>NW_020448408.1:1227870-1230262 GCF_003343035.1 Apteryx rowi | reverse complement strand
GAAGGGCAGCGCGGAGCCCAGGCGGCCGGCGGAGGCCGCGGGAGACACCATCTCCGCCGCCCCCCGACGCCCGCGGCGACACTGGCGGCCCCGGCGCCGACGAGCTCCAACTTGTCCGGGGTGGGTCGTGGGCGCCTCCGATTGGCTGCGCCGCGCCCCCCCGCCCCTCGCGCTGGGGGAACGTGGAGGCAGCGTGAAGGCGCCCGCCCGCCCAGCACCGAGCCTTGCCGCCGCCACTGCGCCTGCGCGGGCAGGAAACCAGGAAGCCGCCGGCGCCACCGCGCCTGCGTCGGACGGCGGCCGCTCGGCGCCTGCGCGGGAAGGCGGGGGACGCTGCCGCCCGGCGGGCTTTGCCCTCACCGGGGATGGCGGCGGGGGGCGGTGTGGGCCGCTTGGGAAAGATTGTGCCCCGCCGCCCTCGAGCAGGAAGATAAATGCTGAGTGTGTCCGCCTGCCTCTACTGTTTGGCGGCTTGCTGGCCAGTGTCTGACTGTCCTCGAGATACAGTCCTGTTTTCCACTCAGACTGAGCAAAGCCAAGAAAATCAGTATGCCCTTACTGTATGTTGTCCTCCAAGTGTGCCAAAAAAGTGCTAGGGGGCGTACCCGGCTGCAGATAAACGCGTGGTCTGGCTCGGCAGTGCACAGCGTTTTTGTGCTTAAAAGTTCCCACTGGAGCTGTAAACYGAAAGCAAAGCTTGGGTGAGATAGCCTACCACCCAACAAACAGTTTTGGAAATATCTTTCCTTTTTTTTTCATAATGCAAATATAATGAGTTCTCAGTTATCACAAAAAGGGTAATCTTCTATGGGCCTAGTTTGTCGTTTCAAATTATCTGCTTTATGTTGTTGGATAAACCTTTCACATTAGGGGCCTGTTATATAATGTTATACCCCATCAATGTTAAAAAAACCCTAAATCTTGTTCTTGTTATGGAAAATCAGGCTCGCCGGCCTCCATAACAGGGTCCGACCCTAGGTTCCTGCTGAGGCAGAAGTTCGAAGTCAGATTGGAGAGAAATAAMATTTAATRATACACVTGYRGTAATTACAGCTCGAGCTGGGTGCCTCCAAAGAGGGACCCCGAACAAAGAAATCCCTGGGCAATTATACCCTTACAATCTAAATTCCCCACCCCTCAAGCGATAGTTTGGACMAATAGTAATRGTTAGGTCTGGGGTCTTCCCCTTCTTCACTGGGCCCCTCCATTGTCTCTAGGCAGGCTGCTTCTTATCTTCAAGGTTGGCTATTCCTGCTGTCAGTGTAACTTCTTTATCTCTCCAGCTTGACCCGGCTCTGGGGCCCCCTTTTACTTATCTAAGTAAAAGTTCACAGCAAGTTCACAGCCTGAGGCCTAAGGCTTCAGCAAATTTAGCTACTAATGCTAAGCAAGTTATGCTAAGCAATTAATTCTAGACAGCTTCAGTTCAATATTCTCTGACAGTTCTGATGAGAATTCTGCCCAGCAAGTAACAAACTTGAGGCTAGAAATCTGATTTGGTGACCGCAGACTTTTTTTTTTTTTTTTTTTACATTCTGAAGATTTGGTCACATCACAGAATCACAGAATGGTTGAGGTTGGAAGGGACCTCTGGAGATCATCTAGTCCAACTCCCCTGCTCAAGCAGGGTCACCTAGAGCACGTTGCACAGGATCGCGTCCAGGCGGGTTTTGAATATCTCCAGAGAAGGAGACTCCACAAGCTCTCTGGGCAACCTGTTCCAGTGCTCTGTCACCCTCACAGTGAAGAAGTTTTTCCTCATGTTCAGATGGAACTGTCTGTGTTTCAGTTTGTGCCTGTTGCCTCTTATCCTGTCGCTGGACACCACTGGAAAGAGTCTGGCTCCATCCTCTTGACACCCTCCCTTCAGATACTTGTACACGTTAATAAGAACCCCTCCCGAGCCTTCTCTTCTCTAGGCTGAAGAGTCCCAGCTCTGTCAGTCTTTCCTCATAAGAGAGATGCTCCAGTCCCCTAATCATCTTTGTAGCCCTTCGCTGGACTTGCTCCAGTAGTGTCACATCCCTCTTGTACTGGGGAGCCCAGAACTGGACACAGTACTCCAGATGTGGCCTCACCAGGGCTGAGGAGAGGGGGAGAATCACCTCCCTCGACCTGCTGGCAACACTCTTCCTGATGCACCCCAGGATACTGTTGGCCTTCTTGGCCACAAGGGCACATTTCTGCCTCATGCTTAATTTGGTGTCCACCAGCACTCCCAGGTCCTTCTCCACAGAGCTGCTTTCCAGCAGGTCAACCCCCAACCTGTACTGGTGCATGGGGTTATTCCTCCCCAGGTGCAGGACCCTGCACTTGCCTTTGTTGAACTTCATGAGGTTCCTCTCCGCCCAGCTCTCCAGTCTGTCCAGGTCTCTCTGAATGGCAGCACAGC
>NW_020448408.1:1215651-1225505 GCF_003343035.1 Apteryx rowi | reverse complement strand
TCTCCTCCTCCTCTCATCCATCCCCCTCACTGGCAGGATTGAGGAGAAGATGACCTGGGCTCCCAGACCCTTGACCACCATCCCCAGAGCTCTGAAATCCTGCTTGATGGTCTCCAGTTTGCCCTCCACATTACCCTTCTTACCCTAGATGATCAAATTTGCAAACTTTCTAGGACAAGTTTTTCCGGAAAGATCAGCCTAACAAAGAAAACTGCACGTTTCCCATTTTGAACGCTTCATTTTGAAGATGGTGCTTCAGAAGGATCACCTTGAAATTTTGCCTGCAGAAGATATTCAGAGTTAAGAACTTGAATAATAGAAGTGGCAGATGTGAAATGAATAATTGATGGCTTTCTAAAGATGTCAGCAGGAGGAAGAACATGACAGCTCTGCAGCACTATGGACAAGACCAAATATGAAAGCCTAAAACTGAATGCGAGCAGAATGCGATCACTGTTACAACAAATGAATTCCTGTGATTTTACCTTAGAAAAAAAGAAGTATTAGACCAARGCCAGATAAAGTGAATATGATAGGGAAAATTACACCTGCAACCGCCCCCCCCCAAATAACTGGAAATGATAGTAAGGATAGCAATCTACTTAATGGACCTTCAATAACAAGATTAGGAGAAAACAATCTGGTATCTGAAGAAAACTCAAACAGTAGCTGATATTGGAATACCAATCTGAACAGACTCTCTAAGCGTAACAGTCCAAGCATCATATTCCTTAAAACAAAGTAAAAGCATTCTGATGAAAGTGAGCAAATACCATTCTGAGTATACACTTAATAAGGAGTCAGTATTTAATAAGGGAGGTCAGTGTTTCAGTATGCCATAGCAGTATATGAAAACAGTGTGTAATGCCAACACTACAAAAGGCTGGGCTCAAAGAGAAGTCATTTTTCATTGTCACTATGTGTTAGAGATGTCATCAATGTCATCAGGCACACTGATTGCCTATGCAGTATTTCTTGAAAGAGACCATAAACCATGAAGGAACATTCTTGATGATTGTAACTCCTAAAGGTATAATTTAGAGATTAAATATAAGTCTGGGAGAAGAAAGCACGTTAACACATCTTCCCTTGTGCAATTTCAGAAGCAGACAAGATGCAAAAGAGGAGAAAGACTTAAAAGAAAAAATGCATATGACATGCCAGCATTATTTTTTAGAAATAATTTGAGAAATAGCAAGCCAACACAGCTGTAATGCAATGAGTCTTTCGAAAGGATCAATAAAAATTTAGCTGACTGGGGCCAGAAACAAGTTTCCTTAACAGCCTTGAGTTTTGGAGTAAAAGAGTTGATGGCAAAGACTACGCTGATGTTCAAAGTGGTCAAAAGAGGGAAAGCCAAGGAATTTTCTCCGAGAGTTACCGCTTGTAATATAGATAGTAACAGCAGAGGGCATCAGTTAGCAAGGAATGAATTTTTAAGATCCTCATTGCTTCTAATAGGGATGGGGACCTGAATATGGTGACAGGTGTGGATTTAGTTAAATCTGTAGTTTCTGTTTATTAACTGAGAAACCTACTCAAATATAAAATGGTGTGGTGAGAAGTCTGGATTAAGCTTGAAAAATCACAAGGTACTGGGAAGGACCCTGCCCAGTACTTGTGAGCTAGTATTCTAGGCAATACATTTTAATTAACAATCTCTGTTCAAAAAAAAAAAAACCAACCAAATCAATCAGTTTCCTAATACAAGAAAAGAAGCAATATAACGGACTATTATGTTACTTTCACAGTCTTGTATGAAAATATGTGAGGAGGTTAGAGAAGATGATAACACAGAGTTACTATCCTCAGGGCTTCTTCTTGTAAGGGATCTCTCAGGCCTTACACTTTGTTTTTATCCATTCCCATCTATGTACAATCCTATCAGAAACTCAGCTGTGTTATTAAATTGGAGTGATGACTGAGCTAAATGGGATAGTAATGTACATCTCTGCTAGCAGGATAGCATAGGATTATTGTTTACCTAGTCACAGCTTTTGGTAGTTCCAAAATTTCCCATTTTGGGTGATATTTGTAAGAGATGACTATAATGAAAACCATTTTCTTGGGCTCTTTTTACAATAAATGGAAAGGAAAAGTCTCCTACAGAATGCAGTTCAGCACAAAAACTTAAGTACTGTAAATTTGCACTTGGAGAAGCTTATCTTTGTCCATGGACTTTAAAGAGAGTGTGAGGAAGCAGTCCTCTTGAGGGGAAGGTTAGCCTCTGTTAATGCTTTCCCCTCCATACTGTCATAACCAAATTSTACAAGTATATCTTAGTCATAACGGTGACGGGAGAACCACTTTTCTAGTGTGGAATTATTCAGCCATCTGTGCTATGACCTTGAGTTTTGATACTATATAAAGATATTAACTACTATCTGTTGTTTATATCGCTATAAATAGGCTCTCTATAGGTCTTTTGGTCTCATTTGGGCTAAGCTTGCTATAATACAGGTCCTTAAGTCACTAAGCTATATTGCCATAGTTGATTATCAACAGGGCTATGTGTGGTGAGACAGGCAGGACAGAAGTTGGAAAGGGGAATTAGACACCAGTGTTTCATTTTACAATTAAATTTATTTTAATCAGTGTCATGTATATTATATCTGCAACTTTTCTTACCAACAATGGCAGCAACAATGAACTCCAGAAAATTCCAGAAACATTTCAAATTCACACCTAATTTAAATTTGAAACAATTCAAAATGAAGCCAAAACAGTATTTTTCAAACATTTTGTTTTAAAAGCCACTTTTGTTGATTTCAGGAGGGTGAAGGCTTGACAGAAAGAAAAATATTATATTTATTACAAAATCACACTTACCTCTTTTAAAACACTTATTTTCATTTTTTAAGATGTAGAACATTTTAAAATGCTACTCTGAAATTAAAAGTCAAAAAGCTTTGATTCAAACATTAAAATATTTTTATATTTCTGAAGTAAAGCTTCCTGTTTTGAAAATATATGAAATATTTTAACATTAATGAACTCTTTTTTTTTTGATTGAAACTAAATTTATGAAATTCAGCCTATTTTCATAACTAGTTTTGATTCCCCTGCAACTGTTTTTGGTTTACCTTTATTTATTAAAAATATCTTTCCCAGCTGAAGTCCAAAAGCTGAAGTTTCAAATCTACATGATGACTCCAAAGTGCTTAAGTGTTTCTCTTAATCAAACATGTCTCTTCAGTTTTTAAAAAGTTGAAAAATATCAGTGACAAAGCACTATGTTATCAGTTAAGGTATCCATTCCTATCGTATGTCCTGTCAAAACACCAAGGTCTGCAAAGTTCACAATTCTGAGAATTCGGTCTATGTAGCAGAAGTGTGTACGTGTGCAACCTTACCTCTGCCTGCTGCGACACCTCCRTGCTCCCAGGATATGCCTACTACCCTTGTATGCAGGGGCAGTTGCCTGCGTCTCATGTAAATCACTCAACCCATCCACCAAAAGAATACTGCTTGTGCAAATTTTTACAAGCATGTAAGCCGTAGGCACATGATGCATTCTAGCACTGTCCTGTATTTACCCATCTCTGAATTAACGGGCTTCATTTATCCTCCGACTGCCAAAAATCCAAAAGATGACAAAATTTGTGCATTGCATTGCTGATGCGGCAATGATGGCATGGTGAAATGAGGCACACTGGATCTCTCTGATAATCAGATACCCAGAGGTCAAGCAGAGGAGATCTTCTGCATATATTGCCCCTCCTCACAATCACAAGTTTGCTCCAACTGATCCTTTTTACCATTCAATATAGCAACCTATAGGTAAGTGTAACACAACAAATACAAGTAAGATGTTGTATACTTACTGCAGAGTGGATAGTATGTCTATTAACTCTTCATTTCTTTGTTTTCAGAAATTTCAGAGTTTTGCTGAGTCCAGGATTTTGAAAAGTTCTAATGGGCACTTTGGGCCCTTAGATTTCTGAGTAACTAAATTGACAAAATTTGAAAAAAGAAAGGGGAGAGTAATATGTTCCCTTGTATGTTTTTCAGCTGAGGTTCTAAGGCTGAGAGGGGATTGTTCTTTTTCCTTTTTCATACAGTTTGTTTCCTACCTATAAAAATGGTTGTGTCCCAGTCAGTGTACAACTGTAACCTAGCCAGCTAAAAAAAGAGCAACAATTTAATGCATGCAATTAAAAATTCACCCAGAAGTTGCTAAGCATTATAAACTAGGTCCTTGATTTAGTGTTTATTGACCTGTCTATTGCTGCAATTATATAAACGAYTTCTAAATACAGGTAATTTAAATACCATATAAGTCAGATGATAGACAGCAGTGCAAATCTGAGCTTCACTGAGTGGAGATCACTGAGTGAAACCCATGCATTGGAGTAGGGATATCCAACCTGTCTTGAGGTGCAGACAGCCTGAAAGCGGTCCAAATATGGTTCTTGCTTCGGAGTTGTGTCCCAAGATCAGCGGCAGGGCTCTGGAGTATGCTGACTCATTAGCTATGGGAGGCAGTGAGCCAGGCTGAAGCTGTGCTTGATGCACTTGATGCATGCCCAGAGGCTCCCAGGCAAGCTCCACTGCACACAGGAATGGCAGGGTCTGAGGGGAATCACGGTCTTCCTGCCTCTGCTCCCTGCCTGCAGCTTGCCACCTCCTCCTCAGCTCACAGAGGTACATATGGCCCTCAGATGCTTGGCCATATGCTTATTTTGACAGGACAAGAAAGGGGTTTGAAAGGTCAAAAAAGTATCCCTGGGATAAAACTATGGTGCACTTTCTGTTTTAAATACCTGTAATTCTCTTATTCTTGAGATACTGAAAAAGAAGTTAATGGGAAGGCAAAAAGTCATCAGATATGAGACAGTGATTTCAGGTTACATCCACATGAACGAGAAGTGAAAAAGCTTCATAATCCTGTTATGAGTGCGATTTTTGTGTTCACTGGAAATAAAACAGGAAGCTATTACAGTAATACCTATATGTAAAGTAAATAAAACTCACAATCTGTGTGTTTGCAGACATTTCTGAAGAGTTAAATTGAATTCCTTCCATGTCTAGGAGAAAGGAAGATAAATGAATTGTATTGTTGATGCAGTGAAATCAGCTAGACCTGTTAACTGACGACAAACCCTTAAAAGAGACTGTTTTATCTGAAGAAAAGAAGAAGATTTAGTTGGGGAAAGGTCTAAAGTACCCAAACTTGAAAATGAAATTTGTTAAACTACATGGGGCACTGTCTCTTCAGACTGATTAATCATAGTTGGTACTGGTGTGTTGGAACTAAGAAGGAGGCACAGGAATCTTTTTGACAAAGGAAACTTGGGAGAGTTGCTCATCCTACCTTTCTTTGCACATGCTCTATTATTCTCTGATAAAAATATATATTTTAATAATTTTCTCATGTAAAATAAGTGATGGAAAGATTGAAAGAATGAAATGACTACAGGCATTAAAATGTAAAAAATGTGCAGTAGAGAGAGCTGACAGGAAGGAAAAGATTAAATAACCTTAGAATCTGGCTAGACTCATTATTATACCTGTAGCATGTTAAGTCAACTTTCCACCGGAGTTAATGATTACTGGTGTGCGTCACTGTAAGATTACTGTAAGATTTCAAGAGAAAGATTGCTGAAGGGTCTGTTTTTCAGTTCCCGAGAAAACTTTCCCCCGTCCTCTCAGATTAAAACACCTTGCAGAAAAGGTATTGCATACCCCTCCATTCTATAAAACATGCAGATAATTCTTTCAGTTAATGCATTATGGATGCAAAAAATGCCTTCTGTCAGGTCCTTGGGGGCACCCCCAGCCCCAGCCCCATCTCAGCCCAGCCTGGGGCCATCAGTCCCTGCCCCTGCCCGGCCACAGGCCCCCCAGACCCCCACCCCGACCTTGGCCTTGGCCCGGCCCCACGGCGGTGCCCGATGCCCCGAGGGGCTGGGGCTGCCCCAGCTGCCCCCGGGCCCTGATCCCTTGGGGTAGGGGGATGGGCCCTGGCAGCCCCTGCCACCACCTTCCCCCACTACCCAGGACACTTCCCAAATAAGCATTACCCAGATGTTGGCATATTTCCCCCCCACAATCAGAATATTCTCTTTGCTTTGTGCTCTCCGATTGCAGATACCCTCTATAAGCCTCACAAACACCTTGCTCCAATTGCAAAATTCTAGGCTTGTACTTTAAATCGCTTATCCCATTTTGATTCTTTAATTCTTAACTTTCCTCACCAATTTCCCCAACGAGAAACTTTCTATTTCCTACAGTCCTCATTTCTTCCCTTTTCTCTTTTACTGAACTACTAAGAAAAAAACATACTCAACATTGCACTGTGTTAACAGAATATGGAAAATCTGCCTAGAACAACAGATAATACAGAATCATTTCACAAAACTGTAAGGCAAACAAACTACCCCTAGAGGGCTCTGTTAACTACGCAGTCTGCATTATTTGAAAAATGTGGACTGCAAACTGGCAATGATTTTTACATAAGCAGTTCCCTGTAGTAGGCTAGCATGTGGGAAATAACATCCTAGTGAGCAACAAAAAGGCATACTGGCTAGAACAGGAGAAACATGTAAATTAGCCAGGGTTTTCACACTTCATGAAAGAAGCTGGGAATAAAGCACTGAAAAGGGAAGAAGAAAAAGCTTAGGGTTAGGACTGTGCAGTCTTAAGTGCCTCAGCCTAAAGTTGAGCTTCCCCAAATCCCCATTCAGCTATCATCTATTACTGTAAAAGAAGGTTAGAAGCTACCTGGAGAAGCTAACATTTCACTGTTTCACTAAGCACCCGAAATGCTGTAACTGAAAATGCCCAGAGCACCCAGTCTTCAAGAAATGAGCCGCTTCAAGTCTTTTTCAGTGCTTCATGGTGTTCACAGACTAGGCATATCCCTAAGCTAGTTCACGTGAGCAGTACTATCCCATATGTATTCCCACTGTACATCTGCTAAATTGCCTGGCAGAAAATATAACAACGATTACTGAACTTGAAGGCCAATGGAGCAAGTTTACCACCTCTTTAGACAGTATTTCAGAGGCTACATCACCSATCCAGATGGGTATCAACTGAAACCTATATTTCCAACCTTCTTGGCAGACGCAGATGTATTCTTGATCCCTGTCAGAGGCAAGAAGAGAAGAGGAGGAAGGAGGGGAATTGGGGAGAGACAGCACAGCAGTGACTGCACCATGTAATATGGGAATTTWGAACATTTTGCCCCAGAAAATATTTAGCAGGAATAAAAGGTTATGTGCATCATGTAGTATGTGTGTAATGAAAGAAAGAAACTTAAGTCTTACCATGTAAGTACTGCACAGATGGCCAAAATATGCAGACTGAATGCACGGGAGATCTGACATGTTCTGGACTTGYTGGATTTACGGTGATTGCACCCTGCTATCTGCTTTTGCATGAACAATAATCACCTGTCTGCTCTGACCAAACTGCTGGCTGTCCTAAACTTTCAGGTAATGTCCAAATGCACTGCCCCAAATCATGCTGATGGGGAAAAGCAGAAGGATGCTAAAAAGCTCTTGGTCCTCTCCTAGTAAATCCACACTTGTTTTAGGGGAATACCTTCTTCACCAAGCTATCTGATATAAGGGGAGGAAACAGGCACTAGGCCGGGGGTAAAGAATACCTATCCTGCCACTTGAGGCTGTACCACTCGCAGCAAATAATTAAAGATTAATTGGGCTTTGGCAAGAAGTAAGAGGGAGCAAATGATACTTCATCTAGCACGGTGAAGCCCTACCTTCACAGAAGAAAGGACTTGGTTCTAGCTCTTGTTCCAAGGGCTGTTTGTGTATTTTATATTAAACAGGTATTAGAGTAAGTGACCAAGATCCAGGTTTCCCTGCACACTTCATACACACCTCCCCTAATCAACTAGCAAGAGTCTTGAAAGTTTGCTCACCCAATCAGCATTTATTTTTATATATAAAACAGCTTTGGCAAGAGGCTGAACAGACACACACAGAACAGTGTTGTTGCTAGGGCATTAAGAGAAGAAGGATATACAGGTATAAAACTTCTCAGACACAGAAGGGATTAAACTTGCACGTCTCCCTTTCTGAGTGACTGCTCCAACTATTCGCATAATGTGCTCATCAACTTGTATTACATATTTGCCTCTAGGCCTGATCCATAGAGGCTGCAATTGTTACATTGCCTAGCCACAGAGGAAGAACGAAGTTATAACAACTGCTGCTTTTAGTTTTCAAAGTCCTCGCTTCAGTATTAGTGTTAATTAAGGTTTATCACACTAGGGCCTTGATATCCCCGTCTTCCTCTCGCAATGCCTGTTTTAGCAATGAGTGTAACCCAAAGAGAGTGATCTGTAGAAACAGTACAGAGTATTGAGTTCCCAACTTCCACATTTTACGTGTGTTCAGGTTTTACTTCAGGCTAGCTCTAGTCCAGGCCTATGGATTGAATGTCCATTAGTGGCTGCAGCTCACTGAGGTAGCCTTAGGACATTAAAAACTGAGGCATTCAAATCACTACTTCTTTTTTTAAATCCTGYGTATGCCGCATGCATGCCCGCATCAATGCTATCTCATAACAATTTCATGTTTCTGGAAGGAAAGATAGTGTCTTGGCAAGCCTTTGGGTATGCATGTTAAGAACCAACGTTTTTTCCAGAACTTGTTGCCTACATACTTTGGAAAAAAAAGTGGTGTCTTCTTGAAAAAATTGAACTCCTGAATGAAAATTAAGTGTAGAAAAAAAAAATATTTGCAATAGTCATTCCTTCCACTGAATTTGCAAGAGTACTTTATATTAAAATATAAAATATTTGAGATTGTCATCCTCGCTACAAAGACTGCAGAAGAATTAAATCTAGTTAATAGCATTTATTTTGACAGGCACAATTTAAAATCTTACAGGGAAGAGGAAGAAAATTAGGAGGTTCTGAGGTAATCTGCAAATAAATTTAGCTGCTACATGGATTCTACCTGTACTCTGCAAATTTTATTTGAACCCAGTTTCTTCATCTGATTCAGACTCTGAGCACAGTTCAGGTATCATCAGGATATCACTGCCTGTGCCGTAAGAGGATGCTCTCACTGGAGGTTGGTGTCCTCTTATGTTGGGACACTTCAGAAAAACACTTATAGAAGAACCACCTCATCCATAAAAGTTAAAATTACCTTCCTAAATAATCATCTTAAGTCTTCTGAGGTCTTCATGGGCAGGAGTAATCCTGCTTCTGTGCATTACTGACATGGGACAGGATATCATGATTCTTCCTGTCCTGATGGGGAGCCTTCTCCAAATGCAGCAAAGACTACTGGCCTCACAGAAGACTATACTGTATGACAAGTTTAAATGTATTAGTGCTAGTCACTAAATGATTAAAAAGTGCCTTTAATTACAAAAGACAAGCTTCCAAAAGCTTCTGTTAACTTGCTTTTTGTTAAAAACCAAAGATCCTTCTGGTCAGAGAAATTTAGGTGCCGTGCCCGGGCTAGGATCAAGACAAAGAAAATCCAAGCTATGAGAAAACATCTGCCGGGCAGTTTGGAGAGCTGAGGCGCGGGACCCCCCTCCTGCGCTCCCCAGCCCCAGCGCGGAGCCGGGGGGTTGGAGGGGAACCGGCGGCTAGGCCGGCGCTGCCATGCTGGCTCCGGGCCGCGGCCAGCGCCGCCGCTGGGCCTCGCCCTGCCGCCTCCCCCTAAAGGCGCGGGCCGGCACTGGCGGCCGCCGCCGCGGCCCCGGCAGCTGCTCCTGCCCCGACTCATCCGCGGCGGCCCGTGGGGAGCGGGCGGCGCGGGGGGGATGGGGAAGCGGGCGGCGCGGAGGAGGGGATGAAGGAGGCAGCGCGGCGCAGGGGGAGCTGCCTCCCCTCAGTGACACGCACCAGTAACCGGCCGGGGCGG
>NW_020448408.1:1153853-1215600 GCF_003343035.1 Apteryx rowi | reverse complement strand
GAGCAGCAGCGCGAGGTGAGTGGCGGGGCGGTGCGCGCGGGCCCGGCTCCTGTTGCGCCGGCCGCGGCGCTGCCCCCCTCCCCCCCCCCAACCGCCGTCAACGGCGGTTGCGGGGCCGCACGTGCCGGCCGCGCTGTAGCGCGCGAAGGGGCTGCTCCCCCCCGCGCGGGGATGCCGTTGGGGCGCGCGCCCCTCCGTGCGGCGTGGGGGAGGGGAGGGCTCGGCGGGGCCTCTCCGCAGGAGAAGGCGGGAGGCAGAGAAGGAGGGAGGGAAGGAGGCCGCTCTCTGAAGCGGAGCCGGAGTTTTTTTGGCTGGGAGATGGAGGCCGAGGAAGCGCTTCCCGCAGGTCCGGCCCCGCTGGAGTCTGTGCGGGCTCGGCCGCCACCCGCGCCCCCCTCGCCACCCGCCTGGCGGGACCTTCTCGCTCGGCCACGCAGGCGGGCTAAAAAGCCGCTTTTCCCCCCCTTCCCCGTGTTTGGGAGTGGGTAGGCAGGCGTGCCTACCGGCTTCAGGCCTCCGCTGCGCAAAAACACCGAATTAGGGCACTCTCGCACCTTGAAAAGAGCGCGCTTAAGTCAGGTTTCAAAAACTGCTGGTGTGGGTGAGAGCAGGACTTCTGCATCAAAATAGCTGGCTGTGTTCCAGGTGTGGAAAATGTCTCAGCAGGCATTACATCCATTAACTAAAAAATTAGTTCTTTGGGCCTGGCCTTTTCAATCACTTTCTTTGTCTTCATTGAACTCGGCTATTTTTCTCCTGTCCTTTTGATCTACTCCCCAGTATCCCTCCACTGCCACCTCCCCTCTCCACCTGAGTGACATAAGGAAGCACCGTGGACAGATGCCATAACAGCTTTTCTGTCTCTTCTGTGTTTTATCATGCAGCGCTTCAACATTACATTCAGTTAAAACAGACTTAATTAAAACGGTATGAAAGTCTGCAAGGATATTCCCAACTAAATATGTCAGTCAAGGAAATGAAGCATGTCCATAAGTCTGGTTTAACTTTGCTGGTTTTAAGCAACATTTTTTTAAAAACTTGTGCATCTGTGAATTAAAATATTTCATGCGTTCTTTTTCAGGCTCCTTCTGCATAATACAGTGAAGAAAAGTGCAAAATGCACGTTTTCTGTATAAGAAATTTCTCCTATATATGTTAAAGAGCATGTGTAAGGCTCAGAGATCTTTGGGAGATAGATTTCATTATGTACTATTTAATAGTTCCTTGATGAGGAAAAACATCCTAATTTACATTTTCCAAGATGTTTGAAGGAATTCAAGGCATGAACATTTTGGACAGTTGCTATTTTTATTAAGTATTTGAGCATTTTTTTTTAATTTAGCTGTTTATAAATGTAAGTGTGTTTATATACTGTAAATGGAATAGAGTCTGCAGTAAAATACAAATAGTTGTAAAGGAAATTAGCAGAATATTTTCTAACTATTTCAGGTGTCAGAGCAGTGCAAAGTTCAGTGATAACCCAGGCAGAGCTATATTTGATATATAGCAAAAATGCTAAATAAATTTCTTCAAAGATAGCAATTGCTAGAGGCACTGTTCATGGAAAAAATGAGGTAGCAAAAAATGCTTCCTTGTAGGAGAAGACTGCAGTGTTACACTGCAGTATTGCAAACGCAACRCAGGTCAGATGAAAGATGAAAAGTCTCAGTTGCATTTGCATATGCACAGGATGTCTGTGCATATAAATTCTGTTTGTGCTGGATAATGGTGAGTTGAAAATCGGATCACAGAATTTCCTCATTTCTGGTTGATTTACCTCTTTCCTGAGATTGATACTGCATTATGTTAAAATTTTGTTTTTATAGCCCTCTGCAGATATTTTTCTGAATTAAAAAAGCCATGGCAAGTGATGGAAGATACTGGGGTATCTTCCTGGGGCATTGCCTGAACTTTAGGTATTGCAGTAAAGTGTGGCTAGTAGACTTGAGGTTAAAGGTTCGAAAAAACGAATTATAGTGCCAAATATTTTGAAAGATTGCCTTCTAGGGTGGCTCGAGTCAACAAACAGGAGGGCTCAGTATCCTTTGCTAATGTTAGCAACCTAACTGTTCAATCTTCCAGTATCCTGAAGTTCATTTGGTAGATTAATGAAACCCCCTGCTATGCCTAGATGTATTTTTGGAAAGACTCATCTTAAACTCATGTACAAAAGTGGGGAAAATAGAAGGGTGTAACTTTGTATGTGTGTGGACAAAGCAAGAGAGACATTCTCCTGTTTTTCCCTGGCTATGGAAAGAAAGGAATTTCCTTCAGTTTTCCCCATGTGCATGGCTACAAGTGAGTCTGAAGAATGAGAGAGGCTGGTAATATTTGAGACCTTAAGTTGCTGAAGTGAGTGTCTAACCTTTCCTGAGACAGATTTGGGTCTTTCTGATGTGAGATGCGGTAAGGGTTTTGATATCTGAGAGTTAAAGGAAACGCCTGGGTCTCCATGGCAATCTGTGCTGTGAAGCAGAGGTGCACTGCAGTGTGCCTGCGTCCRTGGTTGTAGGGTGTGCATGCTGGTYGCGCTGACTGCAAGGAAGACACGCCTGCTGCAGGCATTCAGCCCCAGGCCCCCAGTCCTCTCCATCAGKGGCCCACCTTGTCGAAGTCTGCTGTGTGCCTGGATTTCCTTTAGGAGGAAGGGGTATGTGACGTTTCCTTGCTCACTGATGTGGAGTCAGAATGCAGCCAGAGTGCGTATGGAGACCAGACCTTATGGTGGGTACCGGAGTGGTACCACCATGGGTACTGGTGGGTACCTCTGCCCCAAGGGTTGCCCTGACCATAGGTTGAATGTATATACAGAACCTATCTCTGCTGAGATGTGGAGGATTAAATGAGGTCAAATTTGTAGGGAGATATGATATATTTTATTACATCAGTTCCTGTAAATAGAAAAAACAAGCTTCTGGGCACAACAAATGACCATAGCAAACTTGCAGAGCTACCTAAAACTAAGAGCTTTGTTTTTTTTTTTTTTTTTKTGAGGGAAAGCTGTCCTTACTCTAGTGCATATAACAACATTGCTGTTGCTTGCATGGAAGTAGATGTGTGTTGTGTACTCACTGTGGTCAGATTACAGTTTGTATTGGAAGAACAATGTAAAATATGYAGATGCGAGGTGAGGTTCACTGGGAGTTGTATGTGGAGTGTTTCTAGGAGATGACTGAAGGTGAGGAATCTTACATTGAGGGGAACCTGAGAAATGTGGAGAAGCTGGAGGGGGCAGGAGGAGGGCTAACTAGATGGTTAGGGGTCTACAGCACATGATCTTCAAAGAGAGTTTGAGGGAGATGAGCTTGTTCAGTTTGGTGAAGAAGAGGCAAAGGGGCACTCTTAATAGTAGCCTACAACTACCTGAAGGGTAGTTACAAGCATGTCAGAGCCAAACTTTTCTTGGTAGTAGCAAATAGTATAATATGGGGCAGTAGCCACAAATTGCGACTAGGTGGGATATTAGGAAAAATGTTTTCATGAGGAGGATGGTGCAGCCATCTAACAGGTTGCCCAGAGAGGTCATGCTGCATCCCTCCTTAGGGGTTTTCAAGACTTGGCCATACAAAAGCCACAGGTGACGTGATCTAGTGTCAGTGATAGTCCTGCTTCGAGCAGAAAGTTGGACTAGATTGTCACCAGAGGCCCCTTATAACCAACATTTCTATGAATCTGTGATATAGTATATAGAGGGACCTGCGGAATGGGGTGTGTTATCAAGTACAGTATGTGTTGTGTGAATCCTCCTGGAGAGGTGTGTGTGTAGGAATGACTGGAGGGATGAGAAACTGAAGGGTGTCGGGAAGGGACTGAAAGGTGTAGATGTAAACATGAAACATGGGTGAAATGGCAGAGGCAGCAAAGGGGACTGAAACACTAAGAAGTAGTAGCAGGAAAAGAAGGTTTTGGAGAAGAGTAGTAAGGATGAGTGAGGGGTTAGGATAATGTTGTATGGTGGAGGGGAAGGATATTTGTTCCTGAGGACAATGTTTGAAGCCACTGAGGAAGAGCAAGGGAATGGAAATACCAAGCTGGAAAGTCCTGGAAATTGTGGTGAGGCAGGGAGATAGGCACCAATTGTTGGATGCCTTTGAAAGAAATCATTTGGGGATGGGATGGTGAAATTGGTGTATATACACAGGCTGTGAGATGCTTTATGGGGATGAAGTGTTTGGGGATGTTGGAAATGAAGCAGGAATGACAGGCAGATGTGATGAGTCAGTAGAACTATGCAGTTATAAGAGATGGGCTAGCGCGTGGTGTGAGGAGTGAGGAAAGCACGGGGAAGCATCACGCCAAAGGTGTATGAATGTGTTAGGGTGAGAAGGTATGTGAAAGAAATGATGGAAGTAGCAGGTAGTGGTACTGATTGTGGGGAGGTGGCAGATGTATGTGGAGATCTGATCTGCGAGATGAATAGCTGAGGCTGGAGAAGGGTGTAAGATAGCATGTGGGTAGCAGAGTGTAATGTGGCAGAATAAGATGGGTTTATGAGTCACGAGTGACAAGGAGGAGTGACAGAGTAGCAGGTGGGGAGGTGTATTGATGCAGTTAACTGAATTAGGTCTGTTGGGTATCATGTACAGGCTATTGATGAAATGAGGTAAAGGGAGTATGGAGAAGTAAAGCATATGGTGTGTAGCCATGGTAAGAGTCCGTATATAGCAGAGTATAGTTGAAGGTGTATTTATTAATGAGTACTGTGTGGAGATGCTAACAGGTGTGCAGAGTTCAAGGCAGAAGGAGCACTGGGGTGCAAGACAGAGGGTTAATTGTTACGATGATGCCAAGAATGCCATGGAGAAACTGGGGGAAGAAGATACCAGGATAGGGAAATACAAAGATGTATATCTGGGGTAGGTGAGCATATGCAGCACTGAGTGCACATTCACACGGGGAGGTCTGGAACGGGGGGCAAAGGGGCGACATCTCCGAAGCGCACAACAGTGGCGAGCTCTTTGCACACTCCAGAATATTGCAGCTGCAGCAGCTGGGGGTGCAGCGAGGCCAGGCACACACCAATCATTGCCGAGCTGACGCTTCAGGGCCATGTTTTTTAGAGAGGAGAAGCAAAGGTTACATCGGCACGGTGGGGAGGAACATGACTGATTCTGCCAAGGAAGGGGCTGTACCAAAGCCCCGAGCGTAGGGTGCATTTGAAAGGAGATATTTGGGGATAAGGTGCGGTGGCAGGTGTGCTGGGTGGTACGGAGGCCCGGCGAGTGGACTGAGGTGTTTGGGTGCAAAGCGGGGAGGCAGTGGGGATGTCTAAACCTTAGGAGGTGAGCGGATGCCTGGCAGGAGGCATGGAATAGGGAGTGAAGTGCAGTGAGGGGATGCATGAAGCCCCGGAGCGGGGCATGCGTGGGTGCAGTCAGGGTGAGCAGTGCCTGCACCAAGGAGCCACAGCGGCACCAAGCCAGAGGGGAGGGGAGATGCACAACGAGGACGAGCATGGCGGGGGGAGCAGAGGGGGCCAGATAGGGCTCCCTGAGGGAGGCTGGAGTGCACAGGGGACGGCTGGGGCAGGGAGCGGGGGGGTGCTGCTGGGGTCCTCACTGCTGCTGTTCCCGCAGGGGCGGCCGGGCTGCAGCTGCCATAGCAACACAGAGGATGCCGGCACTCAGCAGTGCCTGAGGGAGCCCCAGCACACCACAGCCGAACATGGTAAGCACCAGGGCGGCGGGCAGCTGGCGGCCCGGTGCAGTCGACCCCCAGCTGAGCAGCGGTGTTTCTCCCACAGCCCTTCACTGAGCGCGCCTACTACCCAGCAGTGGCAGTGGCAGCGGCAGCGGCGGCGGCAGGGGGAGCGGGGCCAGCGCCATTTCCCACCTTCCAGTTCCGTGGGCGCCATGAGAGCCCGGACTGGCGGCGGCTGAGCGCGGTGGACGTGGGCAGAGTGTCACACGAGGGCGATGTGGCGACCCTGCAGGAGCACCTGGGCCATGTCACCTTCTGCAGCGCCGAGCAGGAGCGCTGCCCCCACTGCCAGGGCCCTGCCGACCCGCTGCTGCTCAAGCTGCTGCGCCTGGCCCAGCTCTGCACCGAGTACCTGCTGCACTCACAGGAGTACCTCAGCRCCCAGCTCAGCAGCCTGGAGGAGGCCCTGCAGGCGGCGCAGGCACAGCGTGACCAGCTGGGCCAGGAGCTGGCCCGCAGCTCCCAGGAGATCAAGGGGCTCAAGGAGGAGTGCCGTCGGAGGAAGAAGATGATCAGCACCCAGCAGATGATGCTGGAGGCCCGTGCCAGCTACCACCAGGTGAGAAGAGAGGTCCTGGCAGCCTGGTCATGCGCATGCCACAGCCTCACCAGCTCTGTGCCCGCTGAGGACGAGCAGCAGAGCAGCCCCTCCCTTCCAGGGCATGGTTGCCTGCTGGGCGAGAGGCTTGTGCTGCAGAGATGGGGGACATCCCGAAAAGGGAGTGCGTCACTTGTGGGTGTTTTGCTTCACCTCTGTGTTTCACAAGCTTTTGGCTGGTATCTCAAATTTTTGAGAATGCTACATCTGATTTTACAAATCTTCTGTTTACCAACAACTGTTCTATAGATTCACTTTTGATGTGTCTAAAGCGTCCGATATGTGCACATACATATGCAGCCTGTGATAAATGCGTTGTCACTTTCTGTTGCTGTCTTTTCTTGTCTGTCTACTGCATGGTCAGAAAACATATATAGCAAGTGCAGCAGAATTGGTGATGAACAGTAACCTGTTTGTATGCTAGTCTTCACTTTCCTGTAGTATTCTTCCCCAGGCACCAAGTTTCTGCCTCTGTGCATGACTTTGAAGTGACTCAGATGTACAGTAATGAGCACTGGAGGGTTAGCTCATCCCTAACTCCACAACAATCTGTTCCTTAAGCATCTTCCCTGAGAGGCTTAGTACATTGGTGCCCAGACTCTTTGTGTCATGGCACTCTTTGGTTTGTTCTTTTTTTTTTTTCTTTTTGATCTGAATATAATAATTTGAGGTAGCTATTTCTGGAATGCATAATTCAGCTTCAAATGTCTGAAATCTGAAAARCCTACTGGACACAGACTTGACACAGTATTTCAGGCCAGCTTTGTGTCTTTGTGTCTACAAGCTTAAAGTCATTTGTTTGTTTGTTTGTTTTTGGTAGTTCTTGAGATACTAGCAGCCCTGATTGTCAAAATTCTCCTTAATCATGGAATAGTTACAGCATAAAACCGATACAAGTTTTCTTACAGTATGTACAACCTTATACCCACAGTATAATAAAGATGTCAACAGACTGGCAAGGTTTTACTATTGAGACATTCTGAGCAAAGACACCTCCCACAGCAACTTCCATTATCCCATAAGAAAACAAAAAAAGCTATATATTTAAAAACAAGTTAAGGCAGTCATCATTTTGGAGGCTCTTAGGGATGTCTGCACAGCTACTTCCAAGAGCAACAGAGCTGTGTGAACTGTGGGAAGTAGAGTTACTTAGAGAGAGCTGGGGTTTTTGCAACTTTCTGGTTGCAGTAGACAAGTTGGCTTGAGTGTTTCCGTAAGGAAATACATACCTTCTGCCTCCTGTGTCGAGTTGTACATATGTTAGACTTCATGGGAACCCTGTCTTATGTATGCATTTGAGTATTTGAGTCAGGACAAGGGCTTGATGTGGCTTCCTTTTAAAGATCCTTTATACATCTTACAGAGCAGTGTGTCTGTTCTGTGTTGCAAACTGATCACCTGCATCATTTTACCTGTCAACTTAAATAGCCAGCTAAATATGTGATAGCCAGGTAAATATTACAAAGCTTTCCCAAAGTACTTGTGGGCTACAGCTGTCTCAGTGGAAGCAGAAGAGGAATATGGTAGTGAGCTTGGCTTATCACTAATCTTTTTTCTGCTTGGTGGTATTTTAAGAAAGCCAAGATGGAAAGCTACTTCTCTTTTTTATTTCATTTCTTATAAAGTAAATCCCTGCCCCTCCCCTGCCCCCCCTTTTTTCCCTCTCTATTAGTAAATTCTTACCTCTAGAAGTTATTTAGATTTATGTGGGATAAATGAGTTTAGGGAGTGATGTTGAATAATTCCTACAAATTCTACAGTGGTTCAGGATTCTGAGTCTGAATGCAAGAGTTAAATTAAACTCTTTCTAGGATTTGTAAATACAGGTCAGCAGTGTGTTCAGTAAGCAATAATCTTATATTATTATCTRTGCCTTGATTTCATCTGCTGACCTGCAGTGCCTGATAATAGGAGTTTCGCTGGTGTTGCTGAGAGGGTAGTCCAGGTTCCCTTAAAGTCTTGGCTGTTTTGCAAACAAGCTCATAAATAGTTATTTACCTTTTTTAGTAGAGACGCACTTTATTTCTAATGAGAGGCACAGTAACCATGTTTTGGAATTCAAGTTTAATGTCTTTAATCCACCACCAATGTAAGTTCAACCGATAAAATGCTACCATAAAATGATACTGTTACCCACATGTCATAAATTTAAAACTCTTTTGCTCAATACCTTCATCTTAATAATAAAACTTCAGTTTTAAATATTAGTTTTTCACTTTTTGATACATTGTGCAGAAATCTATGTGCGAGTATTGTGCATGTGCCTATAGGTGCACATTGCATCTAACACTGAAAAGTATTTGCAAAAATAATGTCATGTGATTCAAAACCTGAATATTCCCTGTGTTAATCCTGTCTCCTGCAATAAGAGCTTTCTTCTACTACCAGCAAGTCAAACTGACATGAAGTTTGTGCTTGAATGGACAACATTATTTCACAGCAAATTTCATTCCATAAATCATGTGCAATCTGTTACACTGTAAGTTCCCTTCTGGTTCTTTGCTGCATACTATATTTCTTAGCTTCAGTTTTATGTTAGTACTTTCTTGCATTTATCCAACAAAATCTGTCTTAATAATTCATGGTTTTAGTGTTTGTTGTAAGATATTTATATTTAATAGCCTACTGGCTATCAGTAGCTGTATTTTAAATATTAGATGACATCTGGGAATTTGATTATAATGACATGATCTTGAATCTGTTAAATCAGTTCTTAAGTGTCTTTGCATTCGTATCATGGTGAGGAAAATGGACTCAGCTGAGTAGTTGTGGCTTGTTAACATACTGAGAGACAGGTAGTGAGCTGCCCTACTTTACTTAAGGAAATTAGGAGCTTCACAGTCTGACTAGTACATTCCACAGTCTGCAGATGTGGTTCAGGTTTTATAATATTTAGCTGTTTTTAATATTCTGTAAATTAGTGGAATGTACTCTCAAGATGAACTGAAAATCTTTTGAACTGGGGTCAGATCCAAATTTCACTTAAAATATGGTTGAAAAGAAGAAACTGTCATATATACCATTAGAATGCAGGACAAGCAATAATGAACAGATACATTTTTCTAGTGTATTTCTTTGAAGTTAAGTTTACAATAAAGGAACTTGGTAAAGCATCTGAAGCATTTTCCTGGAAGTTCCTTAGTTTGTATTATACCTTGTTAAGTTTTGAATCTTAATAACATAAACCTTCAATTTATAAACATTCAATTTTCTACTTGTCTTACATCTTCCACATGACTATCACAGATTCTTCTTTTTTCTATCTGATTCCCTTTGTGGATGTGTGGGAAAGTAATGATGCAAGAAGACAGTCTAAGAACAGTCTTTCTGCAAATTAAATACAGATTTTCAGTACAGAATAGAAAAAGGCGATTTGGGCCTGTGAGAACAGAATAAAGGGAAAAGAAGCAGATTAGCTCTTTTTTGTTTTAAAAAAACTTTGTAGCATGGTTTTAATTTCTAGCCATTTTATTAACAGAAAAATGATGAAAATTTTGAAATGAAGCTAGGAGCTAGAGAGACTTTGAAGAGAGAGAGAAAGGTAGATTTATGAGAAGATATTAGAGATCCCATCTTGCACGATATCTGCTACAGTTTGTGTGTCTTCTCATACGTTTAATAGAACTTAATGGGGGATTAGGAGTATTAAAGACATGGTTTGACTTGGTCATGAATAAGTATCCATTGGCAGAAGAATTCACAGCRTAATAGAAAGACACTAGCTAGGGATAATAGAATTAAATTAAAAAAGAAAAAAATTGACATGAGATATTAGGGAAAGGCTTCCAGATAGTAAGTTTTATTAACAAAAAGAGTAATTTTTCAGAAGTGGAGGTAATTTATAAAAAAAAATCCATGTTGATGCATTTTCGAAGCAGCAATAGAACAGTCTATGGGATTAGCTAGTGGACTACTAGGTGTTTTCTGTCTCTAAGTTTGTTATACTATAATTCAGTCATTTTCCTGTTTCCTAAATCAGCCTAAWTAAATATAGACTTTCAGACTTGTTCAGACATTATCAACTTACATGGGTTCAAGGAAGAAGCAAAAGTATGGTCATACTTTTTTACAGTGGGAAAATATTCATGTTATTTTTTCTGTCTTTTTAAACTCCTAATTATGACATAATTTTTCTTCAAATTTAAATTTTCTTTTAACCAACCACAGAAAACATGAACTCAAATGGAGTTGTAATTTAAAAATATTTAGTAAATAATAGGACCAGTAATTTGAACAGTTTTATGCTTTAGAAAGTGGCTGCTAAATAGCATACTAATGGGTGTATATATCTTTTCTTACAAAATTATCTACTGTTACTGTCTTTGGGCTGAAATAGTTGACCTTTTTATGTGTCTATGATCTTTCTAGTACTTTTATCTTACAACTCATTAATGTTTGTACTCAAACCCAGCTTCAGCGGTTGTTCCAAATATGTGTGCTCTCCGTTGCTGTGATACTTTCAGGAATCTTAAGAATACTTAGGCTGTTAGTAGGCTGGACTCGATGTGTATTTTGCTGAGCAGTGTTGTCTTAATTTTTCCTTATATTCCTCTACCTGCCTGTATTCATCTCGTCTGTAGTTTATATCTGAATTTGAACTTGCCAGGTCACAGTCTTTTATGTTCAAAGTTTGTACAGTGTCTAGCATAATGGGATTCTTGTCTGTGACCGTGACTGACAGACATTAAATAACACAAATATATTAATAATTTTTATGGAAATGTGACACTGTGAGAATTCTAGTCATCATTCTTTTGAAATGGAATTTATTAAAGTTGCCTTTTTTTGACATTGTCTGGACAAAATATCGTAACCTGTTAAAAACATTAACTGCTGTGCTTTCCAAACACAGAAATTACTAACAATGTAGTTAGTAATAGTTGTGTAGTTAGTAATTAGTAACAATTAGTAATACTAAAATGTTTTTATTTGTTGTTTTTTTTTTCTAGTGTCAATTTTGTGAAAAAGCTTTTATGAATTATTCATTTTTACAAAGTCACATGCAAAGGCGTCATCCAGAAGAATCTCATGTTGGTATGTGATTTAATATTATCAAGAAAATTATTATAATAGTGTAGAAATGTGTAAATATATTAAGGCTGTGCAGTCTACAATTTTGYGTAGCTGGGAAAAATGATTTTGACATTCCATTTTTAGGTGGCAGATAACAATTTGTGTGAATGTAAGCAACATGGACTGACAAAATGTATTGGGCAAAATACGTTTCAGTCCCTGGAAAGTAGTTAACAAAAACTTGTACGCCATATTTACAGTACCTTTTCAAACTTACTTCCCTGCTGAATAGTTTTTTTCAGAAGCAGAGTTCAGAGCACAGTTTTTCTTTAGGTTTGTGAACCTAACATGCTATAAATGTGTGGGTATAATGAACAAGATGCACTAAGGAAAATGTATGTTTTTATATGCAAATTATCAGCAACGAAGTAATCCAGCTCTCCTGAACTCAGTTTGAATAGGATCAAGCTCTCCTAAACTAAACTGTGTAATATAGTAAGCAAAAGAAACTGTCAAGAATAATCCAACTTCATATATCTATGATAGTTTTGGTTGCTATACCACTATTGTATATACTTTTGTCTCTGTTCCTTGAAAAATGTTTAGGTTGAAAAACACTGCTCTCATTGYTTCCGTCATTCATCCTAATTTTTTCCCTTCCTGTTAGGCTGCATGCTTATGATTTATTGCTAAGAACTAATAAGTAGTGACCAAGGATAGTAATTAGAAAAGAGTTAGGAAGAAAGAGCATTTGAGGGGAGAAAGAGTAAGAAGAATCTGGTGAGGTTTGAACTGTAGTTGTCAGTCAAATGAAAGAGCAGGAACAGTGAGGGGAATCTTGAATAAGCATCTGAGGAAGCATTAATATATTGGTAGAAAAAAGAAGCTCTTGTGCAATTGTGCGAAAAGATAGTGGAAGGAGTTGCAGAACCACTTAAACTAAGTATCAAAATAAAAATCAGTCTGAAATTGCTGTATGAGGGAAATGCTCCATGCAGTTATATCTGAAATAACTTATTCCCAAATAATATTTGGCATTGTACTCAGATTCCCAAATGATGAGCAGCCTAGTAAATCCTTGGTAAACTGATAACATGTTTCAAGATTAAAGATGGTTATAATTTTTGCATATCTTTAAACTGTTTTTTACTGTGATACTCCAAGTGAAACTTAGGGAACAGAAGTTCTGCCTGACTCATTACAAATAAATGAAAAGTTGAATTCCAAATGGACTCATTACAAAAATTGGTTAGAATAAGTTAAATTAGATGTTAATAAAATCATATAATTGAGATTCATTTTATCCTTCATCTGTCCTTTTTTGAGCCTGTGTTGCTTATATTTCTGTAGTACACGTTGAAATTAGATGATACTTTCCCCAAGACTTGCCCAATACTTTTTCTTCTAAATATTTCATAAACTATTTCACAAGTCACTAATGCTGTTATTTTTTGATCTTTGAGAATAAAGTTAGCAGTCCAGAGGACATACCTATTTAAAGGCATCTGTGGAAAATCATGTGGGAGGGGAAATGGTGTATAAGAGTCACACTTGCTGAAGATGTTATTGAAACACTGTAGAAAAGCATTTGCACTAAGTATCACATTTCCAAAAATGACAACAAACGTTTTTTAAAATCTGTGTTTCTTTCAAACAGAACAAAAGAAGAATGCAAAGACAGACAAGTTGCAGGAAGAGATCGATAAACTGAAGGAGCAGTTACAGCTCACCAAGTCCCAGTTAGAGGCTGAACAACATGCTAATATGGTTAGGTTTTCTAAGGTAATTATGTAGGAAGTAATGTGAACCTCTCAAAAGAGTTAGTACTTTGGACTGTGTTTGCTTATTTTGTAACTAGAACAGAATGAAAATTTATCTACAGCTTGCCTGCTTGGCAGCAGTGTTGCTTGGATGTTAGAGCATAGCCATCCCAGTAGTTTTAAACATCCCTTTTCTCCTTACTTTGATTTTAGGCATATTTTAAATGACTACGAAAGACAACACTTCTGTTAGCATTTGCCAGTTCGTAAGATAAGCATAGGCTATTGTTTAAGCAGATAGAATTGGCTTTTGCTAAGAGAGGCATACAGCAGTTCAAGGAAGGGAGACTGAGAAGAAACAGACAAATTATACAGAACTTACGTGTTAGACTTTACATACTTAGAATTTGGCTGATCAGAGAACCAGAGCAGAAAGTAGTCTTAGCTATTACTGAGTGAATAAAAAAAATTAAAACAGAGTAGCTTAAAGCAGTAATAATGGGTTTGTAATCACATGCAAGGGTTTTATTTAGGATGGTGTTAAAATTTGTGGTAATGCTTACTGACTAGTAAAAAGAAAAAAATAATCCATGGGTAACGTGTTTAAGTTCTTTTACAGTTTGATAATTCCAGATTATGTCACAGTTTTTATTTTTATTTAAGTAAATACAATCAGATATTTTGCTATCACAGCAGGGGTGGAAAAAATTTAAAAAGTGGGGAGGGGATTTATGATTCATTTTGAGAAACAAATTTGTGGCATAAGAGACAGCATATTTCTAATGACTGAATTAAAGACCAATCTCGATACTGCAATTTGCTCCTCCTTATTCTTGTATCATGCTCAAAAGCAGTGTTAAATTGTTGTAAACATAACCCATTAGAACCTTCTTTTGATAGATCACCCAATATTCAGAGCTTCTAAATGGCTTTCCTTGTATAGTTTGAGGACCTTCAAACATAACACTAAACATTAGGTTTGGAAAGAAACACTAAATTTTGAATTTAACAGGAATAAACCAAACATTGCTTTTACTAATTGTTTTCTTCTTTATTTCCGAAGGAAGAAAACAATCTTCTGTAAAACACGCAGTGTTTCCTTTCCTGAACACAGTCTCAGTCTCTCTCTTTCCTTTCTTCAGTCCTCCTATTTTTCTTTTCTCAGGACCGTTCATCTTTCTGTTTTTTTTCCATTTCCAAAAGTACTGAATGTTGAAAATGAAGAGCTGGGGTAGAGTTTCACTTAGGAGTGCAAGCAGCTATATTTCTAATTACACTACAGCAGATATCTTTTTCATGTTGATTCAACAATATATCTTATTACACAGTGTTATTAACTTTTATCCTGCAACATCATCATATAATATATTCAGATTAGCCCACACTTGGTCTATTTATTTTATAAATTGCGCTATATCTTTTTTTGTTGTTTTTGAATTTTTCCTGTCCCTTGCAACTGTAATTCTGTAGACCACAGCCATAACATTTTTCTAACTTCTGTTGGAAATCTCACTCTAAAAACACCACTTTCACATTCAAGAGGCACTGCAAAGACGCCAAGAGAGGAAGAGCTGCTAACTCTGAAAAAACAAGCAACCAAACAAGCAACCTAATTTCCTATGGAAGAACCAAGAGAATAAGTGCCCTATGGCTGTAAAAACAGCACAGCCACCTGTTTCCAAGAGACAGTCCTCTCTGGGTAGAAAGCATTCAGTGACTGCCATAGCCAATTGATTGTCCCCTGCTGTCATTCACAGCGTCTGAGCTTTCCCTCAAGGTGCCTTTACGCTAATGAGCTTCTTGAGCTCCTCTTTCTAGCAATGTAGTGAAACAAGTATAGCAGATGCTTAGACGTCCATGCAGTTTAGATGGTTTTATCCGTGCTTGCTTATGCTATCCAGCTACCCATAGCAGCTCTAAGTCTTGTGATGCTCTGAGTGTTGTGCTTCTTGGTTTCTTGTGCTGGCTTCATGAAGTCTGTAATTTACAGATCTATGAAACTATATCTTTAAAGTTTATAACTTGGTCTATAACTGTATCTTGAACTCACACTTTAGATAGACATTATAAAATATTCTGATTAAAGTAACTTTGATGGAAACTGTGTTCCATGAGGAGTTTCCTTTACCGGAAGAAGATATAGGCTGATCCCTAACTTCTAGTATGTGTCAGTTGCCAACTTTTTCTCTGCACTAAAGTGGGTCAGTGAAGGCAGTTAGAAATGAGACAGTGCCTCAGCTTTATTTAGAAGTATTTGAGTGGAGAACTGCATGAGGGAGCCGGAGCCCCTTTTTTTTTTCTCATTAAAAGCTCAGGTAGAAAGATAGTTCCTTATTCCTGGAAGCTGAAGCTTTCGTCTAAGGTTACCAAAGAAAGACTCAGTGTCAGAATAATGGGCCTGAACTTACATGGGCTACTGCTAGATACCCTACTCATTCTTTCTGTACCTCACTTTTCAGAGGTACATCTGTAACACATTTCTCCTGCACCTAAAGCATGGTTCTTCTCATGATATAGAATCCAGGGTATTCGTAACAGTGCAGCATGGATTTTTTGGTGCCTTAGGGGCCTATTCTGAAGCCAGTTGTCTTAGCTGAGACTTGTAACTATAAGGGTCTGCCTTCAATATCCTGAAACTACTGCCTTCAGTGTTACACAACAAGAGGCTTTTGAAGCTTATATGTTTTTCTGGGATGTAGGGGAAGGTAGGAATTTGAAGTGTAACTGGTTGAGGCTTGTCTGCTGTGACTGACATCCAGTGTCAATTTAGGTATCCTTTTGTTCAGGAGAGAATAGAGAAAGTCTTTCCCCTGTTTTTTCAGGGGTTCCGCTATGGGAGAGGATTCAGACGGAAACTGTACTGCTTCCAGCTGTTCGTCCCTGCTCCTTTGAGCTGAAAGGATACTGGAGATCCTTTGCTTCTTAAGTGTCCAGATACTAGAATGATTGCTTTTTATAGATAGCAGGAGAACAAATTCAGAGTGAATGCCTTGAAGGAAAGGAGCAGGGATTGCCAGAAATGTGTATATATTCTGGGCAATTAAAATGCAGGATTTTGCCTGAGAAAGGGTTAAAGGCAGTGAAGGAGTGAGCAGCTGTGCTTGAGAGGACTCCCTTTTCTTATACAACTAAATACTGTAACAYTGGAGCATGCCTGGCCTTGTTCCCCCTTTGCCTCTTCCTGTTTTCCCCATTCTCCTAGTAAGTGGAAGATAAATGTGGACTCAAAACTTGAACTAAAATAATCCTCATTATAGTATAACAATAAACACATTTAAAGGAAAAAGTATTTTTTATAACAATGGGAATGAGAAAATGAGATGGCAGGAAAGAGGAAAAACAAGGTTGGTGTGCACTGCTGGAAAAGTGAAATGGATTTAGAGAAATCTCTATTTTATTTTACCCTTTAAAGCTTGATTGTTACATATTTTTGCCCAGGAAGGGACCTATACTGTCACTTCTGAAGAACTTATCAATAAACTAACAGTATGGGCGGTTGGGCAAGTCCAGAGTGTCTCATGCCGCTTTCAGATTTTACTTTCAAATTTGCTTTCGAGGTTTTTGGTCTGTGGCAACAAAACATTTCAAACTGATGTGCAGACTTCTTCAGAAATGTCATGTATATATACAGACTTCTGTTAAGTATCTGTGAGCCTGCTATTTTGGGGACTTTTAAGTAGGCCATGAATCACAAACAGGAAATGACTAAGGTAGACTCACAGCAGAGGTAGTCATTCTGGTTATAGCTTTATTATTTTTGTTCATTTGGAATTGTATTCCATATCCAGAAGTTATTAATTTTTTCTCAAATATAACCCAAATATGAAAAAAGAAGCTTTTTTTTGGCATCACTGGCATTACTGAACGTTTTAATCCACTCAGTTCCTTTTATTCCGTTCCTTTAGCTCCCTGTTCTGTATAATGCAGAATTCTGTAGTGAAGGTACAAAATTATATTCCATAAATTGGCTGTGGAGACTGAGTTCTTAAGAAGAAATAGATAGGTTCTGAGGCCTGGGAGACAACAGGATTAATTCAACCTGTGTTTCATAATAGATGTCCTGAGGGAGTCCTCAGATTAATTCAGGGATCTGTTCAAGAACCTGTGGTGTTCAACATATTCATGCACAACTTGGAAAAGAGAGTAAGCAGTGAGGCAGCAAAGTTTGCTGATGATACTAAGTTATTCGTCCTCCTAAGAAGAAAGGCCAAGTGTTCAGAACCACAGAAGGACTTTACAAAAATGAGTGACTGAGTAATGGATGGTAAATGAAATTTAACAGCTAAAATAGGATACATRCATATGGAAGAAAACTATTCTGATCTTCATCTACAAAATGATGGGGTTCTGAGCTRAGCGTCATTATCAAGGGCAAGATCTTAAGATTATGATAGATGGTTTCATGGAAGTGGCAGTCTAGTGCTTAGCAGTGATCAGAAAAGCAAAGCAAATATTATAAATAATTAAGAAAAACCACTGTGTAAATCCGTGGTTTAGCCACAGCTTAAATACTGTGTGTCAGTCTGGTCCCTTCATCTCTAAAAGGATATAATAGAATGAAAAAAATTCAGAGAAGGACTACAAGGATGGAACAAAGTTCCAAAGCCTGGAACAGCCTGTCTATTTAGAATGACTGAGTAGGCTAAGAGTTGTCAGTCTGAGAAAGCAACAACAGCTTGGTTGTGGTGGGGAATATTGATGTCTACGAAGTCGCAGGTTACACAGATAGAGTGAATAAGTATCAGTTCTTCAAAATTTGTTCAGAATTGTTCAATCCAAAAGTAGTTGGTACTTCATGCAACTTGTAGTAGACCTGTGGAGCTCATTGGCAAAAGATGTTGTGGTTGCTAAAAGTTGACACAGCTTCAAGGGGAGACTGGAAAAGCACATGAGGAGAAATCTGTTGGAGGTCACTAAATTTACAGAACCACATCTGGCTTAAGAAGTCCTCTGAGCTGAAAACAGTTGGCAGCTGGGAGACTGTTAYGAAGAACATTCATATTTGCTGCTGTAACTGTCCTTTCCCAGCTATCTACTGACAGCCTCTTTGGGAAGCAGGATAGTGAACTAGGTGAACCTTTGATATAACCAATTAAGGTCATTCTTGTGCTCTTATGTAATGAAAAATAATGAACTTCTGAGACTTCCTGAGGCTTACTTGTTTTGCTAGCAAAATGTATAGTTTGTAATTCCAGAATTTTTCAGAAACTAATGTTTTTTATGTTTTTGATGTCACAGTGTTGCCCATTGAAAGTGACTGCCACACATAGTTTGACAATTTGGATGCTTGAATTAGTATTGTATGTGGGGGGAAAAATGACAAATAATGTTTTTTAAATAATTTCAGGAATGTGTACAGCAAAAATCAAAAGAAGAAGAAATTCTACAATCATTTCATAAATGGAAAGAGGAGGAAAAGGAGAAATTGGCTGATGAAATAGAAAAAGTGAAAGAGATGTTTATGAAAGAGCTTAAAGAGTTATCTTCAAGAAATTCAACGTTAGAAGATGTAAGTGGTTTAAATTTTTCAACATTTTAAGGCATAAATATCTTACAGTAGAAAGTAATGAACTTGACATGTTTGAAACATGATGTAGTCATCTGAAGGGCCTTCTTATGAAATTTCTAAAAGATGGTTGAATGATAGCCATAATTGTATCCTTGTATTCTGGTATTTTATACRCATAATTGCGTTATTTTGCTTGAAGGAGTTATGCCATCAGAAAGCTTGTCAGTGTTTTCTTACTCCTCAACCACTGAGTTCTTGTTTATGTGTTAGTAAACATTGTTATTATTGCTGTCTGTTAGGCATCTCTTATATTAACACTCTTATGAGTGACATGGAGAAGATTAATACTCCTGACAGTAGAACTGCCTGTGTTTTCCGTACAGTCAAAGGAAGTGCTTTTCAGAGATTTGTCTAGAAAGAGATTTGTGAAAGAACAGCTAGATCAAAAAACAAGCACGTGTGGCTTTACTGAAGCAGCTTATATTTTGTAGCTGCTGGTTCCTGTTTATATTTACATGGTATATTCATATAAAATGTATGTATTAATAATCACATGAAATTTGATAAATGCTGACCTCATAAGAAATGTGTGAGAAAAGTCTGATACAACTCTTTGTACAGTTACCTTTAAAGTAAATTTCATATTAAATGACAGTTTTATAAAACAAAATCTGTATACATATTCTGGCCTTAAATTGTTTTTTTCATTCCTTTTAGCAACTGTTAGCATTACAAAAGTCCAATGTGCAACTAAAATCCAACTTAGGGACATTAAAAGACAGTCAAGAATTTATAGAAGAAAAACCTCAGAATCCTCAGGATTATCACAATGTGGTTAAACTTCTTGAAAAACAGGTAACATAGTAACTTAAAGTATTGCATCTGACGGATTGCTGATTTTTTTTTTTAATTTTTACATCTGTGAATAGGATTTTAAATTCATCAGTGAAATTCTCACCCTTCTGTCTAAAATAACTAGGTTTTTAAATTTACTACTATTTAGTACAATCTCTGTAATGGAAATGAGGGAATTATTTCTCTTATGCTTTATAATTAAATTTATTGTTATTTATTTATTAATATTCTCTTATTCTTTTTTATTAAAAGTATCTAGCCATACCAGATATGCTCTGTTTGCAGTTCAGTGCCCAAAGGCTCTAATAAGYCATTTATGTTTGCTAATCTGTGAGGCCACTTTAGAGAAATAACAATAAAATTGGAATTTTCCATTTTCCATGATGAAAAAATGCTAAGAAGCTTTCAGGCAAGATTTCCCAGCCTGTGGCTTTTAAACTATATGAAGCTATAGAGCTCATCTGGTGCAACTTCTGTACTGGAACTATATCATCTGCCCAGCACAGATGCTGGTGCTAGTGCAAAGTTGTTGGCCAATACAAAGTCCTGTCTGTCAGAAAGATTGAGTTAGGAAGGGCCACTGAGGCCATGATTGTTGCATTGCGCTGAGACTCACCTGCCTGTCCAGGCTGTTGCTCTCAAAAAATTGAGTTGTGAGGCTGTTGGCACCCAGCAGCCTCTTCTCCTTGACTCTTTCAGTTGTGCATTATATATCTCATGGTTCTTGGGATATGCTGCTGTCATCAGGAAGTTTGGTCACTTATGCGCAAAGATGTGAAAAACAGTGAATTTTACTTTATACTTTTAATTTAATCAAGAAAAATCATCTCACTTAAAAATTCAGATATTAAGGTTGTTTTTTATTATCACAATATGCAAAGTACATTGTTAATGAGTGTTTGAAATAACATTATTTGATTAAAAGAAAGACCCTACTCTTATCACTCCTTATTGTTAGTAAACAGAGATGTATCMAAATACTTGTGTATTTCTCAATTTCAGTCACTACATATACAAATCAAGGCCTTTTATGAACAAATACGTAGTTTACAGACTGTTTGGTAACAACACTATACCTGCATATATGAAACATGGTGATGACTGTTCTAGGTCTTAAATATGGGGTTACTCAAGTTTCATATCATCAATAACATATTCAGTACATATGTTTTATTTATAAAAATAAAACTGCAATATGTTGAAGTAAATGTTAATGTGTAATTAGCAAGAATTAACATTGGTTTCCTTTATACAGGAAGGTAAATGGACATCTAGAATACAAGCCCTTCATCAGGAACACGAGACAGAAAAGAGTCTGGTAAGTTGCACAGCAAACCACTTACACCAGCAGGAGATATTTTCTTATTTTCTTACTCTTGCAATGGTTCTTGATGTGCTATAGTACATCTGTTAGATTAGAAAGCCTAGATCCCGAGAATTTGGTAAGTGTGTCCTCCTAGGTGTTTTTATTATCTTTGTATTTCTGTTATGCTAGGATCTTGAAGTTTCAGTGACCACAGCTGAAATGGAATTTATCATTTAAGAATCTGACAAGCTCCTGAAACTATGCCTCTGTTTTGAAGAGCACACAACTGTACTGTTCTGTGAACACTGTTTTATACAGTGTTTTCTGTTATGTGGATATGTCAAGTATTTAAGATGCAACTGCTGATATGCAGTTTTCATCTACCCTATACCTTTAGCTACTGTGGACCTATGGCATATGTCTCAATCTTTTTTCTCTTTTCTTTCACTTCTCTGTTTTTTGTGGGTTTTTTTGCTGTAGCTGTCTAACTCAGAATCTGTTGAGCTTTTCCAGGAAAGGGCGCCATAGCATTTTATTTTGCATCTGTTTATATGTTTTACTAGACAAAGTTTTATTCCTCAAGTGTTTTTATATGTCTGCATTTCTTTTTAATGCCTTTCCTACTTTGTTTCTGTTACCTCCTTTCCTTTCATTTTCTTTCGTCTCTGTGAACATATAAGAACTGAGCAGGTCGTAGTGGTCTGGCCAATACTTCTCCTCCTCTGGCAAGAGAGCAGTGGGGAAGAACCATGGAACATTCCCCCAAAAGATGTAGTTAATGATACACCCACATACAATGCAAGAATAGAATAAGGGAGGAGTAATGTAAGTATTGCTTTTGAGATGGTGCACCTAAAATATTGTTCCTCTTCTATATTTAGAGCTAATATATTAGGTTTATCATGCAAATTCACATCTTGTTTCCTTAAGATGCCACTGTTTGACACTGCTCATAACCAAAACATTTTTATACAGTCATATGCTTTTTCTGTAATCTTATTTTTAGGCAATCTCAGCAATGTGTTGGTATGTCCTTTTCTTTCTACTGACATTTAGGTAGTTCTCCTTGTGTAAATAAAAAATGATTCAGGCAGCTGTTTTGTAATATATGCAAGTCCCAGTGGAATCACATGTGACATCGCATCCCTTGTGAAAAAAAGCCTTAAAAATTTTTTAAACATGACTCTTGCTTGTTTAAACGCAGTAGTATCGAAATAGTTGTATATAAGATTAATATCGAGTTACTTTTCTGCTGTTTGTTTTCTAGCTTCTGTCACAGATTGAGAAGCTTAAATCATCAGTGAGAGAAGACCTGAATAAAAGTAACACCTTTTACAAGAGGAGGATAGAAGAGTTGGGGCAGAGGCTTCAGGAACAGAATGATCTAATTATTACTCAGAAGAAACAGGTCTGTTTTGTGAAGCTTTCTAGGTTTCAGGGAGCATAGGACACAGAGAAACATTTTCCTAATGTTTGATCACTGATGTATCTCCAGTTGCATGGGTGATATTCCCAATTGGTAAGAATGTTACCAGAGTATTTTGGTTATATTTCAGAAATGATGTTGATAAATAGGAAAAGATCTGGAAAAGAGACACAGAAATTAAAGCATGATTTAGAGTGAAAGATTTAACAAACAAAATGTTTTTAACAAGTTTAACACAAGTTAAAAGATTACTAGATCACAGTCTCCAAAGACCAAAAATGAAAAATTTCTGATAGTATACMGGATTTAATCTGTCACAAAATGATCATAATGAGATCTAGTATTTGAAGTCTGAAACTACATGATTTCACACTAGAAATAAAGTATAATTTTTATTACTGTGGGACTAACTAATGAAATGATTTATTTGAAAATGTTTTGATTTTTCTTAAAAATATACTTTTATTCAAATGTAACAGTGAATTTTTTAAGGTGAGCACTGGGTGAAGATCTATTTCCTTTGTTAGTCTGGAGTTTAGACTGAGACATCATTATGCTGTCCTAACAATCTATTCCTGTATTAATTATGTGTTTTTTACAAAACACACAAAATTTTACATACTTTTATGAGATTAATGATAGGCCTGTACATAAGTATTTACAGATTTGGAAAGACAGTTTTTATGTCTCCATCTTAGCAAATTTGATAGGTGTTCAGTGAAGGTGCAATAGAGGAGGACTTAGTCCTAAACAAACTACTTGAAGTGACCCTTTTAAAAAAAGCGAAATGTAAAATAGGTTCAGAGGAATCCAAGTTTGCTATTTGTGAAATGTAATTATGAAGATCTGTATTCTCAAAACTCTAAAATTGTAAAGGCTTGAGAAATAGCTAACACTTTTGTAGAATCCAAACTGGATAGACCATGAATTGAGGCACTGCTGGCTGTGCCTAAAGTGCTGAACAAAAGAGGCCAGGGTCCAGTACCTTGTGCCAGCACTAAATGGTACTGACCAAGTATCTTTACTGTTCAGGTTTAGCTTCTGGATTCACCAGTTTCCTGTTTTCTCTAGACTGAATTGCAATCAGCTTGCTTCCTCCAGGCTCTCAGATTTGTTCAGTACATATTTTGAGTAGCAAATAGGCAGAACTGTAGAGCAGACAGGAGAACTGTTCATACAGCTAAAATCCACTGTGTGTTTAAATGTTTTCCTGGAGTGGAGCTAACTTGTAAAACTGAACATGAATGCTGAAGCAGAAGGGATTGGAGCTGTAAGTGTGAAAGTGACCTGTAAGACCACTCTCATTTCACTTTAAAGCTTGTATTATAAATGGTGTACACAGCATGAAGTCACCTAAGATAGCAAACATAATTAATGAATGTTTAAGACTTATTCTGAATGAAGTATTCATTAGGTAGTTGAATAAAGGAAGAGAATAATAGTTTTCTCCCAAAATCATTAAAAATAGTTTCTGCCATGGAGTAGTACTGAAACTAGGTATTTCATATTAAATATGCATTTCTAGATATTGATAGTTTGCATTTCTAACCATTCGTGTTCCTGTCTTTTTTTTTTTTAGATAAAAGAATTGTCCACAAGGTCAGTTGCAAGTATCAAACCATATGATGGTAAGTGCAAACTGTAAGAAAAAGCAGATTTTGTTTCTGATTTGAAGAGTTTGAAGCTTTATAATTTATTAAAAAATATAGACATCAACTTTATTAAATCTTGAAATCAAATCAGTACTTACAATTTATTTGTGTTTCTCAGAAAACCCACCTGTAATACTGTGTTTCCATGCCTTTGTATTGAGTCCCAAAGTTCGTATTTTGCAGCTATAAGGTCTTGTGATGTACAAAGTTGATCTCTTGAGTAGTGAAGAGACATGAACTATGGTAGCTGTATTTTGTATTATGTAAACAACTTTTGGTTTTGCTTTGTAAAGTATAAATTGTTTTTTTTTTCATATTTGACTACTTAGGCTGTAGAATTCATAAAAGGGCAAATATTGAAAGGATAGACAAAATTGATTAATATATCAGTTAAGATGCAGATTTTTAAGAAATTTAAGGATTCTAATGATGATTTATCTGTGCCATGACTTTCACCATTTCACCGACATCTCGCCAAGTCCATTCATTTCCARCATTTCACTGAGTCTATTACAAATAGCTAAACCTAGTAATACTTGTGTTTCAGGATGCAGTCCTAGACAGTGGGTACCCTTGGATGTTGCAATGACCTGAAATAGGTTTACTGCAACAGATGATGACAGCAGGATTAAGACTAATTCCAATTTGGAAACCATCTTGCTCTGTTAGCAGAGCATTGGCTCGAACTGAATCTAACAGCAGGGCGTAGGTTAGTTTGAGGATCACACAGTAACAGAATGGCTGTATGGCCACACTGGGCACAGACAAGTGTAAGCCCATGGCATACAGGTGGATTTGCTCTTAGGCTCCAAAGAGATGTGAGCAGTGCAGAACTGATGTGATAATTCAGTCCAAGGTTACACTCTATACATTATATAGGTAGGATTTGTACTCATTGATAGGAAATGTGGATGCAGCACATCCTTTCAGGGGATACTAGCCTTGATCAGGCTAGACACAGGCTAAACTTCACAAGGTGGCTTTGCATCAAGTCTTCTTCTGTGGGGCACAAAAACAGAGTAGCTGCATAGCCAAAGACATGATCTGGCTAGTGCAGGTTTACATTCCAGTTCAGTGACAGTTCAGTTACTAATTTCTCTTCCTGCTTCTAGAAATATTAAAAATATCATACATATCTAGAGATGGTACAGTAGTACTGTGAAACACCATTTTTTACTTCGCAAACTATTGTTTATTTTTTTCCTATTGAAACCAAAAATTATGTACTTCATGAATACAACTAAATGTTGTTATATTTATGAATCTGTATACAGCTGTGACTGTTTTTTTATAACATTTACTATAATACATTTACTTTTTTTTTTTTGCTTTTTCCTATTTTAGCGAACGCTACTGTACAGCCTCTTGTAGAATGTAAATCAAGTCTACCAGTGATGCATGGTAAGTTTTTGTGATAGGTTCAGATTCAGTACTTGCTGATCTAACACGCTGTCTTATGAAAGGTGTTATTTGCTGAATCATAGCTGTAAGAAGAGTTACACTGAAAGAACTTAATTTGAATGGCACTGCTGTATGTCTTCATTGAGAATTCCTGTGAAATAATTGTAAAAGGGACACTGTTGAAATGTGTGACACTGTTTGGATATGGAAAAAATAGAAAATAATTTCAGAGTATTTCCTAGGAGATGGATAGTATTGGAGCACTTTATATTCAATGAAACTAACTGTGAAGGGGAGATAATATGATTTCTTTTAGAAAATACGTTTGTTTTGTGGTATCTGCATATACTGGAATTTGCATAGAGAAAAATGTGAAGATGTTTGTTTATAGCAAGTCTTGAAATACTCTATTTTTCATGTGATTTCAAATATCAAGGAGGAAAAATACAGCAGAAATAAGCAAAATAGACAGTCATTCCATCTAGACAGTTCTTCTAAAGTAGAGCTGTACTCACCTATGGATCACTGTTTGGTTATTTTAACCTGTGGCATTGTGGTGATGTGTAGTAGTAAGGAGAAAGGAGGAACCTACTTTGACATTGTTCTGTTTTGTGAAAGCAGCTTTAATTTTTTGTCAGTATGCAAAGTATACTAGAGAGTATTGTTTTAAGACCAATGTTCTGTGTTCAATTAATTCTTTACTTTCATTTCAATTAGGAAAATAATATAAAAATGACTTTGAGCAAATAAAATGCTTAAATGTTAAAAATAATAGTTAATTAATTATTTGAATTATTAAATAATGATTTATTATTATTATTTCTCTTAGTTTTAAAACCTGCCAAAGAGAGAGGAATGTAATTTGTCTAAGACAAATATGCAGAATTTTTCTTTTTCAACAAATTCAGAAATTTTTAAAATGGTATGTGAGGGGAAGAGGGAGTAGTATACAACAGAAGCTTTAGATAACTTGATGAGGAATGAAAAACTGATGAAAACGAAGTGCTGATTTCAAAATATTTGATATGACAAATATTAAACTAAGGAAAGGAGATTTTTATTTATTATATGGTAAAATTATTTGAATAATGCAGAGATTTCTTATTAGCCTACGTGAGGTAGCTGTTCATTAAGAAGAAGCGTTTAAAGTGAAACTGCATATAGGTGGAATATTTGTGTAGTGAAAAGTAATAATGTATTAATAATGTTATTGATAATAGTATTTAAAATAGTCCTCTTATTTTTCATTCAAACAGCTTTCACTGCACCAAAACAGCAGTGGTGGTTCTTGTTAAGACATCTCACAGCAAGTAGCTTAGCTATTGCCCTGAATTTAAAAATCTAGTTTTATGAAGAATTTTGCTTCTGAGGGCTTACATGCTAAATTTGTCCAGAACTATTTTTTTAGTCCGTCTCCTTTCATTTGGACTGAGTGGGAAAACAGTTCGGTGAACATCAGTATTTTTTGTACTATGACAATTTAAGTCAGCTCATTCAGATTTTTGTTTGTGTCTTGCTGCTCCAGATAGGAAGTTTGTGACAACTTAAGATACTTCTGAGATAGAAAAGGCTGTTCCCGCCATTGATATAAAAAAGATTCACTATCAGTTTATTATGAAACATTAGAGAAGGTGTCTCCTTCAGATTCCTTTGCTGATGATTATTTTATTTATCTCTGCAGGTCTCTCTGTCCCCTTTCTTCCCTTCCTCATGGATTTTTTTAAAACTTATCTTACCTAATTTCTGGATATAAAGGTTAGCAGAAATTCTAGTGTCTTTCCCAAAATTGTAGGGTGCTTCAAGGGATTGAGTTACATACTGGATTAAGATATCATGGCTGCATCTGATGCCATTATGAAAATGAAAGTGCCTGCTGGTAACTTCTGARCACAAATTTATTTAGCCTGGAGCATCTCTGACATCAGAATATCTGTAGTTTTCCTGTCAAAATGTTCCTGATTTCTTAGGATAACGAGTAATATGTCTGGAATACCATCCTAGCATAACTGTTCTCTGAGTTTCTGAGCTAGCTGTACTGTGTTGTGTAGATATAACTTAAGTGTTATTTTCAAAGATGACTTCAGTCTCCTGAGAAGGCTACAGATGAATTATGATTTTTTAAATGGTCTTAGGCTCTTGTATCATTCTTGAAATATTGATACGTGCTCAATATTTAATCTTTCTTAGGTTGATAGCATTAGGTGGAATTGAAGACAGTAGTTAAAAGGCAAAGATATTAATGAAATTGTGCATTGAAACATAAAACTCGGTCTTCAAACTTGCTGTGAACTAAAACTGAGCTATCATTAGGGACTTAACTGAAGCATCTGAGGCAAATCCAGTCATAGCAGTCTTCCAGGACAGTTAATGGAGGAAGGGGGCACCTTCAGATTTTGGTTCAGCTGAACTAAGATCTGAATTACTCCTTGAARTTGCCTGTGTCTTTTTGTTGACTGTAGAAGGAATCTGAGGTGACTAGGATCCTRACTTAGATGCCTCAGGTAAGCGTCCAGAATTTGTCGTATTTAATAATATTGGTTTAAAATTAATGTTATTATAAGCATATATTTAGGCTGCTTATGTGCAGGATATGACTTCCCACTGATTAGTTAGAAGGAAAGTATATGAAGCCCATTGATTCAAAGATGACGGTCAAAATAATGGGTATCACAAATTAAGTCTGGCAGCTCTTTGGATGTGAAATCTGAGTATAAATCAGAAGAAGGTTAAAGGAGTAGATTGTGTTTGTAACCATGGCTTACATTTCTTACATCCTTAGGAAGAGCAGCAAATTACAGCAAACAAATCTTAAATTTTATCCTTAGTTTCCATATTGCAAGTGCAAAATGCTTACTGTAGGCATTACTCCACTATAGATAATTGTAACGCTTCTGTTCAGGCTAAAGGCATTTTATATTTAATGGTAGATAGACAGGATTTCTGCTTCACATATTGGTCAAAAGACTGCTTTTCCAATAGTACTGTCAGTATATTAGTTTTTTTAAACTACTAGTTAAGAACAGGCAAGTAATACATGATATGCTTGAAATATACATAACCTGAATTTATTAAATATATTTTCCTATTCCACTTGCAAGGAAATTGTCTTCAGATACTATTTAAAACAGATATTTAATGATTTAGCAAAGTATGCCAGGGGAATCATTTTTTTAGCAGTATAATTATCCACTGAAGAAATTAAGGCAACCTGTACTTTTGATGCATCTTATCTATATGAGCACAGGTATTAGCTGGCAGAGAAGATATTCCGGAGGATGTGGGAAGACAGCTACATCACTGTAAAGGTTGTCTTCAGGTTGCTGGGCTTAGCTAGGGCTAGTATTAATATGGCTGGATTCAGGCCAGCAACAGCCAGTGAGATATGACTATGATGGTATCCACCAGCCTGTGTTAAGACTGGTGTTGGCAGCTACCATTGAGCTAGGTTTAAGTCTGAAGCTGACAAGAATAGATTCTTGTGAGGATCAAGCTAGGATTAGTTTTAGGACTGAGGCTGGCTGAAGACACACAATGAGGGATATGAATGGGCCTAGAATTTGCCACTGGGCTCGGTATAGAGTTTAGCAATGGTAGCAACATGAGCCATTTGGCTGGAGTGAGGTGTAGGACTGTTGTGGAGGACCAAATAGGATTAGGTTAGGAGTTAAGATGGTTCAGATCAGCAGAAGCTGGTTTATGGCTACGTCTACAAAGGGCTGATTTTACCAGGAGACATCTGGCTATTGCTGAATTGTATTGTTTTTATATTGTTACTGTTACCGTATTGGTTTTACAGGGATCACTGGGTTTGAGTTAGAATTAGGCTTAGGAAGATATCGATTGGCAAAGAAGAGTTATGGTTGAGTTAAGAAGGCTCAATTAAGCAAGGCAGCAGCAGCAGGGCCTGCCTGAGTAGGTTCGAGGTTGGTATTTATCACAATTTTATAGCCAAGAAAGGGGTGGAGATTGCAGTCAGGGAACAAAGTATAACTGAGGTTTCAGCTGAACTACAAGACAGATGTAATCTCTGGTTCTGCTAGTTCCTTGATAGTCCAAAGTAGGTGATTTGTGCAGCACATCCTGCCTCCTTCCTTGCCTCAGCCTCCTGGGGTCCATTTCCAGTAAGGCAAGGAAACAGTTTGCGTGCTCATCAGATGTGTTCATCTGGAGCAGGGAACTGAGAAGTGTCTTGGAGCAAGTGGTTCAGATGTAGGTGTGAGTCCAGAGGGGAAGGTTGTTGTTTGTCTAGGTTTGGCATTCAGTCTAGGACTAAAGCAAGGAATAAGATTCTGGACTGCAAGGTCTGATGTTGAAGATGTTGATGTAGAGCAGAGTCCACTAGGGTCAGCCAAACTAGATTTAGAGCAGGTAATTGACAGAAAGGCAAATGTTGATAGTCAGATTTAAATGATTCCTAAAAATAAGATTGTTAATATTAGAATGTTATCTGTAGATGCTGCTGATTTCAAGGATGGGTAAGCGCACTAAGCCAAGAGCTAAGAGGTCTGATCAGGTAGCTAGAAGAAGCACATCTCTGACAAACATAGAGAGGGGCTCCTTAGGAGCTTATCTCCCCACCCATCTACATAACAGTGGAGTGGTGAACCAAGCTGCTTTTTCTTACATTGGATTCCAAACTGATGATTAATAAATGTCTCTTAATATATGTGCACAGTAGGAAGAAAGAAGAGGCCTACTTACATTGGAGTAATTGGTGTTTCTAGATGTTCCACTCCCCCATGTCTCAGGATTTGATCTCATCTGTCATCAGGCAGTGAGCAATGATATTATACACAGCACTAATACCTTTTCAGCTTTTGCTACTGTAACTCTTTTACTGATTTTAAATTCTTCTGTTTCTAGTATACTGAGGAAGAGAAACACTTACCTTTCTGATATCAGCAGACTATTTTCAGGTCTGAATTCTGGGGACTGAACTTTTCTTGTTACYGTTAAGTTACCTCACAAGGGCTTGTGCTGAGATGAGTCAGCTGCTTTAAGCAGATTGCATTTGAGTAAAGTACAAGTAGAATGTGTATAGATTAAATCCAATTACACAGTAACCAGCTAACTCTGTAGCAGTTCCAGCCAACAAACTCTGAGGCTATGCTCCTGCAACTAAATTAAATCTCCCCAGGAACATCCCTCATCTGTGCTAGAAGCTTTGTTCTTCAAAACAGGCTGGCTTTTGGGAATGTTCCCAAACTGTGCCYGTATATCGTTTGGGAGAATCACACAGAATGGTTGAGGTTGGAAGGGACCTCTGGAGATCATCTAGTCCAACCCCCCTGCTCAAGCAGGGTCACCTAGAGCACATTGCACAGGATCGCGTTCAGGTGGGTTTTGAATATCTCCAGAGAAGGAGACTCCACAAGCTCTCTGGGCAACCTGTTCCAGTGCTCTGTCACCCTCACAGTGAAGAAGTTTTTCCTCATGTTCAGATGGAACTTCCTGTGTTTCATTTTGTGCCCATTGCCTCGTGTCCTGTCGCTGGGCACCACTGGAAAAAGTTTGGTACCATCCTCTTGACACCCTCCCTTCAGATACTTGTACACGTTAATAAGATCCCCTTCCCGAGCCTTCTCTTCTCTAGGCTGAAGAGTCCCAGCTCTGTCAGCCTTTCCTCATAAGAGAGATGCTCCAGTCCCCTAATCATCTTTGTAGCCCTTCGCTGGACTCTCTCCAGTAGTGCCACATCCCTCTTGTACTGGGGAGCCCAGAACTGGACGCAGTAYTMCAGATGTGGCCTCACCGGGGCTGAGTAGAGGGGGAGAATGTTAGTTGTCACAGGGCAACAGCGTGTCCAGAACAGCTCTATGAGTTCAACAGTGTGGAAGATCATATTCTGATGCCCAGGAATGCTCTGGCCACTGTTTAATTTACAGCCTTAGAGACTGAAAGACTAGAAACCCATATGCCAGTCAATCTCTCTGAGTTTTGTTTTTAAGAGTTCCCATACAATATACTGATTTTTACATCTTGTTAGCATCTTTTAATGATACAAGAAGCTTTTTTTTTTCCAAACATTTATTTAGTGCAAATTATATTGGAGTAAATCTTAAATCTTGTAACCTGCCTGAAAAAGCGGGTCAGAGGCTGCATATAACTGCAAGTATGGAAGGCACAGAGAGAGCAGTTACTATACTGAAGCATTTACAACAGACTTTTTAGTCCCTTCACATTGGGAATATTAGAGGTGTGACAATAAATGTTACTTAGCTCCAAGTGCTCATTTCGCTTTAATCCACCACAATGCATCCATGTTTGTACCATATCGTACAAAAAGTACTGAAGAGCAGGCATGTTTACTGGAATGTCACTTCCCTCCTTCCGCCAACAGAGAGTAACAATCATTTGTAGTGCCAAAGGATTTTTGTGCAAATTTGCAAGTCTAACTAATACAAGAGAACTTGTTTAAGTACTGGCCAATAAATTGTTTTTTCCTATACTGCCAGTAGTTGAATGCTGAAAGTACACTTCGCACATTCTTCTGCTTTTGTCATAAACCCCAGAAGAAACTCAGGTTCTAGTTTTCATTGAAATAAATTCATTTATGCAGAGTGAATATTAACATTTAAAACCTTCATTTTTATTAATCTACATATAAGCATTTTCATTCATCTCCTCTTACATCTCTTTTTGAAGTCTATAAAATTGTAAAGAAATTGTACTCTGGCTTCATTTGTATAAAGCTGGTTGTGCCTGATGGCCTATAGAATAATAATTCCTGTGTGCTTGGAAAGTTGTTTTCAGCAGAGGACATTTCAAGATCTTTTTAAGGCACATGACAATACTGAAGCTCACTATAGTGGAGTCACTGAAGATTTTTTAAACTGATCTTATTGGAAAAAAAGATTTTAACTCTTGAGTTCCTATATATTGATAAGGTTTCTCTCTGTCTTGCACATATGGACTTTCTACTTAATAATCCTCTAGATTAATGATTTAACTCATATTTTTTGCCATATATTTCTGAGGAATTCTATATCCATCCATTTCGTTTGGCTTTTGCAAACTTCTAATATCAAATTGCATACAAACAATATTTTAAAAACACATTTTAAAGTTAAAATGCATCTTATAAGAAATTAATGACAGTGTTCATTTACTTAATCTGAGGTGGCCTTGTCATCTTAGATGACTAAAAATATCCCACCTGGCCTCTGAGTGCTATTTTAGAAGGGCACAGGTTTTCTATAGGTTCTGTATCTTATCAACCAGCCTTGTGCAGATGATTTAGAGACTCTTATATCTCAGATGACACTAGACACCTGTGTTTAGGTGCCTGAATCACTCCCAAAGTGGCATTAGGGTCTCCCCTACAAAAATTTTCCACCAAGGTGGTATTTAAGACTGTGAAGAGTCATGTGCATTGGGTTTGTGATTGTTAAGCAGGATGTCAGAAACCAGGAAAATTGACATCAGTGTGTTATTTTGCTCAACTTTCCCACTCTGGACTTGACCTTCTTCTATCCTGTTTGTCTGGTGTTCCTGTTCTTCCTCGTTATTAGAGCAGGCACCCTTGGTACATATGCTGGAGCCCATAGAGGAGCTTTCAGAAGAGGAAAAAGGTAATGGTTGATTCAGATCAAAATGTAGTGGCATGTTTTTCTTGAATTTCTGATTTGGGTGGGAACAGTCCTTGTATGTGTTAATTTACAGTTTGGTTTTGGTGCTTGTAAATATTATGATTTCCTTATCCAAGTTCAATGTTTTTATGGAAATCTGAAAAATTTTCTTAAGCAGGCATATTATGAATGTCTAAAGGCTCTTCAGATAAGCAGAACAAAAATAAGTGATGGAGAATACCCCCTTACTAGGAAATTCTGTGGTGTAATCTGGTAGTGGTGGTGCTTTTGCCATGTATGCTCACTTCTTTTTCAAACTCAGCATAAGAGGATAAAGAGTTCAGGTAGGGGAAGGAAGTTTGTGGTGAAGCGGAGCTTGAAGCTGTTCAATTGTCTACTTTAATAGATGCATCAAAGGTACTTTTATAAGTAATCTAAGTTATGACTACCTCTAAGCAGCCATAACTCCAGCCAGGGTTGTGCAATTCTGAATGAAATTCTGTAATCCAGTGTTTGCAGCTGTTCCTCTTCTTCATCTGAGGAAAACTTGGACAAGACCATATTTACAGTGACAGAACAAAAAGTGCTGGTTCGTCCTGAATGGTATTCTTCTCTTTGAAGCAACTAAAAGCTAATATTTTAGATAAAACACCAAATATCTGAATAACATAATGAGCTATGCACAGATATATGTAGAAATAAAAATCCTTCTCAAACCTTATAGCCAGTGAGTTTAAATATTGAAGGAATGCTGCTGCTGCTGTTTTGAAAACAAAAGTGTCATTTGAACACATCTGTGCTTACAGGAGAGATTTTCCCAGGGAAAATCCAGTGACTGTACAATTTGAAATAAGGACTGCTCACATTTTTGTAGTTCTTTCTGCTATTTCTCTTGCTTGCTATCTTCTCTCTTGATGGATTGTCTTTGATTCTTATGCTGTGCCTAAGGGCATGCCCTGCAGTACAATAGAAAGAAAGAATGCAGTCTGAAAAGATAGACCAAGATGTTTTTGTTTTCAGTGACAGCCGTTTGTAAGGGAGAGTGTGAAAATTCTTGATTTGGCAGAATATTTCATAAGCTTATGTAGGAGTTGAGACATTGGTCCAAACTCAAGGTCTCCAAAGATGCCAAATCTAGGGGTTTTTTTAAAAAAAGAAATGAATAAGAAAACAGTTTCTTGCATAGTAGGTCTCTCCTGCAAAGAGGGATTTGTCTTAAGTTAACTAGCAGGAATTAATGTTGTAATTAATTAGGATAATGCTGAATAGTCTTGTTACCCATGTAAGTATGTAGTAATTATGAATTAAACAGTGATTTTAGATGGATCTGTTTTATTGCAAGGATTAACAACTGAAAGGGACAGGATTTTCAGAAAGCTCTTTGGAGCCTTCCATGAAAAATAAGATGTCTCAGGTTGGGCTCTTTGGGAGGACTTCATACTGCCTAATGCACCTCTTCGTGATTGGAGATAGCTTCATAGGTTATAGCACTGCCACTGCATATCTTCCAGCAGGCTGCCACTTCTAGGACTCAGCTCTCCAGCCAAGTCACTTTTAATCCTGCCTCTGTCAGGTGGGATTAAATCCCACACAGTTCCCAAAACCGGATAAAGTTTCAGGCAGATACTATCCTTGTCAACCCCAGATCTCTTAGTACTGGACTCTTTTTCAGTTTTYATTTCCTACAGTTCTTTCCAGGATCCATCAAGAGCCACTTCCTCAAAACAACCTAGATATGTCGTTTATGTATTTCAAACCTTTTCTGGGTCCTCTTTTTTTCTTTTTGGTAAATAAAATTAAAATTAAACTAAATGGAACTGCTTTTTAAGTAATCATTGTTCAAAAATAGGAAAAATGGCACATTTGTTTTGAAAGAAAACATTTGAAAGTTGCAATATAGAATTATTCCTTCAGTTGTCTCCTTGTCTGTGGGGTGGCAAACGACTCTACTGCCCCATAGGGCATGTTGGAAAGAGAGAAGCTCCTGACCTTTTATGTCAGGGGAAAAGGTGGGAGTGTGGTTTATAGTATGCGTTCTGGGATGTTGTATGCCCCTCTACGTATGATTTGCAGCCTTTGCTGACCACTACAGAACAGAAGTGGTTACCATGGTCCCAGAGGTTCTTGGTTTCACTTGGTATAAGATTTATCCAGTAACATTTCCATCTTGCCAGAGCCACTTTCCAGGCAGGTTCCAAGTGACAGTGTTTTGCTTCCTTACTCCTCTGTATGACCGTACATTATTTAGGCCTTATTTATAGGTGAATCTTTAATTTAGSTGTAAGGATCTGTCTAGATGATAATTTCTTGTGTAAGAGTTCATGTCATTATGTTCATTCATTTCGCAAAAAAAGCAAAAGAGATAGAAACTTCTTCCTCTCCTTTTAAGTATGTATGGTGTCGTAGACCTGCATAGATGAAAACATGACCCTGAACTTTGTATTTGGAAGAGTTTTAAAGATAAGTAGTATCAGTCATGTGTATTCTGTGAAATGGTCTGCCTCAGACTAACATTTTTGAAAGTATTATATAACTTTCTGAAGACTTGATCTCAATAGGCATTTTTATCAGAGAACATTGCATTTGAGGCAATGTTGAGAACAAGTCTGTCGTATTCCTGTTTTAATTTCTACTTTTAGAGAATTTAGTTATCAAAGATAGTCTTTATCAGAAGTTCCAAGGAACAGTTCTAAAAGTAGATCTTTGTTGTTAAATATTCAGGTGTATATCTTTACAATGATTCTGTAACAAGAAAAAGAAGTCACTTATGATGGTGAGTACTAGGTGCTGAGTTAGAGATTCTAAGTAAGCTGACTTTTGTAAGGTGGCCCCAAATTTGAAAAAGAATACAACTCTGTGTAGACAAAAAGTACACACATATATCTATGGTGTTTCTAAGAAATGCATGTTTCAATGCAGTCTCATTTACTGTGGCTTTTTCAAATGTCTTTTAAAAGTAATTTTCCATTCTTATTTCAGAAATTGAGAAAGGTGATCATAAGACAGGTAGAAGTAACCAACAGTTAATAAATGCTTTGAAGACTGATCCATCTTTAACTAAAGAATTACGAGTTGTTTTAGAGCAAGCCCTGGAGGAGAAGCTGGAATCCTTGGGAATTAAAGCAGTAAGATTATTTTGAATTATTCAGAAGAGGGGAATCTTCGCCTTGCTTTTTTGCTCTTCTCTTTCACTTCTGTACTGCACTCCTCAAGCTAGAAAATCCAGAGCAAAATTTCCAGCCATTACAAATCAGTGTAATTCATTAACCTGAGAGGTTTTCCATCAAATTACAGCAGTGGAGGATATGGCCTCACCTATGATCAGTGTTATCAACTTTCGTGATTTTGTCACGAGCTTTGTAATATTTGAATTTTTATGGCTACTGTAAGAGTGTATATGGTTGTAGAATACAAATCCCACCTATATTAGCCCCTTTGCTTACAGCACAATTTGTTTCTTTAGGGTGTTCATGGTATCCCAAATGATCGCTTAAATAGAATCTTACATGCTATTGAATCTGCTAGAGAACACAAACAGAAGCAAGAGCCTGACATTCAACGAATTCGAGAGCATCTTGAACGCCAAGTCCGCTTTAGGATCGAAGAGAAATCATCATCTTTTAATAGATTTGTTTCCTGCCCTCATCTTCCTTCAGAAGGTTAAAAAAAATTTAATTAATTTTTAGTTCTTAGGTTTTTTGAAACCCTTTGTAAGTCTGTGACATAACTATCACACTTAAAGGATTTTTAGATCCATTTCTGGGTAGCTGCTTTCATAATTTTTCACATAAATATTCTGTATAGTTCTGGCCAACTAAACTATTTTCTTTAAAGATTTCTTGATGTTTTGTTTAACTCCAGAAATCTTGGCTCTTATAATTGGCAAGATCCACAGTTGCTTTGAACTGCTTTGAAGAAAAAATAACTGTTTTTCCTTCCTTTTTTGTAACACCATAATCTGCAGCAGTGACATCTTTCATTTTAGAAGGAAATCAGATTCTAATATAAAAGATACCAAACATTTTTTTTAATACTGAGGCAGATAACTTCTCTTGTAGATAAACAAAAATTCAATCAATTGAGAATTTCTTCATCTGCAATACCACAAAACCCAGTAAAACGGTCTTCAACAGCTGTCCGCCCAGCTGGACAAAGAACAACCATCGCTGAGAATACATCTACACCAAAGTAAGAAATGCTATTTCTCCTAGTATTCCTACCACAGGTAACAATTTTATGAGTTTGTTTTTCTTCTCTTGCCTTGTCATGGATAAGGGAACTGATGTGAATATTTCCTGCTAATATTATAAGAATTGAGCAAAGAATTCATGTTACTTCTTTATAAGCTTTCTGCTTATGTAGTTGACTACCAATCTCGTCTCATTGTTTTTTAGATCCAGGAAGCTCTTTGGAGATGGAGTTTCCAGAAAAACATCTAGTATCACGTATGTTTTGTTCCCTTGTATTTTAGAAGAAAGCATTTTTGGTGACTGGATATTGATATGCTTGCAACATAAAAAAAAAAATTAGTTAAAATTATAAACACTTTCTGGACTGTATATTTCATATTTTGTTTTAAAATACTATTCCATTTGAGTTTTTTGTTACAATCCCTGAAAGATAACACATACTCATTTCAACAGATACATTCTTGTGAACCAGATGGGGCAAAATCAGGTAGTATCACTACTTTTAGTCTCTYCCACATGCTTTGTCTGAGCCAATTAAAAGCGTTTGAAGACTTTGACCTTATTTTTTCCAGGATATTGATAATTATCTTACTATGACCGGAATTAACACAATATTCCAGATTCCAGTCACATCAGACATACTACTTTGTAATTTGCAGCACTATAATTTTTCTTCTGGATACCATTCAAGATACCTTTTCAAACTTGTCAAGACAGAAATAGCWTGGTCTGGTTGTTACATCTAATGACTTACTCAACAGTTATGGTAACTTGGGAAACCACACTGAAAAATTCGTAAATTATTTTATGTAACAGAATATCGGAACAGACTTTTTGTAGTGGAGAGTCCTTGGTCCTGAACTTTGCTCTCCCTGCTGAACCATGAAAGCGTATCTTTGTTTGCCTGGCAAGACTTGCTATATACCTGGGGTGTTGGTTTTGTAGACAGTTGCCTAGACAGAGATAATCGTGCCTGTATAAGAGATCATTTTGTGATAACTATTTCAGTTTACTTAGTAATGTGATTTCTTTTAAATAGTTTTACGTATACTGAGAATTTATGGAAGTTGCTGTTTTTTCAAATAAGAAAAACGCTCACGTTACTGGAAAGGAAAATACAATGCAGTTTAAATATGTGTATTCAGTGCAGTCACTGAAACCTGGTAAATTCTCAGGTCTTATGTGTTTTGGCTTAGAACTCCACCATTCAGTTCAGAGGAAGAAGTGGATGATGATGATATTAAGCAAGCTTACATATCACCAGAATTGCTGCAAAAACAGTCAAAAACATCAAACAACAATGTCAATGCTTTTTGGATGGCTTCTGGCAAAAGTGATATGGATGGGACTGAAGAAAGTGAAATGGAGGAAACTGAAACACCTGCCAAAGCTTCGAAAGGTTTTTTTCACTACTTTTGTAGAACAAAAATGTCATAACACCTATGCATGATTTTGAATTTCCTGATACTATTTCTGTGTTAGAAGACATATTGAAGCCAGACTGTCAAGTTTTGAGTGCATGTGCCTTACTTTACGCTTACACTTYTGAGTGTATGTGTGCTCTTACTTTATTCTTTCACTAACATATAAATATTTTTGTAGTCCTTAGAGATGTCAGTTGGGGTTAGACCAATATCATGCTGTTTTATATAAATGCAGAAAAAGAGATGATCTCTGCCTCAGAGAGACTTCAATCTAAAACAGTTTTTCTCAGCATTTTACTTATTTTTATTTTGTGGAAGATTTTTAGAGGGTTTACAGTAAAGCCCCAAGCACAATTACATCATTGCAACTGGGGGAATGATAAACCATGCAGTGGAGTGGAGAGAGGAACAGAGAAGCTTGTGACTTCCTAAGCTGATGTGGCCGCTATAAAAATGCGTCATCAGCTCACGTCCTGAATTTACAAGACGTTTGTGTTTCAGATTTTATATTCAARATGAATTTTGGAAGTGATATATAGGCACCTAAATATCTACTCTTATTTTCATAATTGCTGTTCCTCTGAAGTACCTTCAACCAAACCAGATCATCTGCTCCAAGAAGTTAATAATCTGTAAAACTCCAGACCCGCAGCTACCTAAAAACAAAGCTGCCTGAAACATGTAAAAAGATTATGGGAAAAATAAGGTAGTTCTGTAAGGTAGATGGAAAACTCAAACAAAACAAAAAAAGCTATAGTTACGTGTGTTCTTTACTTTAAGAACATGTGTGTTTGTAATGCTTAAATTAGAATTCTTGACTCATTTGTGGACTAATTGCCAAAGCTTAAATGAAAAACTTTTTTTAAATAAATGGAAAACTTCCATCTTTTTGATCTTTATTATTTTTTTATTTGGCATACTTTAGACATAATTGGCAAAAAWTTTTTTTTTCCTTTTTTTACTTTTCTTATCTTTTCAAAGTCAACCCTGCTAAGGAGGAGGAAGCTGGTCTCTAGGACTTCTGTCAGCCTTAAACAGAAATATTTCCTGAATTCCAGTTAACGAATCAAATTTTTAACTGACAGATCAAATCCTAGCACATGAATAGTGCCATAGGCAGCCCCAGAATGACAATGGTGTCACTGAGCATCATGTGACTAGCAGAATCTGTTGTAAGGAAGAGTTTAACTTCGTAAAGTTTAGTTTACCTGCTGAATTTGCAGGCTGATAGAGGAAAAATATATTTATCTGAGCATATTTTGTATCCAAATCATTAAAAGAAATACACATAGAATTTAACATCATTTTAATTACAAATTTGAAAGGAATTGATTTAAAAGCATAATATTTTTAGTAGTATGGGGGAAAAAACATAGATACATATTTTTAATTGTTTCTCTCAATTCAAGTGATTGCTGACACAGAAAGATATCTTTTCATGCCTCATTTGTGAATGAAGATTGTCAATATAATTTTTTATGAACTTTAGGAACAGTTATTCAAAAAATGACTGAACAAGTTGGAAAGAGTCTTTTTAACCAAGAAAATAAGAATAAACCAGCTGGAGGGATTAACGTTGCACAGGCATCTATTAAGAAAGAAGAGGTGCAAGAACTGAAGGTATCGCTTATAATAGTCATTATTATTTCATTAAGTAATTGAACTAGATATATTTCTGTTACATTTTATTTCATGCTGAGACCCTTTTGAAGCAATGAAGAACTGTCTTCTCAAAGAAAGTTTTGAAGTTATAGCTAAGTAGTCTTTTTGAGTACATCTGCACTGTTTTATATAAGAGTGTTAGGAGTGAGCTGTGACATGTGACCTCTTCATCCACACTGCTTGTTAACTTATAACATGACTGTTTTGAACCACTACAGCTAATCAGAAGTTTGGGCACAATTGCTATCCTTTTACCTCTTATTTTAGCAGCCCTTCTTTACTTGCTTTTACTAGTATCTTGTTTCCGATGGACAAAAACTCAATTTGCTTATCTAGTATTTCAGAGTGTTTTTATTTCTAGACCTTTATCTGATATGGAGCTTTTATACGCATTTTCAAAAGGGGACAAATTCCATTTCTGAGTATGGTCTTTGTTCTGTTCCATCTATTTACAAATCACGTAGTATCCCCAGACTACAGCCAATCTAGCAGTGATGTCTGTGCATTGAGCCTGGCATATGTTCACAGTCAGAATACTAACACAGCATATTCTTTACCTCTTCTCAGGCTTTGCTAAGGTCCACATCATCCCCTTACTTTAGAGTTTTATAATTGGTGAGCCACTTTGATGGACATTGATCTTTACCTGAACAACTTTTTAGATCAAAAGTTGCTCCAGATCAGAAATCAACAGCAGATAGTGCTCGTTTACTTCAGTTTTAGTATTTGTTATTGAAGTAGACAGCCAAACAATAGTTCTGCAACTCATGAAAATCTTTTTTTTTTTTAACTAAACAAATAGTAATTACTGAAAATCATGTTATCCATAGTAAAACTGATACCTTTGGGGTTCCTGACTAACAAATGAATCTGAAATTGAGATGATCAGAATCTGAAATTTTATGGGAGGAGTGATTCTTCAGATAAAAAGTGACACGTCTATAACAATTTCCAAAAAGGGGCAATAATCTTAATCAACTTGAACTGTAATGGTAGGGTAATCATTTTTAGCCTGTGTGCTTTTATTTGCCACTGGCAGCACCTACCTTGTCCATTGACTGCGTGGGAGCTGCAAATCATACCAGAGACAAAACCATCAAATCAGACCTGACTATTACAGTGTAATTTTGTGTCCAAATGTTACTTTCAAACACTCTGCAAATTCACATGATACAAAATCATAAGATGGTCACAGTGTAAAAAGATATATATTTTAGAGTAAATTTAGGGGATGTTATGTTTTATACAGGTCTGTAGACAATTGGCCACTGTGTTAAGAACTCTGGGCTTCAAGAAAAAAGAGCTGTAGCAAAATAAAACTTACAACCAATGTTCTAAAGATGTGGAAAATATTTTTGCTATAATTCATTTAGAATATAGAGAATATACAATGGTGCATTGTGATGTGGACATGAGTCTGAAAAGAGCTCTATGAACACAGGGCAGATGTTGCTACTTTGTTTCTGGAGTCTTTAAAGAACAGCACACTATCTTGTATTCTTGCTAATTCTATGCAAACATGATTATCTTCATGACCATATTTGTATGTTTAAATGTAGGCATATAAATTTAATTATTTAAATTTTAGTGGCAATTTTCAAATGTCCCCAAAATTTTAGTGGCAATTTTTGAATGTGTCCAAAGACATAAGCACAAAATTCCAATGGAGTGATGGTTTCTCTTAAAATTCACATTTTTTATTAGCTTAGGATGGCTTAAGTACTAATAGCTGCTAATGGTCATTCTCAAAACTGAAGTACCACAAAATCTTTCTAAGACATCCTGTTGTCATATGTTTTATAGAGGTCACACTTTACAGAAATTAATTTAGAAACATTTTAGAGAATATGATATTTTAGCTTGACTGTAGCCATATTAYGGATGTTATATGGATTATGGTGTTTCTTTGAAGTAAATCTTTGAGTTAAAAAAACTGCATAGCAGTTTGGAGTAGTGCTGTGTATTTACACTTGATCCAAACTGTATGAAGAGTTCTGTTCAAAGTTGACATTTTTTCTGTAGTTTGAACTTCAAAAATCATTTGGCACTGAGTGACTACTTGAAGAAACTCTTACTATAGCATTTCCGAATATATGCGACTGTCTCTCTCATGACCACACCCTTCAAATGTATATAATTTAAAGTAATGACATGTTGAATCCTGGTATGTTAATAATACAGCACACTGAGTAGATCTGTCACTTTTTGAAAAACAGTTTGCAACAGTTACAAATGTTAAAAATTGAATTATGTTGTAACATACAGCATTACTTTAGTCTATTCACTTCTGTCAAGACACACTACATGTTCATATTTGTGGACTTTTCTCTGGTATGTACATAACTTACATTGTTTTCTAATAGCATCTGAATCTTTCCTCTGTGCAGTATAAGCACATTCTACATTTTATTGTAATATTCTGAAACTTCAGTGAAATAAGGTATTAACTTTGTGAGAAAACATCTCTCTCTTTCAACAGTTTGGCCCTCTAATAACGGCTAGATTCCATTGCACCACAACTGATTGACAAACAGAGAAATGCTGTGGCTCTTTTTTTTCAAAAGCTGAGTGAGGATATTTGGTTCTCAGGTGGATGAGATAAGAATGGCCATGGACTCACAGCCTTCAGGTTCATCTGTTTGACTTAGCTCTCACTTGGTGAAGTCATTATGCAAATCTGCTGCTTAATTTAAAAAATCATACTTGTACATTCTGACAGTGAGTCTTAGGAGGAATATATATTTTAGCTTTGAGCACCAGTGTTTCTTTAAATTTTATTTTTTAATTTTCCTTTTAAATAAATTAATTTTAAATTCAAAAAGCCCTTATTGCAATGTTAAATTTATGTAGTGCAAACAAAGAAAGCTTATATAGCAAATCAAATTTCCACCTTGCATGATAACATACAGTATCTTTATTTTCATGTAAGTAATATTTAAAGTCTAATATTTAAAAGATTTTTGATCTTATCGGAAAAGCCAATTTCCCAGCAAAGACGACCCCTATTTAGTTAGACATGTTATGCCACAAAACACAGGTTTCTGCCAGTTATGGAAATGGTTCTTTAATTTTTGCAATTCCTGACTTYTTAAAAAAAAAAGCTTTGCATGTATAGTAGTGAATTAATATAATTTATGTATTTGAAATATGTGGAAGTTAAAACTATGGTGATAGATCTCATAAAGGCCATGCACCACTTTTCTGCCCTTTCCTTCAGTAGTTTCACATTGTTGGGTTTATGGAAGAACCTGGTCTCAGAAGAACTTGAAGAAACAGAGGAAAAATGCCTGTTTTTTCTTCTGTTAGTTCACAGATGTTGATGAAGATGACTGGGATATATCATCTGTAGAAGATGACTTTTTATTGATGAAAGCGGATAGAGGTCAGAAGGCACTGACAGCTCAAAAAAATGAGTCAAATGCTGCATCAGTGGTACATGCATGGGGTCTTCCGAAGACAAGTGTACCAAAAGAGGAAGGTAACACAATCAGACTTTTACAGTATAAGTCTTAAGCATCTGACACACATAGAGGAGAGCTTGTGTAGTGTATTACACATTGTAAAATACTATACATGAAATTACAAGAAAAGAACAAAAACAAAAGCTGCATGTTTGTATTTTTTTAATATATACGTGTGTATGTGTGTGTATATAAAAAGTATATTTACATACATACATACGTGTGTGTGTGTATATGTGTGTGTAATATATATATATATAACCCCCCCCCACATGTATATAAATACACAATACACCAAAACACTTAGATTTGAGGTTTTAAAACATATAGTACTATTAGGCTTCAACCATCCTCTTAAAAATTAATCAGCCAGGAAATTTTTTTTTATCCTTTCCAAAATTGGGGGGGGGGGAAGGGGGTAGTATGAAAATTACCTTGGCATGAGAATAATAATCAGCTCTTAAATTTGTTGAAGATACATGTCTAGTGACCTGTGAGGCTGAGATAAATATCTGAATCACTGGTAAGGAAAGAGCCTCAATATTATGTAGCGGAGGACTCTATATCATCATTCTATACTATTTTCCAGCTCTAACATTTCAAGATAATAAAGGTTAAAACTGTGTCTATTATATTTATAGAAAAGATACTTCAGGTCATTTTTAAAGGGAAAGTAATGTTGACACCRACACTGCTTATATTGTGCATTATATTCTGTGACAGAAACTTCCTTCATACTATCAGCATTTGTAATTTCCAAACTGGTTGAAATTCTGGACTTCCTGAAGTCCACAAGTGTTTGTTCACATAGCGCATGATTTTATGTCATAAATCAATATAAAGAAAAATAACCCCAAAATATTACTAATCATTTTTAAAAAAGTCTTTTGTTATTTTAACAGGCCTTCATGAAGCTGATAATACAAGCACATTAAAAAGCAGCTTAGTCACTGTAACAGATTGGAGTGATTCTTCAGATATATGACTGCTGTATTCCTAATAAGAGGCACTGCTTTTGGGTTCTGCTGGGGTTGGAAATTTAAGTGAAAACATCAAAATTGTTTCATATTCATTTGTCATATTGTTCATGTAGTAACCAGGAATACTGTTTACAGAGCCCTTTGTCTTTCAACCCTGAATTGGAAACAAGARTATTTAAGTACACCTTACTAGCCATCACTATGTGGAAATTCAGAGTTAATTCTTAGTCCTGGCAAAGTCAATGGCAAAAATCTCTTTGATTTCACTGGGGTGAAGATTTTGCCTCTAATGTTTACTTTTAAGACTGCAACTGGTCTTGTAAGAAAGCCTGTTAACCAATGAACAGAATTTACTGCAGAGTATTACTTTATTTTATAAGATTTTTAAATGTATATTTTCTTGTATTTTATCATAAACTTTATATAAAATTGTGAACATTTTAAATAAAGTATTTCCATGTATTAAAATGTTACATTTCTAACATGGTTTACAATAAACACCAAATGAAAAAAATGGCCTCAGTTATAAAATTAGTTGTTATTGAATACCTTCAATTTTGGAGAGTTATTCTTTTTTTTCTATTAGAATAGAATCTTACACAAGTTAACATAAAATTACAGAAACTGGAAAGAAATAAGAACATCAAGCTGAGGTAAGAAAAGTAGTGACCTGTCACTGAGCTAGTGCTTTCATATTTTTGTTTTGCCCATATTGGCTGCCTTCTCAAAAAAGGCACAATGATGCTTTAAGATACAAAACATTCTTCTTCTATCATACTGTGCCATAAATAAATAGGGCTGATCATTGYTCATATTTACACCTTTTTCCCCAAATAACCAATTTAACGACACTCCAAGGGTTCATCTCTTCAAATGTCAAGACAGAACCTGATTTTGTGCCTAGTTATAGGGTCTCAGTCTAGAAAGTATTTTGTGGCTATTCATAATCAGTTCTTGTTTATTGAATCATTGTACAAATACTTGCTCAAAAGCCATCACATTTCTATAGACAGACAAAGAAAAAATACCAGCTGAATTTCTGAACTGTTGTAACTAACTGCAGACTATTTAAAAGGTGCTATTAAGTATTGCATGCTTTTATTTGGTCARCCCTTCAGGAATGTCACTCTAAGAGCAGGCCAGCTGGTATTGCCGAGGGTTTTTCCCTTCCGTTGCTTAACCCAGTTGCTTGGGGCTGATCTGTTCGGCTCTGGGCTCCCTAAATTCCCTGTTTTTTTTCTACTTTCCCCAGCCTCTTTCTCCTCTTCTTCCTAGGGCACYGAATTGACTAACTTACGCTTTCTTCCACTCCTGGCAGTACAATAAGGCGGTAAGAGCCTGCTGATTCCTCTCAGCTGTCGTCGCCTGGCACTGGAGTTACAATGCGCTCTGAAAATCAAATTCTAACATCGCTGCTTCTAAGTGGAGACATTTTACAGATGAACCTGCACAGAATATAGCAGTTTTGTCCAGTACTGAACCCATTTCAGAATCGGTTGCAAGGATGTGCTACAGTAAATACGAGTCTGATGCCATTCTGGCAAGCAATTGACATACTGCATCTGTAAACACCCTATTTATTTTTTTCTAGAAAGCAACATAAGCACATGATTTGCAGGTATAAACTTTACAATACCAACATCAATCTTAAAATATTGTATTACAAAATTTACATCAATATGTAAAAAGCTGCAAGTTAATATTTTAAAAATTCATCATCTTCATGGTAATTACATTGGGTTTTGGGGGGAAAAAATCACTCTCTGAATGAAACATACACACTGATTTTTATAACTGGCTTTGGATCTTGGAACAGTACAATTAAACGTAAGCATTCTTGTCAAAGTGCTTTGGTGGGGTTTTGTCTGGAATGGTGTTGTGGACCTTTGTACGAGAAGACATCACAGATGTGGCTCCGTTATATGCATACCCCATCCTGAAGAGAAGAGAGAACCGCCCATTTAGAGCTTATCCCACAAACAGGTAACATCTCTGAAGCTAAGCATTATAAGAATTTAAAACTAGAAGAAATGCATAGGGGTTTAAAGCTGGAGGAAGGGGGACACCTTCCTTCCCTGTGCAAGCTCATTCTGTTTTGATGTTTCAGTTTCCTCTCCAGCATCTTTCTTTGCAATTCACTTTCATATAAACACGCATCCCTTGTTCACAGCCAAGTAAATTAGGACCCAATCAGAAGAAGTTTAGGCTGTGGCAGGTCCTAGATTAACGGTTACTCACCCCAGCTGTGCCTCCTCCTCATCACCCCCCTTCCTCTGCTGGAGGTCCCACTACCACCACCACAGGTCCTCAGCTCTGTCAGTTTTTATCTGATGACTTGAGGTTAAACAAACTTGTCTCTTAATAGCATTTTGCCTTCCAYTCACATTTCTAAGGTGACCTGTCCACTTTTCCTACATCATGGAGTGGATTTTTTTCCAGCTCTAATAAATGTATTAAGTATATATAATACAAATGTTTGTACTGAGTCAGTAGCTTTTCTTAATTACATTAATGATGGAAAGAGAATCATCCTTAAATCCCACTATTTTCGTTCATCTGTACAATCCTTTTCTGCACCTCATTGCAAAGTGTTTTGGAAAAGTAATCAAACTGCATACATATAGCAGGTACAAATGTGCTAGTATTGATTTCCTTCAGTAAGCACAGCTTGTGTTTTACCTTGGAGTATTACTGTTTTCAGCTATTGAGAAGCAGAATATACTGCCACCAATTATGCAGAGTGAAGCTCCAGCCCAGCCAATGAACAAAGCTGCTCCCAGTTCATACCTATAAGTTAATAAATGTGTTTAGTAACAGTAGAATGAATTTAACTGTTTTTTTTCCCAGAATAAAACAACTAAATTACATTTTTCCTAAATAACTTTCAGTACTTGACATATATATTATCCGCAGAAAAATCAGTAGTTCTGACACATTCTTTTCATTATTTTTCTTTTACTCCAGAGGCAAATTTTGTCCCTTTGGTGCAGTTCTGCAATGCTTACGTCCCCGCACAGCCAGCTGGAGTGCCTTTCTTTCCAGACCTCTTCCTAGATCGTTTGACTGAGTGGTTATGGGACTCTTCAGCCCTTGTACCGTGCTCAGCTCTGGCCCCCGAATCACTGCAGATTTGTCCCCCAGTGTCTCCCTCTCCCCCTCCCCCAAGATGGACCACTGCTTTCAGTGAGCTCTTCTCTAAGGCTATTTAGGCTAGTGATGAGAGCTGCTGCCTGCAACTCTCCTTATTTCTCCCTTTTGGTTTGCAGGATTTCTGTCTCTCTCTATCCACAATCCAGCCTACTTCAAGCATTATTTGTGTGTGTGTGTGTGTGTGTGTGTGTGTGTGTAAAAAATATAGGTATCTATATATGTATAGATGTGTGTATGTATATGCATATATGCACATACATGTGTGTATATATATATAAATAAATACATGCATATATTTACACACACAGATAGACATGCGTATGCATGCACACATGCATGTGCCTATTACTTTCTGCCTCTAGAGCTGTTGCTGGATTGAGGCTGGCAGCTATAGTCAGAGCTGTAGAGTTTCAAGACAAGCGGAAAGCCGTGGCTGCCRTACACCTCCACTCCTTAGCTCTTCAACCAAGATGATATTCTTGTTTAAAACACCTTTAAGACGCAACCTTTAGGTTGCGGGCCCAGTAGTCTCCAGAGTCTGTCTTCACTATTAGCACAGCCTGGGCACATTCCGCCCCATCTTCCCCACTCTGGTTGCTCATGGACAAAACCTTCAGGTCCTTCCCGCAGTTTGGATCTTGCGTAGTAAATACAGACCCTATGCCCTATCCAGTTGCTGTTACTACTCAGATGGCTCTGTTGTATATGCTATTAATTTAAGTCTTTGTGAATAAGCTTATTGTGAGCTCTGGTGAGGTAGTCCAAAGAAAGCCTCTGCTTGACAGCCTTTCTGAACGACAAAGATTTTGTGGTTGCACACTTGTCAGCTAGTTCTGAGCATTTCCACGTGAACAGATCCTAATTTACTCTTAGTTAAAATTTATGATTAAAACTACCAGAAAGCTGTTTGTACAAAGATGACACTCTGGAAACACTCAAAAATCCTCACTGAGCTCAGAGACCGAGAAAATGAGAGGACCTTGTATAATAAGTCACAAAAGGATGAAGGAGAACACAAAGTCAGTTTTTCATTTTTTCTTAGGGTTTCAGCATTTAATTCCTTGACCCGGAGGTAAAGCACAGACTTTTAGAAAGCCGCAGTGGGAGAAAGCCACACTTAGAATATCAGTCATTTCTGACTCAGTGACTCATTGCCAAAAACAGATGGAGACATTAGAGCTCAGAGGTAGGACGCTTGGTGAGGGCTTGAACCTGACTCCCCATGGCCCTGGTAGTGCTCTGACAGGCTGCTTTTCCATTTTCCATCCACACTGTTCTAAACAGAGGAGCTTTGATTTGTCATCCCTTGCTTAAAAAAAAAAAAAAAGGGGGGTCAGATGCCCCCAAATGCCCTATATACCTGATGTTGGATTTAGGCACCCAACCCCCAAATTAAAATGCTGGGAACTGTAGCTCAGCTGCCTTTCACCCTGGAGAAACTCTGCACACAGTCCCCTGTTCGACTTCCAAACCTGCCAAACGCATGAAGTTTTGTTTCTAACCCTCATGCTCATGTTTCTAACCATGTGCTACAGTTTTCACTAGACTAAACAACTTTCTATCTGTTCAAGGACTGGGCTTTACCTGATTAAAAGTAAATGTCTACATGAGAGCTCATCACCTAGGATGCCATTATAGACAACACACAGGAATAAACACGTGCTCACAAGCACACTTCCAAAATACTCGTGCTGAATCTCACCCTCCAAGTGCCCTTTTTAACCACCTGTAAAGGCAGAGCAAGGTGATTTGCTCTGATGCAAAATTGTGTGAGGGAAGTCCAAGCCTGGGGATCCCTCCATCCCAACAGGTCCAGTCAGAGCACACCTAAGGGACACAGTGCATGGCCAGGCTCCCACACACATCTGCACTGACCACTGCGCTCCTGGAGGATGCGGCTGCACGAAGACCCAGTGGGGCTGCAGCTCTGACAATTTAACTGCCAGACCATTTGCCAAGAGAAGAAGTAACACAAGCTCATTTTCACATTTCCACCTAACAATGTTTAAAATGCGTTTTGCCAGAGAGATATAAGAGGACCAATTGCCATCTCCTCTTTGGAAGCTCTTCTGTTGTACAGAAAATAAGACTAAACTGGGGTAGAAAGGGGTCGCCTGGCTGTTGCCTACTAGTTGGGAAGCAGAAGACATGGGGTCTGGTCTTTGTTCCTGGGGTTGCTTGTACATTTTAACCAACTTTTGATATTATAACATACACAAGCAGATTGTATATATGGACCCTTCTTAGGTTACTGCCATCCTGCTAGGTTAATGAGTTGCAGAGCTAGCCAAATTGGCCTTTCCTGAATATCTTTGCACAGATAAAGACTTCTTTGACTTACACCACAGCTTAAGGAAATCTAATTTTCAATTGTATATCAGCCCATGTATGGCTCCCTGGATTTTATCCAATCCAACTTTTCAGTATTTAAGATACCAACCCTAAGCTTCCATCCAAAATCCACTACGTACCATATTCAAAAACATTACATACTTTGGTGGTTCCTGAAAAAAAAACTGGAGATAGGATTTTTTTAGAAGAAGCTTCCATATTTGTTGTTTCTCCCTTCCCTTTTTTTATCATGAAAAAACTTTCCAGGAAACAGTTTTCAGTTCTTATAATTTTTTTGTAAGAACTGGGTAACAACAAATTCTGTGGCTGCATATCCACTGGTTCCAATCAGTGAAATCCACCTGATTAAAGGTTGCTCAGAAATTGATGGCCCTTCAGAGGGGAACAAGACACTGAGGAAGAGGCTAAAGGTGGTGACTTCTGAAGACTAGATTTCAACGGTGGTGAACTGAAAGCCACCTTCCACTGACTGAGTAGGCTAACAGCAGATTTTGTACTGTAATCCAGGGAGGCAGAATTCAGCGAAACAAAGGAAGTCTAATACCAATATAGAAGAAAAATAGCCTAGCTGTTATGTACATTAAGACTGTGAAGCAAACTTTCAAGAAAACTAGTTGAAGTTTCATTAGGTAACTGGATGAACTCCAGAAYATATATAAACAACATATCTTCTCAATGAATCAACACAACTACCCCAAAAAAATACATATTTTGAATGTCTAATTCACATGATTCTTGGAAAATGAAAAATAGATTCAAAGCTATGTGACAGTGGGACAACGCAAAGAAGTAGGCTAATATTCTTTGCTTCTCCTTCCCATTTAGGTCCCTCAGCCCAAAATTAAGTCTGAGCACTACAATAAAAAAGCAAAATAAAGGCACAGAGACGAGTGTAAGAAATTTGATAAAACAGCTGAAAAAGAAGGCCTGTGTGAACTGTGCATGATCAATTCACAGAAAAGAAGGCTGAAGAGAAACAACTCTCTATAAACCATTCATCAGTAAGAATAATCATGATTATAGAGCTCAAACTGTAGCATAGGAAAAAAAGATAAATATTGGAGAAGTTTTTATTAAAAGTAGCAAAGCAACAAAATAACTGTCTAACAGAAGCTTTGGGAACAACTTTAGCAAGACCAGAAAACAGAGAGAAGCACAGATTTTTCTTCTATTAGAGGTGTCTCAGGAAAAATGAAACTCGTCTTGGCTGCAAGCACCCAGGTGTCCAATGCTGTCCCAAAGACTCCACAGGTGTTATTACACACAGTCAAACAACTCTTTGAAGTTGTTTTAAAATGATAACACAAACTATTGCATCAGAACATAAAACTCAGCCTAAGAATTCTTTTTAAGTAAGGTTGTTTTTAGGGTGTCCTGGAGATGCCTGTCATTCCTCAGTTGAAGACATAAATTCATATCAGAAGTCTCCTCCCTCCTGCACCCATCCATGTTTGGGGTGCCTCTTCTAAATGCAGAAGAATGGAGTGAAATTCTAACAGCTGAAACGATGCTAAACATTTCATGTCATTCACTGTCAGCTAGCGGYGTCTTAGGCCCCTTTTTCACACCACCAGAAGAACTTCAGGAGAGCAAAGTGCAGCAGAAGGCAAAAGGCTGAATCCCACAACAGCAGCCTCTCTCAGTTAAGGGCCAATGCCAAATTTCCGTGATATAACAGAAAAGCATTATTCAAAGCATCTGCATCGCATATCAAAATATAGTTTGCAAAAAGCACGAAATAAATTCCCCAGCATATTTTACCCTGGTTCAGAGAGAAAGCGGTCAAATGCCACCATTATCTTAATCTGTCACAAGGTCATTGCGTCAGCTACATCACGCACAATTCAAATTACAGCTTCTGGCTTTCCCCTCTGCCTTTATCTTTGTCATTGCCATTATGTGTGCTCGCAGTTATACTATGTTTGTTATTCTTGAAAAAGGCCACTTCTGCAGAGGGTGTTTTACTACCTTTATTTTAATATTTTAAAGTGGATTTCTCATTTGCTCACAGGCAAACTCTGCTGCAAGTTCTGCCCGCTTTTTCACAACAGAGCAGGAATACAGTATAGCAAAGGGGATTCTGGCAATAACTAAGGCATTTCTCGCAACTAACAGTTAGCCTGATGAATAATTAACTTCTGGCTATATAGCCAGTCTCCATTTTCTTCACAGTAGCACACATCCCCGTTTCTTTTGGTGGCCTTTGGATCCTGTTTTCAGTGTGTGAAACAAGCAGAAACTATAGCTGACTTAGGAAGGAAACTAATATTAAACTTGTTTTCAAGAAAAGAGAAGTAGTGTCAGTCCTACGACAGATGTAGATCCTGTAGATGTAGATTCTATTTATTCAGCCAAACTATTTTGCTTTTACCAAGAAGAAAGGAAAAGGCTCAGGATTCCCCTCTGAGAGCTTGGGTCTCAGGGAGATTTGCACCCAATGCTTGATGCATCCTGGAAACACCACAAAGAAAGCTCTGAAATCCTTGTCTTTAAAGGGAAGTTTACATTACAAAAGAAACCAACACATGAAAATCTAAGATGCTGTAACTTATGGCCAACATTTTCAAACTTGGTGGCTAAGATGTGAATCAAAAATCCAACCACTGTTTTGTGAATTGCTGGTGTTTTGGACTCGCACAGGCTAGTATTTTAAAAAGAGTCTTAAGGGATGCTCATTATTTCTGATATGACTCTTGCAATTCTGTAAACACACACTCCCTAAAATTTAATCACATGTATAGCCAAAGCAACCTAAACATTTATATTAGTCATGGTATGATCATGGATTATGATAAAGTTTATGATCCAAATTTTAGGCATCTGGATTTGAAAAATCTGTCAGGAAAAAAAAAAAAAAAAAGCAGAACCTGTAGAAACCTCTCCTCCAGAGGACTCAAGATTTGTGCAATGCTCAACACCTTTATGAAAACCATCTTCTATCCAAAGCTTATAAGGAAACAATTTTTTCACTTCCTATTAAATTATCTGCCTAATGAGTGTCTTCTGATATCCTTTTTTCTGCATCTCTGAGACAAAGATAAACTTAACCGAGATAACCAGAGTTGCTCTGTGGCAAGGGCTGCAGAATCCCATCAAGTCATGATAAGCCTGGGTACAAAAGCTGCAAACCAAGCACTGTAGAGAGTATCAGTTCATTAAGTTTCAGCTCATGGTTACTACAGTTGGATAATATGATTAAACAAAACTGCAGCCCACTTTTCGTTTTTGACCAACAGCAGGAGCATCTGCTTTCTGTATAAATGGCTTCTGGTGTGCAGTAACTTGAGGTCTATTTCTTTGAAAGATTCATGGGTAATAAAAAAGTACTTACTTTTGTGCAATAAAAGTAGGATCAAAGAACTCAGATGTAATCTTGTTCGCATACAGGGAACAACTGGTCATAGAGCACAACCCTGAAAAATGTAAGACAATCCTGTCTTCAGTGGGATCAGTAGAAGAGCTTTGGGCCTGACACTGAAGCCATTGAAATCATGCAGTATCATGCACTGATTTCTGAGGAAAGAATCAGCTCTGATACAACTTCAAACATATAAACTTAAGAGAAATAAAGTCATATTTACCAGAAAGAATGAAAATCAGTCCAGCTAAACAAGCTATTTTTGCTTTAGTCTGATCGGAGCCTCCAACTTTGGTACACTTCATCCCAACCAGTCCAAACACGGCACCAAAGAAGCCCAGGCAGACGGCAGAGATCATCAGTCCTCTGCAGGCTTGGATGTAACCTGCAATCACAAGGTGCAATGCAAAGTTAGAGCAGGGACCATGCTGGATTTCACTGCAGCTCCTTTTGCTCCACCCAGCATTGGGCATTAATTATTGCAAACAGAATTAGACCTCCAATGGAGCAACATCACCTCAGCACTGAGTGTCTTCTTCTAGGTGCAGTCTGCCATTTGCAGGGCATCCTCACAGGACCCCAGTGCCTGACAAACATACTGCTTCCTTCAGGACGGGCTTAAAAAACCCCTGTGGCATCAAGCACAGTATCTGCAATAGGTGGCACCTGCTTGGTCTTGCAGAGCAGCTGCACAAGGTCTGGGCCAACATGGCACTGATTTGACTTCTGTGAGCCCCTAAGGCTCTCACTCGGCAGGAAAGTGAAACACGTGCTCAACCTTGAGGGCGTACTGACCCTTTGAGATCAAACTACTGCCATGCTTAAACCAGGACAAACAAGTAAAGCCTGGCTTCAGCCATACACAGTTTTTCAGTCCTGACTGAGGATACTCCAAACACCCCCAGGGTAAGGCCCTGGGAAAACTGATTGCTTGGTATCTTCTCCCTTCTGAGAGCTCTTTGTAATAAAAACTCTGTGGTAACCACACATCCCTGGTTTTGGGTGGAACATTGCAATCTCACAAAGCTGAATAATCATCCCAGGAAGTTCTTCTCCATAAGCTGTTACATCTCATTTAAAATGAAAATGTACTTCCATTAGTGTTTTCATTCTCTTCTCTTTGATCTCCAGTGGGTGGAAATATTGAGCACTAAATCATGTTTTCATTGCCCACTTTCACATAACAGATACCAAATAAAATGTATAAAAGACCTTAATAAAGGTGTTAATTAATATACTAAAACAGGAACAAGGGGACACCAAATGAAAACAGAAGGCAGCACATCAAAAACGAAGGGGTGGTTGTTCATACAGCACATAGCTAAGCTGGGGAACTCCTTGCCCCAGGACCTTGTGGATGCTACAAGCTTACACAGGTTCAAGATGCTGGATAAATTAATTAAAGAGAAATTCACGTCTGGCTGGGGAGTCCCTGAGCTGCACATGACGGGACCCTGGGAGAAGCTATCACAAATGCTTGGTCTACTATTATACTCTTTACTGTGCATCCACTTTGACCGCTGCTGGAGACAGATGAGCTTCAGTCCGACCCAGGATGACCACCCTTATGTTTGAACAGAGTGTTTTAAAATAACATTGATTTCCAGCACACAAGCAGCAATTAATAGCACATCACACCATGTTTAATCAGTCCTACAGAATTCAGGTGCTACACTGTGTGTCTTTGAACACAACCTACTGGCATTTATCTATTGTCCGTCTGCACTCATAGACATCTTTCATTTCCAGCATACTAACCTGTCTGCTAAAGAAACACAACATTCAATGAAATAACTGTAACTGCCGTAAGACTCTAATACTGGAATATAAGAGAGAGAGAGTCATTTGTGCCAGCTTAGATGTCTAGCATTATAATTAGATACATTAAGTCTGAACTACTAAGGTAGACACCTGTGGTAGGTAGATGAGCTGCCCTCTGGAGGAACTTCTTTTTCTCCATTGATGATAAATGAAGTATAGGCTGACAAGTTCAGACTTGGGTATTGCTACACATCTAACTTTCAGATATCTAAAATCAGGTGTAATAGCTCTTCTTGTTTACATGCAATAATGTATCACCATTTGTAAATACCTATTTTGAAAGAGGGTAAAGAAGACACCTTCAGTTCTTACAGAAACCTACCTCAAATACATTTTTCCTTGCTATAGTGTTGCTTCAGCATTATCACCCTGTTTAAACTTTGAGCTGGAAAACCATCCTGCTATTTGCATGCAAATCAGCTTTTCCTTTTGGTTTCTGGATTTCTATTGTGCTGCACATATGTACTAATATGTTAATGCAGAATATTTTGACAAGTATGGCCTGTATGTTCCCTTAGCAGTTGTCAGAAAACATAGGACATAACTGCTCCTAGAATAAAAGTTTACTGTCACCTTGCTGTTCCTTAAAAGCTTTTCAAAATACCTAAGAAGTAATGCATCCCAACACTGGAGCTGAGGAACCTCTCGCCTGCTCTCTCAGCAGCATAGCTTAGTTAGGAAACAATTGCTGATTCTGGTCTTCTCYGTCTCTGCTCCCTGCCAAGGGGCATCAGTCCTACATCAGCAACCATGAGAAGTGTTCATCTGCCCAGGTTCCTCTCAAACCCCTAAACGTGCAATCAGAATCCCCTACATTGTCCCACGGCACCCTAACGGAGACACCTTCACCCCAAACACCACTCAAAGAACAGCAAAGCACCCCCATACCCCGTAGTACAGGGGCCGCCTCTGAAAACGTTAGAGGAAAATCCAGCAAAAGAACTACGGAACAAAGACTTACAGAACCGAATCAAAGATTGCCGTCTGCCTAAGCTCTGCCTAGGTCCTAGTTCAGTTGTCCTGATTTTTGTTTGGGATCTCCAAGAACACAAAACGTAAGGGTATGTTTAAGAGTAAACTATTCTGCACAGCATGCAGTCATATACTATAAAAAGCTTCTTCATTTCTGGTATTCACTGGACCAAATGCTGCTATATAATCAATTGAGAAAACCAAGCATTTTTAAGGTGCTATTCACCGTATCCTAATATAGCTGCCTACAATAGAGCAAATGAATTGAACTTAATTTTTCTCAAAGGATTGTAACGAGAGCCTAGGGCGGTTCACAGCAAACAGCTCTATTGTGGTTATCCGAAATGAGGTGAGATAACTCCCCTTCTAATGAAACCGCACAGAGTAAATTTCCTTAACAGCGAAGTAAAACCAAATTAGTGAGGTTCAAATTCTAATGATAGGTACACTTCTGTTTTCGAATCAAATCCTTACCCTGTATTCTCTTTTTTTTAACTCGGGCAAAACTCAAGGGATGTCAGCAGGAGAAGGGTTTTAATAAGATTTCAAAGTGGCTCTTGGTTTATAGGACACAAGTCTGAAGAAAGCAGTCTTGCGCTGTTAATTTTAGCTATAGAAAGCATGCAAAAGTTCACTTTTACTTCTTTCTCTGGTGTGTAAAGGTATCTCTTGTAGCACATTTAGGTAAAGCAGGAGGTGAAAAGTGCCAAAGAAGCTATTATTTTTGACAGGTCCAATTTATGGACACTGTTAGTAGCTAAGTGACACATTAAGGTGCTGAACCATGAACACATTTACCCAGAAGTCCTCTAAACTTTTATTTATGTCTGAACCTCTGAGGAGAAACAGTAAATATTCACCCCAACCAAAATAACTAGCATATGCTAGAAACAACATGGCTGAAATTCAATTGTTACTGAAGGTCAATACATAGGTTTCAAATAGGTAGAGGGTAGTGAGGCAACAAGAAATAATTAACTCACTCACCCACAAATCATTTTCAATTATAAATAGCATGACTTGGAGCGCTGCTCAGCTCTGCTGAATGAATAACCTTCCTCACTAAATGTTTTACCAAATTCGGTAGGCCAAGCCAGACTCTGACTTGTTTCAGTTCGCTATAGTGATTATTCAACTGGCATATATTTTTAAAACAAAATTTATGAAAAGCTGACAATCTACACCAGTAATGAGGAAGAACAGATGACTTTTTGCAAGATCTACTAGGCTGACTGAAGTATTAACAAGCATAAATGGGTGGGATCAACATTTTCACCAAATCCATCCTCCTATTGCTTGGACCTGGCTTACAAGTGACTGTTGAACAGCATTTGGCCGTACCAGTAATTAAACTTTTTCTTTGCTTCCTAGAAAATAAGAACATTGCATTGTAAGACTTATAATGGAGAGAAGTGTAAGGGGGAGTTGCCTATTTCTTCACACTCTTCAACTGAAGACCAAAGACTGCCCCCTTTCCAAATATTTATTATATGTATTTGCATCAATATCTGTCAGAAGCTGGTACCTAACCATGTACACACTGAAGAAAAACTTCTTTACTGTGAGGGGGGCTGAGCACTGGAACAGGTTGCCCAGAGAGGTTGTGGAGTCTTCTTCTTTGGAGATATTCAAGAGCCATCTGGACAGGGTCCTGGGCCATGTGCTCTAGGTGACCCTGCTTGAGCAGGGGGGTTGGACTAGATGATCTCCAGAGGTCCCTTCCAACCTCAACCCTTCTGTGACTCTGTGATTCTGTGACTACCCAAATGAACAGCCAGAGCGACAGAAAGCCATATGTTTTAAACAGACAAGTAGACAAGCATGTATTACTCATAAAGTCATGTTTAGCAGCATTCCAAGAGAAAGCTATCTCTTTTTTTTTTTTTTTTAGACAAATGTGTTTTGTCTTGCATTCAAATTAATCTTGTTAGGTTATCGTCTTTCTTGCCTCACTGCTCTTGTGTGAGTCAAAGAGGCAGGAGGAATTCATATATTCATATTGTGTGATACACAGAAAAAAATGCATACTGCTGTGGGGATTGCCACTCTCATAATAAATACCTCCAATGGCACCTCGGAGTCTGCGTCACATGCAATATAAGAGGTTGCCTTACAGATACAGCGCAGTTTCTTTCTAAAAGTACACACCCAGAGCATTTGTGCTTTTGTATGTTTTCCTAAGCTCTAATACCCTCTTTTATCTCATAGGTAAATTTTTGTTCAGCTATGTTCTTTCAAAAGGTCATTTGTTCCCCTGTAGGAAATGCTATAACTGATAGGGCCGGCTTTGAGGAGGCCRTTTTGTGGCTCAGTCGCCACCTATAACCACTGGTGCGCAAAAGTAAACCCCAAATGAATCTCAGTGCCACAGACAGCAAGGGGATTTTTGCTTGTATACAAAATGTGAGATTGAGCCTCCTGTTAGGATTGGCCAGATGGACTTATCATGCAGAAACGCACCAAAGTGGGAGGGCGTCACATGCAATTTTTCCTCTGACAGCCACTAGGACGGCGTGATGGCCCGAAAGCCTGTTAGTGCCCCGGTCTATCTCAGAGCTTATCATTTATATCAGTTTATCTCAGAGGAATCCAGTTGCACAGCCCAAGACCACTCCATGAGGCAACGATCTGGAGATGTGCTTTGCTCTCCTGATCGCTCCTCACCCAAACTCAAACACTTACGTGGGCACCCCAAAAGGACGGACTTCTCCTGGGGTGCCCTGGCATGGGCACGGTGATACTCTGATTATTTACCCCCTCGTTTTGACTGGTGATTCTATCATGGACCTGAGCAGTCGCTCCTGACACGATCTCCAGCAAAACTCAGAGCTTTCCAATACAACAAGTAAATATTGCCTTAGAAAAGGAACTGCTTTGCTAGGGAAATGCTCACCAGCTATGTGAGGAAGGAGTGGAGCTAGCCCTGAAGAACAAAACAAGTTGTAATTTATTTCCCCAGCCTGCCCTACCATTTCAAAAGATGCAACCTGTTTTCCCTACGCTTATCTCAATGGGGCTTACGGTTTCTGCTCACAAAAATTGCAGAGAAAACAGGAAGTCAGATCTCTCCTCTTTTGCTTCTTGTGAAGCCCCCACCTGAGGACGTAGTGAAGAGGTTCCCATGTTCCTCATCACAGAAAATGAAATTCAGCTCAGCAAAGTAAGTCTTGTGCAAGGAGGAAGAGGAGGGAGGAGAGAGGCTACTCAGGGGCCAAGGGAAGATTCAGCTGCATGCTGATGCCCAAATTCTTCTGAGCTAYGTGTGACACATTGCAACCCAAAAGTATGCTCCTGCACCGGGGAAGGATTAGGGTGAAGAGGGGACACACACACACACACACTGCCAGCAGCTAAGAGGTTCACGGGAGATGCCGTAGCTGCGCTGAAGGGGAACTGGGGTTAGGCTAGCTGCTGCAAGCACTGCTGGCTGAGGTAGCTGCTCCTCTGTGGCGACAAATAATTACATTGTTCTCTATCCCACCCACCTTTTATTTGGATTTTGGTCGGGTACCAGGATCTGGCCCCACAACATTTAGAGATCCTGTTAAGAAACCCTGATGCCAAACCTCCCTCCACCACTGCTAAACAGCCTGGCCATGAGGATGGGAGGAGGTGCTTTCCGATGTGCTGTTTGGAGTAGTTTCTGTCAAAAACAAGTTCCTGCCCTATAATAACAGATAGGTGTTTCACTGTGCAACAGTTACTGCCAAAACTCATCTCTGGGAGAAGTGGAATGTGTCACCTGAGAGAAAAGATTTTGCAKGTTTAAGTTTGGAGGAAGGGGGCAATGGGGACTTTGCTCTTCTTTCTCCTCTTCCCTCTGGAATTTCAAGCGTCCCTCATTCTGCAAGCTTGGTTTTTAGATATATTTTTCGTGTTCTAAAACCAGATTAACCTCAAACTAAAAGAACAGCTAAACAAGAGGTCCAGCGCCTCTGGCAGGCCACGCAGCGGCAGCCGCTGGTGATCGCTCTGTACCTGCCTGCACGCAGATGATCACAGCCCCTACCGAAGCTGAGACACGGCGTTTTGGGGCCGCTACAGCGTGTCCCAGGGCTGCCGGTGCCAGCGGAGGTTGGGCAGCTGCTTCAGAGGAGCTGGCTGATGGGAAACCACGATAGGACACCAGTCTGGCACCATGGGATTGGCTCAAAAAAGCCTTGAGGAAAGGCTCGTCTCCATCCAACAGAAACATCCTATAATACAGCAATRCTCAGGGGTTGCCCATGTCCCCTTGCTTTGGTATCTTTAATCTTAATCCCTGGCAGGGATTTGGCTGCCAGGCTTTCTTTTCCTTGTAAGCACACCTTTCACACCCAGAGCCACTCGCCCAGCTCCAAGGGGTGCTGGCCGGACCATGAACAGCAGAGCCGACTTCATTTCAGAGTACCAAAGCCACCGGGAAATTGTGCAGGTTATTCAATTACGCCCCTAGAAACTTCCAAAAGGTGCCATTGCTTTAAAAATGTTTCCTTCTTTCCCTGACAGTCACTCCTGCGGCTAGAAACCGATGCTACACTTTCACTGTTTCTATCAAAGTCCTAATTGGCACGGCTTTATCAACTGACCGTTTAACGACTTCTTGCAGTGACTCAGTTTCCCACTAGGGCTTCCTTGAAGAGTAAAAATGTTTTCTCTTAACGAGGAAAGAAACGCAGCACCTACTCAGCCTGTGGTTTCGGGCACCATAAGAAAATTCTAAGTTTTGCTTCAAAATAGCATTGCTGTAAAACCCAGCCCCGCTATGCACCACTCGCGCATACCTGCCCGTCGCAAGCTTTTACACAGTCATTTATCAGTGAGGCAATTACCTCAGAGTTAATAACCACTTAAAAAAAAGAAGAAAGAAAAGGCACATTAATAAAAACAGAATGACACAGACGCTTGTTCTCCTCCACCAACCGTTGCGCGGCTGGCACAGCCATTGAAAGAGCAACRTCGCGACAGGTGGTGGTGGTGGGGAAATCAGCCTAAATCTTTTGTGTGTCAAGTCCACATTTGAGTCTTCTAATGAAAAACAACAACAAAAAAGGAGATGGTGGAGAAGGGCAGACGGGCCCTTATGCACCATAATGTGTCTATTTTTGGGACCCTCCCCGGTCGCTCCCCCATCGCCCCGTGGAGCCGGGGACGAGCTGCGGCGCGGAGGTGGTGCCCCTGCCCCGACGGCGCGTCCCGCCCCAGCCCCCTACCGCGGGCCACCCCCCCCAACCGCGGCCCCCCCGCTGCCCCGGACAGACCGACAGACGGCGGGGGCGGGGGTGGGGGGAGCTGACCGTCCAGCGCCAGCATGGAGGGGAAGTCCTTGCAGTTGGAGACGCCGGTGGAGTCGGTCACGCAGGTCTTCCAGAGGTTGGCCCAGAAGGTGGCGGTGGTGATGACCGTGCCGTCGATGGAGGACACCTTCCAGTAGTCGGTGGGCAGCGTGGAGGACACCAGCACCCAGCCCGAGAGGCTCAGCAGGAAGGCGATGATCTCCGCCGACGTGCTCGCCATGGGGCCGGCAGGCAGCGCCGCGGCGGCGGCGGCAGCGGCGGCGGCAGCAGCCCCACGAGCGGCGCGTCCCGGTCCGTCCCGTCCCGTCCCGAC
>NW_020448408.1:781877-1153760 GCF_003343035.1 Apteryx rowi | reverse complement strand
CCCGGCCCGGCCCGGCCCGGCCCGACGGGGCGGGACCTGCGCCGGGCCCGCGGCCCCCGCCGGGTCGGCCCGCGGCGCGGTGGCGGGGCAGGAAAGCCCCGAGTTAGGATTATCCTCGGATGATAATAGAAAAAGCGCCAGAAAAAAAAGGAGGGGAAAAAAAAAACCCTCCACGCCAATATGAGCTGTAATGTGGCTTCTCCTCCCTCTGACGGCAGGAGTTGCAGGGTGGCAGAGAGGGTGCTGACAGGGAGACAGGTGTTTTCTCGACATTTTCTCCCTAGTCTTAAATTCCAGTTTTGGGTTTTTAACCCTTCCACAAGCCCTGGTCACCTGCTCTGGAAATACAGGCATGCGTTAAGCCAGACACTTCACCCATATTATGCTTTAACGTATCTCATCCTACATGTTACATCCATGCACACCCGGTCCCCCGAGACAGCCTTGCCAGGGTGCCGTTGAAGCTACAATAGTTTTGAACAACACTTGCAAAATACAGGTCTGTTGACCATGTTGAATGCTCCCTATTCATATAAGGGGGAGGCGTTGAGGTTTTTGCATGTGTGCGAAGGTTTTTTTAATCCTCCATATTTCAACTGATCTTCTGTTATTAACTGACCACAGACAATGCAGCTTTTAATACTTCTGTAGCTTTCCAATGTTAGGTGATGAACTTGGAATTTCCTACCTCAGTCTTAATGTRTTGGTGTTTGAGGCTGAAGTTTGCAGGAGTATAGTTATGTATTATGGCTTCTCTTGTTAAGAGCTATTTGCTTTCCACTTCAGTAGCATATTTGGCATTGATGTGGAAAGTACACTGCCTGTCTTTACTTTCCTCCTATTTGCTTCAAAACTATTGTTACACTTTCTAAACATTTTTTGCCAGCCAGGCAATCACTGGAGGACAAGAAAGCCACATTTACATCATTCTTGTGTGATGAATGCTCTTTGGAGTTACCGTGTGGAAACAAACCCGGATGCAATCACCTTATCGCTACGTGGTTGTTCAAAGAAAAAAGAAAACCAGCAAGGTGTACACTTGGACATGTGTCAGAGCACAAGGGGAGTAAGCTGTCGGAGGGATAAAGTGGGATCTGTGTCTGCAATTACTGCTGTAGTGTCTCTCTGCCTGCCTTTGCCCTCTCCTCTCCTCTCCTCTCCTCTCCTCTCCTCTCCTCTCCTCTCCTCTCCTCTCCTCTCCTCTCCTCTCCTGTTTTCGGGAGGGAAAAGTCTTTCAGGGCTGGAAAGCTAGGTCAATCCAAGTAGCTCTCAGCTGGGGATTTAATCCAGCCTGGGTAGGAGACTTGAGTCCAAGTCTGGGTTATGGTGTTTTCTCGGTGTGGGGAGCTCACCTGTTCTTTTGGTGGTAAAACTGCTTGGGGCTGTGTAAAGTTTGTTGAATCCAGGGGTCTGGGCAAATCTTGGCCAGTGCCGATCAGCAGTTTTCAGTGCGCTGCCAAACTAATGACCGGGACCCTGAGCCAGCACAGGGACGTCAAGGTCCGAGCCTGAGCCTCAGAGGATACAGGGAAGAGGAGTTTCTGACGAGCACGGCAGCTTCCCAGGGGGCGGTAGACAAGGGGGGCTAGGGAACTGGTGGGATTTTAGCAGCAGAGCTGAGCTCCAGCTGCGACGTGCAGCGCGGGGCCGCCTCTCTCACAGCCTGCGCTGGTGGCTTCAGGGGTGTGAGATGTACCCTCCTGAAACTATGTGCTGCCTGTGACCAGGGAACCTGAAAGCAGGGTTCGTTTATACCTTCGCTCCCTTGTAAAACCCCTTTCCACTATTTTTGAGGGATACGAAAATACGAAACGGCCCTGGGGTACCTGGGAGTGAGGCTCACTGGAGCGTCAGGAAAAGACTTCTCTTTTCTCCTGAGCATGCTGACTGCTTCCAAAACCCCCTGGGGACATTTGTGTTATTAGTCCCGCCTTTACTGTCTTTCTCTTCCAAAATCAAGGCAAGACGCTGAGCTTCTGATCCAGTTTGTGGTGGTGTAAACCCCAAACAGCCTTGCCAGGGATGGCAGAGTGGTCACTCTGGGCTGAAGAGTAAGGGAAGCTGCAACAGATGCTCTTCACCTGTGGCTTTTTGTGTGTGTGTGTGTGTGCCTGTGTGTGTGTGTGTGTTGCTTAGTATCTGCAGGGCTTCAATACTGGAAAATGTTCATATGTGAGATTGCATTTGTCCCCTTATTACATTTTCAGCTTCTCTCTTCTGCRGTCCTGGGAGTTCCTCAGTTCTGCTCTTAACTCACAAGTCTTCCAACTCTGACCTTTCCAGAACACAATGGCTCCTTTTCTGCCTGTTGTTGCTCTGAGAACATGATACGTATGTAAAGATATGCCTATAAATCCCTTCAACCTGTGTCTCCGTGCTCCTGCCTCCATAGTTAAGGCTGTTGCTTTTCTTACTTGGCTTTCTTAGTTGTTTTCTGTAATAGGGTGAAAGGTTCAGCCTTGGCTTTGTTTCTAGGTCCAGAGTTTGGGGACAAGCTGTGAGTCTGGATTTTTTTTAATATTATTTTTATTTCAGCATATCACTGTGTGACTAATTCCTGTTCTTTTCTGTACATAAACTGATTACCTGACCATTACATTAATATACTTTCGTGGTCAGTCAGTTAAATGAGTGTGTGTTTATCCCCTTGGACTGCAAAGAAAGGTACTGATACCTCTTTTTAAGAAAAGCATCCCCTGTGGTTCATTGTCTTTTGCAAGTCTCATTGGCTCTTGACCATAAAAATGTCAATTTTTTAGAATTGCTATTAAGTATATTTTAAACTACACCTACTTTAGAAATTGCAAAGGAATATTTTTAAATATTTGGGTTTTTTTACAATGTACAAACGTTTGTTGTATTGCTGTGTACAGAAGAGTCCTTCAGAAACAGTTTTGTTATGAAGTCTGAAATACAGGATATTATTTTAACTTTTGCAGGATCAAAATCACAAGCAATCATTATTGCCTCATAAATTAAACACTGGATGACAGCATCATTTGTTCTTTAGCCAGGATAAGCAGACTAGGGTCGTCATGCCTTTGTCCTGGAGTAATTTTTCTTGTAATTTTACCATGCATAGGTTGGGCAACTTCAGACTCTTTCCTGGCTCTCTTGCGTTATGATTTTCAGGGTGCCTAGAGCACCTGTGCAAAAGAAGAAAGAAAACAGTATTTGTGTAAGGCTGAAGGACAACTTCCTTGTTTGCTAGGGTTTTCCTGATGATTTAAATATTGTAAAGGTAAGGAAGAAATGCAGGGAATATAGAAGGACTTTTAAGAGTGTTGTCAGCTGGGCAAGGTCAGATCTGTTGTTAATGACAGTTTGGGGGAATACACCTCAAAATTGCCATATGTATTGGAGAATATTAACAAAACTGTAAGTAGAGACTTGCACGGTTTTGTGCTGTGTGCTGTGTAGAACAAAAGTGCTTCCTAAAGAAAAGAGCAATTAGTTCCTCGCCTCCAAAGGAGAGTAGACAAAGGAATGCTTCTTGTTTTTTCTTTTGTGTCACCTAAAAAAAATCCATCAGAGGAGGAACATCAGTTAATAATCACCAGTCCTTGCTTATGTTGGGTCACTGCAGCTGTTTTTCTTAAACTACCAATTAGATTAAGCTAGCAGTTAGATTAAATTAAATTACTGCACATCTTTTGTAAACTATCTGGACAAGAATGATTATAAGTTGTGTTGTACATATATTTTGTAACAAAAAGTAAAAAATTAATAGGAAGTGACAACCCACAACATTTTAAAGGAGTGAAAAATTACATTCCTTAAGTCAATAAACTTTCCTCTTTCCATTTCTGTGCAGTGTGTTTGGACATTAGAGACTTTGTTTCTTGACACTGAGATTAATGCATTATTTCTTTTTTTCAGGTTGGCTTAATTTTGTTGAAAAAAGCGTGTGTTGTTCCCTGAAAGTTGGTAATACAATGCTTTTAAAAATAGATAACCTGTTTAACAAACTGAGCAGGAAATTTGAAGAAATGCATCTCCTACTTTACTGGAGGTGCATTCCACCTGGCAAACAGCACAGGTGTAGTTCTCCATAGTTCGAAAGTTTTCTGCACAGAAAATACAGTTTTGTTATATGCAGGAAGACCACAGTGTAAAGTAGGGAAAACTTTCTGACCATTTTTAGAACACAGAGTCTTGTGCAATGTGGTGTAGAATGTGTTTGCAAAATGTAAGAATACTGTACTAATCAAATTTAAAAGGATTTAATTTGCGGGGGTGGGAGGGAGGTACTAAAAAAAAAAAATGTCTTTCCCAAGGAGCCACTTTTCAGAAGTGATCCTTGCAGTGAGCCATAGTGATTCAGAGAGTGACTCCTGACCAGTGGGCTAGACTCAAGTCCAGGGTTGAGACCTTTCACTGGGAACACTTGGCCACCTAGCTCATGCCCTGCTCTCATATGCCATAGCTTATCTATCTCTGCCATTTTCTGAGCACTGGATAGATCTAGGCTTAATTAGTCTGTCATCTGGCACCAGGATAGCTCTAAAAATACAAATGACTTAACAGGAAAAAAAAAAAAAAAAAAAAAAAAAAAAAGCAGGAGATCCTCTTGTATCAGGAAAAGATACAGGGTCAAATTCATCCTGGGCTATATGAGCAAGAGCCTAGCCAGCAGGTCCGGGAAGGTGGTCCTTCTTGGCGCTGGTGAGACCACATCTGGAGAGCTGTGTTGAGTTTTGGGCTCCAGTCGGGGGCTGGAGCATAAAGCATACAGGGAGAGGCTGAGACACCTGGTTTGTTCAGTCTGAAGAGGAGGCTCAGGTAGACCTCATGGCTGTCTGTGACTACCTCGTGGGAGAAGATGGAGACAGACTCTTCCTGGAGGTGCTCAGTGATGGGACAAGAGGCAATGGACACAAGTTGGAAGCTGGGAAATGCCCACTAGATATTAGAAGATATTAGGAAAGCACTTTTTACCATGAGGGTGGCCAACCRCTAGAACAGGTTGCCCAGAGAGACTGATGGATCTCCCTCCCTGGAGGTGTCCAAGGCTTGACTGGGCACAGGCCTGAACAGGCTGATCTGCCTCGAGCAGGGGGTTGGACTAGATGACCTCTGGAGGTCCCTTCCAGCCTAAATTATTCTGTTACTCTATAGCTCTACTACCTCTCACTGAAGCCAATGAAGTAGCACTGAGATACATCTGGCTCATTACATTTCCATGTTAAGTAGAGCACTGGGACACTAATGATTACATATTAAATGCTTCATACAAAACATAATTGCATACGGTCCCTGTTATCCTACGATTTCACTCACACATTTTCTTTCACAAATAAATTTATTTCAGTTCATAATGGTGGAACACGTTACTTCTTTTCCAGCTGTTTGCACATAGAGGATGTTCTCATGTGAACATCCATTTTTTTCAAGGTGTCTCTGGGTATGCTAAAGAAAAACCAAAGTGGGGAGCACAGCACCTTTTGCGCTGCTGGTGTAGTATGCTTTCTGAGACAGTGGAGTGGGATGGGGTGAAATGAGGAGCTTCTGGAAAAGCTGGGCTCATTTCCATGGTGAATGCAGGCAGTGGGTGCAGGCAGGGATTTGCATCAGAAGACGGTTCCCACCAGTGAAAGGGGACTTTTGGTCTTGCCTGGGCATGCACTGGCAGGTGCCATGGGGACGGCTGGGCTGGCCCTGCCTCATCCCAGGCACCTTTGGTTCACAGCAGTGCAACGCTGTGGGGTCCCCGCTTACTGGCACCTCATGGCGCCGCGGCTCCTCCTGAGCAGAGCCTAGCTTAGCACCACCAACAAATGCAACAAATTCAGAAAGTGGCTGCAGAGTCGGTACCTGGTTAGTTAAGTTGCACCCAGCGTAGCTAGCCAGCACTATTTTCAGGTTCCTGTTAACAGGAACACTTCTTCAGGTATGGTGGTGTACCCATTCTCCTTAGAGAATTACCATTTATTTGGTAGATGTTCTTCACTGAAGAGCTAAGCAGTACATCCAGCTTTTAGAAAACATAGCGCTAGTATAGCTGATAGAGTTGTGTGACTTTGCAAGGACTGTTACAAGTAGCTAGTTCAAATAGTCAAGAATGCATAGATTTTACAACCCTTTATGTCCCTAGAAAAACAGGAAAAGCTGATAAGCATGTGCTTCAACTAAATCAAATGTAAATTTATCACCTAGCATGGCTATTTTTAAAGGTATTTTTGAGGAATACACTGTCTTGCCTATGATATACTCCCTTTTCTTTGTATTTAAGTAAAGATTGCATGATACTACTGCAGAAAGTCTCAGAAAAGTTGTGATTTATAGAATGACACAATCCACACTGTCATGGAGCAGAAACAGGCCCCAGGAAAGCATAGGCGAGGGGACATGATTTGTACCCTGTTCCTCCTCCCTAGTCCTACCTAGCCTCGGCACAAATTTGTCCTGGTTTCCATTTTGGCAGGAAGGGGAGGCAGAGGAAGGTGATGAAGATGAAGGTCTGCTTTATACCCTTCCACTAATACTGGTATCTGAAAGGAAACACTTCCCTTTACCGCCTCCAATTCCTCACCCCGGTTCCCACAGTGGCCCCTTTTTTAATCAGAAAAAAGGCCATGGAGAGGGTGTTGTGGGCTGCTGTCTCCAGCCTCACTGCTTCTCTAAGGCTCCGGTTGTCCCTGCTACTGGTTTAGAAAGATTTCATTTAACCAAGGGCATGAGAACCACAACCTGAAGCAAAGCAGCTTCTGTAGCGTGACTTAATCTGAGTGCAAACGGGCTGGGATCAAAAAAGGTCATGGTGACAAAGTAAAGTTAAAAGTTGACTTAGATCAACATGCTCAAGCAACTCAGAAACAAAGAGAATAAGGAAATAGTGCGACTTTTGCAGATCAATGCAGATTTAAAAGAAATTGATAAGCTGAGGTTCAAGTTAATGTGCATTTCTGAAGTGGCGTTTGTATTTGAAATATAAGAGCCATTTGACAGAGGTGGGTAAAATCCTCCAGTGAAAAGAGGAGCTGCTTGAAGAAACAGAAGCTCTTTGATAAAGAGGACAGATTTAAAATCAAACTTAAACCTGCCAGGCTTAAGGAACCACAAATAAAGCTGAAAGCAATAAAATCTGAGGAGTGAAAAACAGAGGAGAGAAACCTTAAAAATACAGACACACATGGGAGCATGCATGTGCTGAGGGACACAGTTAGGTTCCTCCCATCTTCCCTTCTTCTTTCTCRGATAGCTTTGACTTTTCAAACATCAAATGGATCAACCGTACACTGAATTTTTTGGGGGGACCAAACAGCACTTCAGCTCATTTGTGTGGCTGATGCAGCCAGGGGGCTTCCTATTCCTCAATACAAGGTGGTGCCCCCCACTCTGGCTCTTGAGAAAATGGTCTGCCAGCATCTACTACTTGTAGCAAATAAGCCAGCATTTGACTTAGGAGAGAATTCATTTGGACTGATTTTTCCTGGCTCGCAGTCCGGAGTAGCCAACTAGGTATTACCAAGGACTGTGCACAATGTACTCTGCTTGTTATGTTAATGCTTTTATGYTCCCATAGTGGAAATATTTTTCTTTTATTGTAGTACAATGGCTCTACTTTGCCATTGCTCTTGTAAAGAAATAAAGCTTTCTCCACTGGTAATAAAGTTTCAGAATTGCACTGCATTTTTCCTCTGGTTTTTTTGTTTGTTCAAGTGTCTGTATGCATTAAAGACACTTCATTCATTACTTTGAATGGATCATGTAGGTGTTAATTCCAGCTTTTTAATTCATTTTAATTGCAAGCCAAGTGAAATAGGGCCAGAATCACTTTCAAGAGGTTTTGCATTAAAATTAATTAAAACAAAGTATTTTTTTCATGTCAGAAAGGCTTTTCAACTTTTAGAAAAGGAGAAATTCTTAAATAATTTTGACTTAAATCCAGTTTGTAAGGAAAGTTTGCCACACTGAATAATGCTTCATGTATAGTGTCAGTTTTTCTGCTTTTCATGGTAACAGTCCTTTATTTGGATTTAAATATTGCTGCACTTTTTGCAGTAAGCAAAGCTGTAAAGAAGGAGAAAATGGGGAAATGAAGTAATTTGCTTTTGGTGTGCCAGCTCTGTGAAAATTTAATTTCTTCCTATTTCTAAAATTTCAATGTGTTCCCTGCCTAGTATAGTTATCTTACGTGTTACATGTAGGTRGGAATCGGCAAAGCTTCCAACAGCAAATTCATAGATTTCAGAAGTCTCCGTGTGACAGGATGGCAGATTTTGGTTGTAAATAGGTTGAGCAATAACAACAAAATAAAAATGCCAGCAGTTGCCAGACAGTGAGATTGGAGACACCAATGCTTATTGTAGTGACTATTCTTTGTTTTCCTGCAGGATAGTGCACTATTGACAAAAATGACTTTCAGTGATGTCTGAGGATTAAGGGTTTATTTGGAAAGATGCCCCGGAGCGCTTGTGGTACAGCAAAGCATTCATATGGTATTCTGGGAAGTTTTAACTTTTCAGTGTCCATATGGGAAAAAACTGATTCAGTAAAAGAGGGATAATAAATAATCTGATGCATAAAAGCTACAGTTTTGCTGTGTCCATTAAAGAATCTGATACAAATTTTAAATTTCAGACCAAGGAGGTGTTTGTGTTATTACTTCCTATACTGTTAATGCAAAATAGTTCATTTCAGTACGAAATGCAAAACATAATCATGTGGGAAATTCATTGCATGGTCATAGATACACCCCAATTTGCACAGACCCACTAGATTTAAAGCATCTTTGGCAGATGTGCTGATTTAGGGGTGGATTTTTGTTCACCATGAGGGAAATTTAGAGTGACTGGCTGAGGCACGGTCATCAGCTTTTGAGCACGTGTGCAGGTGGTCAGCGGTCGGCTTGTGCGGCTCCCACACTGTGCCAACTATTGTGCTCACTGTGCACTTTCCAGTGCCACGTCACATGCCCTGATCTGTGAAAAATATTGATTTTGGTATCACTTGCCTGAACCAGTTTCAGTTTTCCTCCCATCCCAAAAAGGATCTAACATCAAGCTGAGATCCCCATGAATCCAGTGTAATGCCTTGAAGGTTACTCTGAGCCCTTTCCCTGCCTGGACTTTACTGAAGTTTTTATCCAGGTACGTCACAACTTTTCCAGCACTGGCAGCATGAGTCCCTGTGCTGAATACCTCCTTGCTCTCAGATTTTCTAAGCAGGTCCCAAGGTACAGCTCCCCCTTGTCTGCCTGTTGTGCTGTATTTCAAGCCACTGCTTCAGGAGGACATTGGCCTCAAGCCACCAGTATCAGACCGACTTTGTTCCCCAACTCTACATAGGGTGATCAGAAAACAAGCAGAAATTGCATTTTTTTGTGGATAAAGTTTAAAGGGTGGAAAGGAAAAGCTAAAAGTAAAACGAAGGGAAAAGGCAGTCCTCACCTATGTTCAGCAAAAGGCTGTTTTCTCAGTTATTTGAGTAAGCCTAGCCAAGAGGGTAGCCCTTGGGCTGCACCGACCGCGCACCCTCTGCTCACCCACTCCACCAGCCGAATATTGTCCTGGGCTCGGATGGCTCTTCCCAGCCTCCCACCTCATCATGCACATGGGGCTGCCTGCTCTTACCCCACAGCATTACAGCATGTGCGGTTTGGCTCTCAGACTCGTGTGGGTTTTGAGCCCCGGCCCCTCCGCCCCCCTTGTCTCACCAATGGAGGCTCTTGCGGCCAAGGGCTCAACCCCGGATCTGCCGCTGTGCCTGCCCTGCAGGAGTGGGAACAGCCCCTCCGCACTGCTAAACTCATGGGTGCCGGTGCATTCAGGGCTTTTGGCAGCAACCAGCAGCATCCTTGGACTCATTCCTAACAGCCGCCAGGCTGTCTGCCCAGAGATGTGTTAGTGATGGAGCTGTTACCTCCATGTGTCAGCTGAGGATTTGCTCTGAAAGGACAGAAGAGTTAGAGATTTGCTTCAACTTTTTTAGGGCTTTATGATGTCTCAAGGGTGCTAAAATCCTGTGGATGGGGATCACAGCGACTTGGTGGAAGGGAAGTGGCCTGGGGGAAAGCTAGAGACTGCTCTCTCCACAGCTGCAAGTCCTCTGGTTTTGGACCAGATATATCAAGGCCCCATGAGACAGTACCAGTCAACTGCAAGAGGGTGAGGAAAAGGTAGAAGTACGTCATGAGCACTACAAGTGCAGTGCTCAAGTCTATCTGACTAGAGCTCTATCTAGATGCCCAGCTAGCTATCTACCACGTGGTCAGGGCAATCCAGATAGCTATAAAATCAAGCTCGTCACAGCTTGCATTGCAGACCTTGCTCTCCAAGCAAGGCTTGGAGAAGCCGAATGGCCATGTTTTCCAAAGTGAAGCTGTCAGAGGTAGCTCCACTATTTGTGCTTTCTCTCTAATCAGTGCCTCTTCTCTGGGAAACTTCTCTGCCCACCACCATCCATTGGYTTGGGAGGAGGGCCACTGCCAAGTTTTTCAGGCGTGGAGTAGGTCATTCCCTTCTAGTTTTTAAAGTGTCATGGTTAATTTCTAATGAGAAGTGCCTTTGAACTTCTGAACTTTAAACTCACTGGAGGAAGCCCTCCCTTAAGTACATCAAAACCTGTAGCTGTGCTTAATGGGATGATTCATGCTGCATACTCATCATGCCAAGAAATTATCCCTAGTCCTTTATGTGGCACATGCATCACTGAATATATTAATATAGATGAGTAAATATAATAAAGTCATTAGACTAGGATGTGTGTCCCTGAGAGCAGAATTTGCCCCGCAGATTATCAAACGGACAAACCACTGATTTTTCACAAAGAAAATCTCTTACATCCTGAAACAAAACACGCACACACACACACACATATGCATATTTGTATATACTGAAAGACTGCGATCCATAGCAATTCTGGTAAGAGTCTGATCTCTGTTTCCTAGTCTGAGACATAGGATATAGGCCAGGGATATAAAAAAAGTCTATTTGCTTGATATAGGATGAAAATTATTAGCCAGGAGCATCACCAGCCACTGTTTCAGCTTTTCTTAAAAAATTTAATACATATACAACTCAATAAGTAAGCACCACCACTACAAACTGATAAAGCCAATTTATAAAATAAAAAGAGAGAGAGACAGATTTAAGATGGACAAGGGAGATTAGAGTAACCCAACCCCCCTTTGGCAGATAAAAATGTTCTTTTCCTTCTCCTCACAGAAATCAGTAACTAGGGGCCACAACTGGTATCCACCTGCTCATAAAGCTTCTCTTTATTCACAGAATTTCTTCTGCACTAGATATTCCTGCATACTACTACCTACCACCTATATATCCCTAGGATTTTTCATTACTAAAAGTGGGATGGGTGTGTAATAATCCCAGCAATACATTAACTTTGTCAGGAATTGTGTAGATTTACTTGCAAAACAGAGAGGTACTATTTTCATAGTTTTGTCTAAAAGATACCTGGCCTAAGAATGTCTATCAGGACATTCATTTTTTTTAGGATTTTGCTTTTCATACTTCTATTTCTTTTTTCTTCTACACAGTTTGTGTTCTTGTTAGTAAGAACCTGCATTAGTGTGTTTAATCTATTAGGGAGTATTTCCCAAATGAGCCATCTGCGACTCGTGGGTCACCATCTCTCATTAGCTTCCCTCCAGCAGTGGTCTGCAATGAGGAATGACATTCTCACTTGATTTGTTTGTGCAACAGCTCAGATTTTTGTAATGGGGAAGTGATATACACCGGGGAAATCTCCATTTATTTTCAACAGTGCTGCAGTAGCCTTGAACTGAGAGGTGTTTCATGAGATTTCTGGGGTTCTTTTCCATTTGGATTCCAATGTTTGTTGCAGATTTCTTTTTTTTTTTTCCTTTTTTTTTTTATGGCAGCAGTCACGCCTGGCTAGATAAGCTATCTCAAGCTCAAATGGGCAATAACGATTGCGTTCAGCTTTTCTGTGGGCATGCTCTGTAGGGTTACAACATAGAGACCCATCACCGCCAATGACTTTAGCTCTACTGTCCCAGTATATTTGTAAGCTTGGGAGTACCAGAGCTTTGGTAACTGTGTAATTATTCTCTCATGTGTGTAGATTTGAGGTAGTTTGTGCCCATCAGTTGAGCTTGGCATATTTTGTATTAAAAAGGATGAAGCTGCCAGCTTATGTAAATTTGCTGTAGTCCCATGTTATTCCTTCAAAGGGCCATTTGTTGCTTTGTGCACTTATTTTTGCACTGTTTATGGTCTCATCTGAGTGATTTCTGCCCATGGCCAACTCACTAAATAGTTCATATCCAAAAAAAATTGCCAGTGGTTCTTTCTTCCTTAGGAGCCTGATCCCGGTGGGTTTTATTATTTTTTTGGAAGCAGTGAAGAATGAATACCAGAAGAAGTGAGTCAGTGGGAGATTTTGTTTGCTGGTTAATATCAGAATATCTTAACGTGAATGCTGTTTCTTCAGATCCCAAACTCTTTTCTCTCACCCTTTTTAGTAGGGGTCTCTACATTGTGATAGGTTAGGGTTGACTTCATCTCATGCATTAGCATGCTCTTGAATTTCTCTTCGACTTATTTTTTGTTGTTTCATAAACTAAGACAATACTACTAAATAATTATTAACTATCCTTGTTTGCTGGGAGCACTGCTGAGGTTCAAATGCACTTGTGCCTAGGAAGCGATCTTCAGATGGGAGACCTCAGAGAAATGCAAAATATTCCCCACCTTCCTAGGCTGAGGCAGAAGGAGGGCACACTGTGCAATCTCCCCATTTGGCTGCAACATGGCTAAAAACGTGCCTCTTGCTATGCACCTGAGTACGCAGAAACACTTCAACGGAAGTGTTTTTGTGAGGTGACTGCTGTATATGTGTTTAAGGGGCAGGGTTACATCTTYAAGCTGAAAGCAACACTCTGTGAATACATAAATCACAAAACTACTGTGTTTGAAGATTGTATCATAACCAATTGAGGTGATACAATCTACACAGCATGTATGTCTCTGAAATGAGTCATTCTTCTGAATAATGATCCGTACTAGCTCATTTTTGTGCAAACAGTTATGAGGAAGGCTTGACAGGGAGGGCTTAATTCAAGCTTTTAGCCCCTCCTCAAGATCCACCAGTCTGTGAAGTTTGAAGAGCTCTGACAACGGCCAAGTGAAGTGGTAACAGGGATTGATGGGACACAAAAGGAGCCACTGAGCTGCGCTTCAGCAGACTTCTGCAACCGTGTGGTCTAACTGCAGTGACTCTTCTTCTTCTCCCTTCCCTTCCAAACCACTTTCACAGTTACTTCTGCTCAAGGTCCTGATCTCTGATCGGATCCTGTGGTCACTACTGTAATGCTAATAATAGCCCCCCCCCAAAGGAAATGATGAGAACTTTCCATAAGTATGCTTCAATTTACACGGAATGTGGTGTAATATGATAATTGTTTTTTGGCAGTAAGTGCAGTAAGGTCARTCCTGTCCCTGGTTGTCAGTGCAGGGTGTTACCTGGCAAAGGAAGCACAGGGATCCAATGCACGAGGGGTGGGATTCCCTCTCAGTTAGGTGTCCAAAGGATGGATGTCCATGTCTGAGCTGGTCACCCTGATCTCTTTTTACAGTCAGGAAAGGGCAACAGTGGAACTATCTGAAACAGCTTGGGTGAAGTCTACCCCAGATGTGGGATTCAGCTCCAGATTGCCTCTAACTGAAGGTGTCTACATGTTTGTCAATGTCCAAGCCCCACAGGGGTCAATGGAGCTCTAGGCATTGTATTCAAAGGAGTTTGGAGAGCTACTCGGCTGATAAATGTAGGTGTCTGTGAAATGGGATGAACTGTATCCTTGAACTGCCTCTTTCTTTCTACTGACTATAAAGGGAAACAGACTGATTCGTGTGCAGTCATCTATATCGTAGGTGTCAGGGAATGGGATTTCCACTATGTTTAATGTCTAATCACATATTCAAGAATAAAAATAGAAACATTCTTTAAAGTTTTTGCTATGTGCAAATACAACTCAGCAGAAACGTATTTCTTTAATGTTGCTATATATGAATTTTGCGCCCTCTTCTGGAAAAAAAACGGTTGGCATATTTAAGTCATAAGGAAAAATGACTGACCTCTACCTAGGGTGGTGCTCTTTTAATTTCCCTAGAGCGTACTTAGCACAATGACCAGCTTGTTAGATACTGACTGTTCCTTGAATTGTAATCAGTAAGGATACTGGTGTGTAGGGCTACTGAACTGGGAATTTATCTGCTGATGAGATTAGCAATTCAACTGTGATTTCAGTGAAATGTGGCTTTGAAATGAATTGCCTGAAGCACAAAGAAAGCAAAGATTAAAAAAAAAAAMCCCAAAAACTATTGCTATCTGTTTGTCTGGAAGATCCAGAGCAGAAAGTGACCTGGCAAGTCTGATGAGCTCAGCTATGGCAGTTTTATAGTGATGTCACTCAGTTAGCTTCAATGGCGTTAAGATTTATGCAGGTTTGAGTTCATAATCAGATCTTATATGCAGCCATAAGAAAGCAAACAAGCAATTACTATTTCACTTGTAAGAAGAAATGCTATTTTTCAGGGCTACATCACACATGTTATCTTCCTGAACAAGGTGAAATGTGGCAGATGATTGATAAAGCAAGCAAAATAAATGTTTGGTCTCAGTGATCTTGGAAGAATGGTAATTTCAGCTATCAAAATAAGAGCTATCAATTCCCCCACTTATACGGCATGTTCATTATCTGAAACTTGTATGAAAAAGGGTATGAGAAGAGTATGGCTAACTTTCCAGATGGCATCTGCACATTCCCATCTCTGAATGGCTTCATCCTGTTCAGCTGAATGACACCTCTTCCAAAATCCTCATTTAAACAGCGTAAAATAAAATGGAGTAGGCAGTTAGTCTGCATGATCTCAGCAGGTTTTTGTAAAGTATTTGCCTTCCGCTGACACTGTGTGGTCACATGTTGAAGAAGGGTGATCACTTGGATGCTGCATGCTGGCTAAGTGAACAGCAAATGAACACTTATGTCAACAAATTACATTTTGCTATTTAAATAGCAAAGATAGCAAGCTACTCTTTGTACCTCTGATAGACCAGCAATGTATATTAATGCTTTCCCTGTGTGGCTAGCAGAGTCACTTCAGGGTGAGCAGGGTCCCCAGCAGCTGCTGCCACTTCTGGCCACCATCTGATCCCCCAAATGCGGATCTTGCAGCTCTGGCCAAGCTCTCAGCCCCAGAAGCCATGAGCTCTCCCTGTTCCCAGTCTGGCCCATGGGAATCAGGTGCTGGCTCCCAACTCCTGCGGACCTGAACGGCAGTTCGGCCTCCTGAACTCCTGCTGGTCTTGGATCTGAATCTACACATTTCTTTACTGTGATCTAACAGTAGTGGGACACCTAGGATTTTTGGAGGATGGGAAAATATCTGTTCTTTGGGAACTGAATTTCTTGTAAGTTCTCAAACTCCACAGTGCTACTGAGTAATAGGTCTGTTCATGCTTAATGATACTCTGTAAGAGAAATGTGTAAATATGGGTATGCAATAGGAGGGCAAGGTGAAAGAAAGTGTAAAAGTGAAAGAAAGAAACTTCTGTGGATGCCAGGGACAAGGAAATGTGTGGCAGTTTGGGATATGCTATGGGTGGGCAGAGAAAACACAGGTGTGAAAAGCAGGAGCAKGTGCTGAGGAAGAACCTCACAGTACTTCTGACTGTTTTGACACGGAGCGAGGAAAGCAYAGCAAAATGAGACATATGGTCATTTTGTGAGAAAGACTTGTTCACTGCATAGTGGAGCAGCCTGTGATATATGAGCCACAGGTCTCATATTTGAACCACGTCTGAGCCACCTGCTCATTTGGATGGGATTTGTCTCTTCTAACTTAGCTGTCTAAAGATTAAGTATGTAGCCTAAGCCAGTGACTCTAAGCTCCCTATCTAGTCAGTAGAGAAGGAGGGATGCTTCCAAACGGTAATCTATCCCATTTATTTCATATTAATTGCCCTCTGGGGGTGCCTGTCTTTACTTATTGCAGAAGGAGTTTAAGCTGATTAGCTTAGACATGCCTTTTGGACTGCTAAAATTAGTGAGGTCAGTCCCACCTCCCAAGCACTCCTTAACTCCAGAGGTAGTGATGTTGAAATCAGTGGCTATGTCTGGAAGGGCAACTTTCTGGACCAGTGGTAAACTACACATGCTGCTGGCATTTCGGCCTCCAGCTGTGTCATCTCCTATCTATGGACAGCCCCTGTGATCAGGCTTTGGAAGGATTTCTTTCCTCTAAGACTGTGTCTGCTCCAGCTGTGGTTAGATGACTGTGGCCTTTGACTGATAATGTATAGACACAATGAAAAAATCTGCTTTCAGCATAATGAGTGGGTTGGCTTTTATGTGCGTGGAAGGGTATGGCCTCAAATTATGGTGGGACCAAGGCATCCTACAGGACTGCAGACAGCTCGAACACCACAAAAATGTCACATCCGGAAAGGCGAAGGAGTAGACCTTTGTTCATTGTCTCCCCAGTGGCTGCTTGTGTTTATATAATCTGTTTGCTCGGTGTACGCTGCCTGCCAGTGTGCACCTTTGGGAGCATCTTTCTTTCCCCAGGCAATCAGGAGCAGTGGACAGCAGGATTCCTGCAGATCTGCCTTTTGGGGCTAAAGAGCACGGATGCAACATTTACTCCCCATCTGCTCCTTAGGGAAAAGTACCTGGGGAAATACAACATTCACATTTATTGCGTTATTCATGAAAGGATGAAATTTCACACTCAGATGCAAGTCCGGTGGAATGTGTTTACCTTGGCATTTCCTCTTACTGCCTTCAGTTGAATTATTGCTCTCTATTCAGATATCTATTCATGTAGATCTTGTTCATCTAGTCATTAGCTACCTTTTGGAGAAAGGCATGGCAGGCTGTTGCCGCTCAGGGCTCCGGTACCAGGCTCTTCCAGCGTTCTGCAGGCAGCAAAGGAGGGCAGCCTGGGAGGTTTTTACCACTTAGTGCTTGTAGAATTGGGAGCTGATTAATGTACCTTTAAGCTGTGCACCAAGAGTAGCTTTGGACCTGTTCTTGCTACATTTTTTGCTGTGAAATGGTAGGAGTTTATCAGAATTTTTGAGACATATTCTGTGCAAAGTCACCGGACAGAAGTGTCTGGTTTGTTTGGCATTCGGTGGGGTAGTAGGGCAGCCCCAGTGTGAACAGTTCTGTCTTAAAAATAATGCTTTTCCTGTGTAAGGTCTGCTTCTTCAGACTTTGCCATGTGAATGGGCCTGGATTACGGATGAGCATTTGTTGGGCAGACTCTCACAGTGCTCTTCAGCTAAGTTCCCTGCCTGCCTTTTACAGGTATTTCTTAGCACTTCATAGCATCTCCGTGGGGAAAGGGAACTGCTTTTCACCTGCTTCCTTTCCTACCTGAAGTCCTTTGCTCTCTTTTCACTCTTCTATCACCACTTTTGTTTTTCTTGTGTAGTTATTTTTTCCCTTTTCATAGCCAAGAATATGGATTGCAGTATTTCTCCATTCTATCTTGCTCAGCTTTACCCTATTATATTTATTCTTTAGTCTAATTTTTCCCCTTCAGCTGCCTCAGCTGCCTCTGTGTTGAAATGTTTCAGGTGTTACAAGAAAAATTACATCTGCTCTCGAGGATTCATGTCTCAATTGTATCATAATTGTAAAATGACTGCGGGAGCTTTCTGGACATGGTGATTCATTCTCATTTTGGTGAGAAGAACAGAGGAACAAACACATTAACATCATAAAATGGCCATCTGCCTTGCTCTAATAAAGTCTCATAAAGCTGTCCATCACCATCCGTTCTAAGGAAGTTCCATGCAAAATGGCAATTAATAGCACATTGCTATTGTGGACAGGAAATATATCTTTGTTCTTGCAGGCAAAAGAGCTATGTATGAGATGTTCTGTCGTTTTTTTCCCTGCCATTCTAAAATGCTGAGCCAACATGGTATTGATTCGTTACACTTGCTCACCTTTCCAGACAATTTGTCTAATTCTCTGACACTGATTAATTTTTTAATATTAATTTTTTTATTTGGAATTAGTGAACAAGTACCTAATTCAACTCTGTTTCTCCACTGCTTGGCCTTCTAAGCATCAGTTCACCGGGTGTTGTTACATTTCAGCCTTTCAGCACAATAAAAGTAAACCATACTAAATGACCTCATCCATGGTCCTGCTGAGCTCATGACAACATTTGTTTTCTTCATACTGTATTAATTTGTTTCTTACATCTGAGCCTTGTAGTAGTTGGAACACAGTTCTGCATCTTTTCTCAGTGACTCTTTGTGTGTTATCTCTTAAGTCAAACTTTTTTCTTGTCAGTAGATCTTTCTCTCCACAATATACTGTATTTTCCCTTTCTAAAACCCTAGCTTTGTCTAGGATTTGGCAGTTACCAGGAGATGTGTAACAGGCTGGACTGCAAGACCTACAAGAACACCATATTTGAAAATCCCAGTATTAGTGCATGGAGCTACTCCTGCTTTCCACTCAGCCTTTAAAATGGGTGATCTCTGTAGGCATGGAGAGGGGACAAAATGGGGAACAAAGCAAATCTGCAGAGCAATGTATGCGTTAAAAGCCTGGAATCAAATATGGGCCAGCACTACAGTCCCTTTGACCCAGATTCATTTCACTTCACTGAAGTACTTCTGCGAGGAATATTTCAACTTTCATTTAAACTTAAACTTTCTCCCAGGCAATGGAGGGAAATCCCACTAAAGGGTGGGTGGAAAATGTTGCTCTGCTATCTGGAGGCCCAGCTGAGGGAAAGGTCTTAGTGGCCCCCACATCCCTAGTGCTTCAGCAGGTCTCAGCCAGGGCACTTGTTGTGATGTTTTTGGTAATGATCTAGTACCAGCTGGTCCTAAGATCATCAAACTGCATCTCTGTGACCTTTCTCCTCAAATTTGCCAGGAACTTCTTGACGTCAGTACGTGGTACTTTACTCCCTGGAAACCCATAATAAAACTAGGCTTTGCAACTCCTGTGTGTTCAACACTTAAGAGATGTGAAATATTGAGGAGCATAACATCCAGACTTTAGATCCAGTACTTTCAGATTATGGAACTAAAATTATTTGCACAATCAGCCAAGGGAGACACATAGTTACCAAATGACCATTACAAATAGCACTCTCTGACCATCTGTCAGTGTCATAGATACATAGCTAAACCTCCCTTTCCAGAGGTGATCTTCCTAGATCCAGGAGAAAACACTGCATAGGAAACTTGCACTGTTTAGCTGCGTTTCATCTAGCCTAACTTGAGCAGACTAAAATTTCAGGGAGTAGTTTATGCTAATTCTCTAGGCTTTCCTTATAGGCAAGAGAGAGACAATGGAGAGGAAGGACATCATATCCAAAAATAGTTGTCTGAGGTAGGTGGAATGAGTTGTCTCTTTCTTCCTCTTGACAGTAGGGAGAGCAGAAACTAGTTATTTAATTCTTATTGTCCTCTTTGCACTTATTTTTTGGACAAGAGAGGACTTCCATCTTCAGAGGTGATTACCTGGTACCTTCTGGTCATAGAGTATTTTAAAGAAGGTAATATCTTTTTCTTTCCATGTGTGGTATAGTGATCTACCTGAGTGGGAAGAGCTAGAATTAATTGTTTGCACTTTCTGCACACTTATTCAGACAGGAAACCCCTGAACAACTAATCTGAGTGATCTTGAGATCTGTCATGTGTCTCTGAGAACAGCTCTTTCTGCAAGCCAGTCATATCATGAACAATGCTTTCTGATGAAGCTAGTTACTAACCCGTATATCTGCTTATTCCACAGGACTGAGCTCCTGCTGTAGGCATACTTGGACCCACAACTGATAAAATCTTATTGGCTTTATATAGTTTCTTTCTATGAACCACTTCTTGGTAGAAGATTTATCTCACACACTTTCCTGTTGTAACGCCATTTAATGACCCTTATCGCCTGCAGAAAGAACATCATGGTTTATGTAAATAATACTTAACTGTATTCAGGATATCTCATTTTACTTCATATTGTTCTCTCTTCTCACAGAAGTCTCTCACAGAGGTTTGGACTCTGCAAATAGTCTGGACACAGTTCTTGCAAAACTGGTTATGTCTTATGTTTTGTAGCTGTTCCAAAACATCTATGGCAACATGTGCTCTCTTGTGTATTTTAACAATTTCTTATGTATTAACTTTGAATGTTTTGTTGTTTGTATGGGCTTTATGCCTTTGAGCTGGCCTCAGAAAGTGCTAGGCATGTAGCAATACACCCTTTAGCAGTAGCAGTAAGTACAGAAGATTGCAGGGTGGGCTGTATGAATGTATAAACCAAAGATAAGCAGTCTTAAGAAACACCTGGATTCAGGATCAGCTTGAAGGACAAAGGTGGTGTGCCTTCAGAAAAAGGCATTGTAGCTCAGTATTCAGAGCTACTTCAAAGTATATAAATCACCAAGGTGGTTTAATTTTGAATTTGCTCTGTCTTCTTTGAGGATGGTAAAGATCTATAGAGGACTTCCTTCACAATACCTTTGTAACTAATGCTTTGGACAGGTCCCTAGTAGCAATGGCTTTGCTAGCAAATGAAAGAGCATTGTTATGTGGGAGAGGGATTTTCAAAAGAGCTGCACAGTAAACTGGACTGGCCACTCTGAGCACTGTGTTCATGCATAGATTTGTTAGGTTCCTAAAGGTGTAAGAACTGTCTGCTACATCTGCGAGGCTAAAGGCATCTACTCCTGGGGGTGAGCCTGTGCTCCCAGGTCAAACTTGCAGGATGGCTTATATCCTCCAGCTAACTTTTACTAAAGCAAATTGTCCATGATCTCATTGTACATCCTTTGGTTTGGAGCTGTTCCAGACCCAAAGTGGTTGCCCTAAGTCATACTTATGAATTTTTGGAGGTGTCTTTTTCAGTGCAGGACATCATTGCTTTTATAGCATGAAACTGAAGATAAGGTTTTCACATCCAAGTATAGGATGAGGGTCTATGGGGGATACTTGGTGGTGAAGGCCTGCTTGGATAGTGCTAACGGACTGTGTGGGAGGAAGTGTTGCCTGTTGGTAATGACTGTCTTCAGAATTACACTCAGGTTTATGTTTCAGAAAAAGTAATTTGTTCTTGCCAAAAGAGATCCTGGAAGTGAACTAAATGACATGGCGTGGACAATGAAGGGCCCAGGACCCAGCAGCAATGTGGGGCATTCTGTTATTTCTACCTAGGGCACCTGGAGAATTAAGTGTCTAAGAATGGGATCCAAAAACAGCTGGGAGCCACCTGAAGTCAGTACATCACATCTGAAGTGAGCTGGCTAAAACACTGAGAAGGGGGCCCTGCTGCTCCTTCCTCTCTAGTCACCTCCCTGGGGCAGGGCACATCTCAGTCAGCTTTAGCTAGTGGAAGAGAAAGCAAAAGAGAAAGTGAAAGAGGACAATTCCTTCTCTGATYAGGGCAAATTAGACATTAAACAAAACACCTAAAGAGCAATTCAGGTGCCTAAGTATAAGTGACTAGTGCCATTTTAAATGTCCTGAGGCATCCTCCTGTGCCATGACTGCAGGCTGTGGGTCTCCCATGTCATATTTGCCAGGTGTGTGGAAAGTCTGATATTTTAAGGGCTTCTAAAATGGCATGCAGATGCCTGTGTTTAAACATCTGAACTGCTTGCTATTCTCTAGACAGCTRAAGTTAGATGAGACCTGCTCTCAAATTCAGGTTCATGTGGTTAAATTCAGGAGTATAACTGCTTTGTGCTCCCCCTACAGAGAGGATTTGCGAGAGATTTTCAGTTTATCTAAAATCTCATTCCCCTTCTGGAGACATCTGTCCAGTTCTGAAGCTGAGCATAAATGCTGGTTAATGGTGTTTATCACTCAAATTACAAGCATGTGCAGAGATTATCCTATTTCTCACGCTCTGCCCAAGCAACAAACAAACAAGTAAACCTTAACCTCCTCCTTTTCTTTTTTCTAACTAAGCAGGCAAAATTACCATCTATTCAGTATGTCACTTTAGCCCTGGGCGTCCTTTTATCTACTGAGTGCAGTGGGAGTCCAAGGACCCTGAAGAGAGGGTACAATCTCATTGATGCGTAGTGAGGTGAATGCTAGCTAGTAAAGTAGATGAGGTTAAGGAATTCATCCTACCTTCCTCCATCCTTGACCCCCGCTGGCTTAAGTCATCACGAAATCCCTTGTGCTTTTAACTTATCGCATGATTATAACCAAGTTGCAAGTCCAGCTGGCTTCCTGTGGTATCCTTGAGATTTGTTTTAATTGAACACTTTAGGTATAAAGTGTAACACACAAGAGAGCAATGACACTTTTGGGGATAACACATAGTCTGCCCAAACTCTACTACACCAGAAAGTTCCTTATCCAGGATTACACAAAACTGCACTAATACTACTGTTATGCCTAAGAGGTCAAACACTTAAGAGTGTTCAGAGAGAATTACTTACCATTCTGAGCACAGGGCTGGGAACGAGGATGGCCGCGTTCTGGCTTCTGTCTTGGASAAGACAGTTCACCTTTGTGGTTCACCTTACTGTACTGTATAATAAGGAATTACTCTGAAAGCGTGTGCTTTAGAGTCCAGTGTAGATGGGTTTTATCATGAAAAGCTCTGTTTGCTGATAAGCTTTGTATAAATCTTTTACTTAAATCTTATTTCTTTCAAACTCTCTTACAATGAGAAGTAACCTTTTAAGTATTTATTCCTCTCATTCATATAGCTCAGATGATACCTTTCCAGATAAGGAATACATCTGAGTACTGATTTAACATTAAGTCTTGCTTGATGTTACTGGGCAATAGTATAATTCATTGAATGGCCTTTAGAGGGAAGCAGACCCAAAGAATCCATATAAAAAGAAGAAAGAATTTTGCAAGAACAGAGCACAAGATCTTGATAAACCAAGCCAGAAATGAGTGAATTTGCTTGTTTTCTTTGGCCCTGCATAGTTTTAATTCAAATTTGAATGCCCTTCACATTATTCTAGAACAAAAACTCTCACGAAGCAAAGGAAGCCAGGGCTAAATTATCTTAATTTGTTGGTGTAAGAAAACCTTGCTTTAGCCTTCAAAGGGCTTTTCCTTTAGCCTTCAGAAACTCCTCTGAGAGTAGAATCTGGGGATGACAGAGAACCACAGGGGCATGGCTTTTGAGGGCACTATGTGATGGACACTTATCAAGGTTGGAGAGAGTTGCCTTCCTGTCCCACCTTATAAGGCATAATTTGAAGTAAATCTGTGACCCGAAGCTTCCTGATTTCTGTCTGCTATCTTATGAGGCATCAGGTAACAATCCTGTCTGAAAAATACCTAGATACAGATTTAGGGCCAAAATCTTTCCCCAGACACAAACGCAACATTCTCATTGAGAATGGTCTGTTTTAAATACTACATATTTGTGACGTAATTCTATCTACTTGAAGCATCCCTTTTGCATAAAAAATAGTTTTAAAGATAGAAAATTTCTTTAAAGATCAGAAGCAGCAGCAATTTTATGGACTTTATGGATAAAGTTCACTGCCTTTGCTATGTTCTCTTTAGGTCTAGGCAGCACATTGACAAGGCATTAATTTCTCAGTGGGCATTCTGCCAGTGTAGTGAGCCTGTGTGCCACACTTCTGGCAGACCACAGTTGTTTTATGGGGAGAAGAGAGATGTCCTATATAAAGCCTGGAATGAGATAATGAGTATGGAGCAGTCTTAGAGACGTTCATGTAATTTTTAGTGCATGTATGCTTTTAGATAAAAGAGGTCCGAGCAATGAGCTCCGGCATCAGACCTCTAACCACCAGTTCTGCAAGTTTACGGCTCATTTTGGGCTATACCAACTAGGTCTCCCCAAGACAAATCTGCTCTGGAGTGTGTCCTAAGCAGTCCTAAACACCAGTCTGGCCTGTTTTACTTGGTGGTATAGGCAGAGCCTTCAAAAGCTCATGGAGGATTTGTAAAGTGACAGAAGCCTGGAAAATGGCAAACAGTGCCAAACCTTAAAAAGAACAACAGGAAATTATAGGTTCCCCAGCTTAACTTCAATTGCTGAAAATTTTCTGGAACAGGTAGTCAGATAAACTATTTGTAAATACCTGTAAGACAATGAAGAGCTGTGTGAAGAGCCAGTATAGATTAGTCATGTCAAATCAATCTGATTTCTTTCCTGATAAAGTAGAAGGCTTTCTGGGTAGGCAGTTGCACTTAGATGTTGTATACCTCGATTTTTTTTAGAGACTTTTGACCTGCTCAATAAAAGTGATATGAATTTGATGAAATCATCCTAAAGCAGAGGTCCAAAACATCCACTGAATCGCTATGAATGGCTTTCTGTCAAGGATGTTCTCAGTAGGGATTTGCAGGGATTTGTCCTGAATGTGCTAGCATTCAGTGTGTTGTTAACATAGCTAGCAAATAGGAACTCTGCTGTTACTGGCAGATCTACAAGAGCTATTGAAACTATGTGCATATAAAAGTATTTCTAACTCTTGTTTCATTATTTGCGAGATTATTTTTAGAATTTTTCCAAGATCCATGAAGGCCCCTGTCCTTTCTGAATGGGAATCCTGTCCTACCTGATACGTACCACAGTGCAGTAAGGTCAGTCTCCTCTAGAGTTCTCAGACTTATGAAAATAAGTACTATTTACTAGCCCTCCTTTAAATGAGATGTCATGCCCCAAAATTACATAAAAACAGGTTTATTACGTTGGTCTTAGTGTATACCTGTTCATTGATATTGCTAAGGGAAGCTGTAAGCAGATTAATAAGTGCTGGGTGTAAGCTTAAACTATAATCTTGCATGTTAACATTCAAGAGTTGTGCAAGATGGGTTTCAAATTAAACATATAAACAATGTTTGATAATGTATTGTGCATTGTGGAGCTGTGTGGGGTTTGTATACTCTTACAGGTCTTAGTCATAATGGCCTTGAACTTCCGAGTTGACTCATTTTAGTTTTTTACTGATGAACTTTTGAATCTCTATTGAGAGAAATATGACTTAAATTTATGGCAAAAATAAAAGACAAATGAGAAGTTTCACTTTGTTGCACATTCCAAGGACAAAAAAGATTATCCACCATAAAACCTCAGCTCTTTCTAAGTAAAGTCCAGGTGAAAAGGCCAGCATAAAGAATGAGAGGAAATGAGGAAAGAGAAACACCTGTGCCTGGGTAACATAACACTTTGCTGTCCTTTTTGTCTTTAGGTGAGGAAAGTACTGTATGCACAGTAATTTAGATTTGAGTAGTAAATCCTAGCTGTGACCATTACTATCTTTCCATACTTGGTGGCAAGGAAGGAAGATAGATTTTTTTAAATAATAATAAGAAAAGCATAAGGAACAGCAATCACCAATGTCTGTTAAGTAGAATTAACTAACTCTTCTTTATGAACAATTTATTAAATATCTGAAGACCTTCCAGCCATTCTATCTTGACTAATCAATAAAAATGACCCAGAGTTATTAATTCTAAGCATATTTTTATTACTTTTTCACCATATATTTGAGATTGACCTAAAGTGTAGGTAAACAGAAAACTGAATAAGGAGAATTAAGTGAGGGCACAACATAATTTAACAAAGGGATTAAAGAATCAAATTTTTGGAATTGCAAAATTTTTAACCCTGCCACAAAAGCCAATTGTTGATGCATGTACATAAAATTCTTCCCCTAATGGTTGTTTCCTGGACCCTAGTTTCATGTGAAACTGGCCATATCAAGAGCTTCTGTAATACACATATTAGCGGACAATAACTAGCAGATTAATAGCACAAAAGCATGACACAGAGTTAAAGTAATGGACTATTTATTATTAGGTATAAGACAGAAGCTCAGATATGTGTCCTACATAAATTCTTGCTTAGAAGGTTAGGACCAGACTGGTGCATACTTCAAAGCCCCCTTCCAGAGCTTGTAAATTAATTCCTCCAAATACATAAAACAATAAGACCACAATGCAAGACATATAAATTGTACTGAAGGGGAAAATCCTAATCTTTTTATGGGATAAAAGTTTCAAATTATGCAATTAGCAGCACATTACAGATGAGGACTACTATCTTAACCTCTTTCTAGGTGGTATCAGCAAACCTCCTTGATCATTTTGGAGGGCTTCTGGTACAGCATGGGGAATCTCCACCACCAAGTCTTTTTGTCTCTGTGGTAGTTAGTGGGAATCTGTGTGATCACACAGTCTTTATCTAATTATATAAATGTTCCCCACATATATTCCTCTGAGCATCAGATACATAGTTCAAATAGCATAAAAGTTAGAGACACCTTTCTCCCAGGAAGTCTCTGCTGTCTTGCTGTCCTCTCCTCAAGAAACTTGGATTATTTTAATCCAAAAACCATCTTGAAAAACATTATCTGTGTAAAAAATACAGGAATTAAATGGTTGAAGCTTTTATGTGTTTAAATCATTTCTTCCTTGGAGAACAGATAAAGCAATTTAAATTTGTGATTGGTCTGAGGTTGTGAGTGGAGGTACCATTTGAATCTTTCCCGTATTGACACCAGAGAAGTACTCTGTTGCTATTGATAACTCTGATATCACTAAACAATTTGGGAGAGTGCCCACAGAGTTTCAGAGTGCTGAGGGTAAGACCTGGGTTTTTCTCTCTTGCATAATTAGTCCCTTTCTCACAAGCTTGTTTTCTAGCTCAAAAGTTGGTCAAACATCTGAAAAACCCCTCTCGTCGTATAGACTATTTTCTGCACTAAGATGCACTAAGACTTTATGGGAAACTCAGAGTTAGGGAGACTTAGGTCCTCTTTTCATGTGTAAAGCTCTGCCATTCACAGGCTGGCCACTTGCAAAGTCCAGTGCCGGCAAGTGCCCCGTGAGCTCCCAGGGGACACTGCTGAGCAGGCAGTGACGGCTCGGATCCAGGCTGCCGCTGTTGTAGATACTGTTTCCTATCTGGCAGAAACGTTGCTGCTAACAATTCTGGCTCACATCTTATTTTTGGGTGTGGTCTGATTGGACATTTTGATCCTTTTCTTGAGGACATAGTATAACTATATATAAACTATCAAACATTTCAAAAGGAGAACCAGTGTGCTGTGCTTGCCAGAGAAGGGTTTAGAAAGAAATGGGAGACTGGGGAATGCAGCATTGCCTGATTGAATAACTGCCAGCATGTTGGAGGAACAACTTAACAAGGAGCCTACAAACCCCACCAATCCTAAAGATTTTTTTCCTTTCTTTTTTCTTAAAGCAACATGATCAAACAAGCTTGATCCTCTTCCACCTCCCTCTTCTTCCTCCTTTTTGAGATAAACCTCCCCGCTTCTTTTGAAGTTTACTACCTAGATTGTAAACTCTTTGGGAAGGAATCTGCCCTTTTTGTTCTGTGTTTGCACAGCACCTATTACAAGATGTACTCCTAGAAGCCAAAAATAATAATTTATAATAAATATTTGTTCTGATTTCAGTAGTTCCTGATAAGTGCAAACTGAGCACAATGCCTGTGTTTTGGTTCCTCTGTGGAGCACTGCATGAGAGAGATATTATCCCAAAAGTATGTGAATAGAGCTGACCATCCGCAGAGCACTGAAAATATCTCATGAAGTCCAGTCAAATGCACAAACCCCTAAGCATTTGATGGAGTTCTCTCTAGTTCTTGTCAGTTCTAAAATCTTTATGGTTTCTGGTAATAATGAAAGCAGCACAGCCTTTGCTATAAAACTACAATATTGACTTCACTCTGATCGTTCAAAAGAAAGTATGCAATGTTATTGCTGGAATTAAAACAGCAATATGGAATTCAACCATATACAAGCTACTGTAAAAGGGCAGTAGGGTAAGTGAAGCTTTAGTTCTCCTCTTGGCCAGATGATTGCTAATTTGATCTCAACAAGGCTTCTACTTTTCCATAAGGAAATCTGTGGAATTACTCCGCTTTGAGGATATATATATATATGAACCTTGTTCTGTAGTCTTTATTCAGTGGAATTTGATGGGTATGCACAGAGGTGATGACACATCCTTTCTGTATACATCTGTTGAATTCAACATTGGTGAATAAATGTGCTAAAAGCTATCATTTTTAGGACGTGCCCTCCTGAAGGACTTGGTAAATGATGAGGATTTTCATTTTTTGGGAGAGGTATCTCATGGAAACAAATACTCAGTAATGTAAAGGAGGGGAAATCACCTCTCTCTCAGAGGTCTTTCAGTCCTGACTCTCTTAGAAATCTCTTCAGCAATCTATGCAAATGGTAGTATGGACGAAAATACAAAAGCAGCTCTCTGCTTTGATAACTTGTGCACATCCAAGCCTGAAGTTAAGCGATGGCTGGAATGATTTTTACTAAACTGAAGTAATTTTGAGCCATTCTGCCATCGCACTCAGCGTACTGCATGTGCTACGGAGGGGATGTGCTGGCCGGTCCTGGGCCGGGGCGCTCAGCGTGGGACAAGTCGGGCGTACATGGGACAGCTCCACACGCACAGCTTGAGGGCTTCTTGTGATCCCTCAAATCCTGTTGCGATTTGATTTTGGCAGCTCTGGCAACTGAAGCCAGTGACAACTGCATCCTCTATGCACAAGGCCAGTTAGCCTAGTTACTGACTTCTCTAACTTTATTCACTCAAAATGTAATATTTTGGCCTGAGAGAGCTGCTATTAAGAAGCAAACACTAAGTAGATAAGAGAAGTTTCCTCGCACTATTTTTGACTTCCTCAGCTTATTTAAAAGAAATGCTTCTTCCCTCTCACAAACTGCAGCTTGGATCTGCTGTTGCAGCTGATGGTCTTTTTTCCATACCCCAGAACTTAGGTCCTTTGCCAGACTGTTTGACAGGCATCCCAAGAAGTGGGGTAGGGTAATAGAAAGTAGGACTGGGACACTGGTAATAGAAATAGATTTTTTAAAGTATTTTATACAAAAAAAAGAATGAATTATGAGATAAACATAAGGATAACTGGAATAATTATAAAGGTACTGATATTATTTTTTCTGTATTTTGGGTCAAGAAAAATTAAAAAGACTTCAAGCTGTTTAAACCTAGTAAGGTGGATTATTTAAGGCAACATATTTGGGATAAGGCCATCAAGTGAGCCTGTCTGCTGGTATTTACACCAATAATAATAATAATAAAATTGTTACAGAATGTGATTTCTGTAAACACATCCTGAAACTTTCTTTTAAAGATATTTGACAATACATTTTTAATAGGACTAAGTTCTCAGGGCCTGATTCAGACAGAGTCTGGTGTAACCCCATCAAAATCTGTGGAGTTTCCCTGGCATCAAAACTGGAGTAATTTAGGAATTAGGCTTTGAATTGCTYAGATATTGCCATTGGGTACCTGGAACCAGCAATTCAAAAATTACTTTAATTGCATCTGGAGATCCCTATTTACTTTCAAAGATACAATCTTCATCGTCACATACTCTGGAACAGTACACTTGCATTCATGTTAGAAGCTTAATTATGCATCAGTTACATGGGGGAATTTTAAATAAGATTTGCTGATCCTTTGTTTCATGGATTTCACTAAAACATTCTGTTTATTTTGGTATCACTCTCATAGCTGGCATGACTGATTTATCTGATGATAAATTTATTTGACTCTAGCCAGAGATATACTGCCAAAATTTTAACAAAGCCCTCCTTTGGAAAGGGAGGGCTTTGCAGCCCTCATATATTGTCTCAGTGCATTATAACCATTAAACACTTTATGAAAATATCCATTGATTCCCCAGAGCTGCCTGGCAACTACACAGCCTTAGCCTTAACTGAGCTTAACCAACCACTCGTGGTGGTTAGCCTTTCTGCCCTCTGTAGCTGCTTCTCCACCATCCTGATATTAGTGAAGCATCTTTCAGGAATGATAGCATTATTTCTGTATGAGGAAAAAACTTATGAGAGAATGAAGGACAGATAGACTTTGTGTGTATGTGTGCATGCATATGTTTTATGTAATAGGTCAGTCAAAAGAATAAATGTCAGGTTTAGTTTTTGAAATAGCTGGTAGTATCTCTTGCATGAGTGAGGTGTAGGCTGCCAGGGAATGGCTATCAGAGCTGTTTTCCATGCTCATCCCCTTCATCCTACTATTGTTAAAGAAGAACGTGGATTCCATTGGGGCATCCTAGTTGTGGAAAGAGGGGGCTACAGGACTTTGTGTATAACATACAGTTTGAGTCCTGTATTCAATGAAAACTGATTAACGCAGGGTGGAGAGGGGGTCCTCAGTTCATGGTGAGGTTTCTAAAAGGGCTGCAGCRCTCTACGCCTGCAGAAGCTTTGGGCAAAGGTGTTGCTTCCTTTGGGTGCGGTCTGATTTGGAGAAAGGAAGATGTGGAATATGGGAAAGTYAGTGGGGAAGGAAAGGAGCAGATTGTTCTCTGTGTGTACTCTGGTTTGAATTGGGTCACAAGTTTAAATTGAATGAGATGCGAGTAAGGGTAAGATTTGGTTCAGTGGCATCCCCGTGTGTCTATACCTTCGCTAATCATCCCTTTTATTGTCATTTGGCTGTTCTGTACTGCTCCTCTGACCTGTTGTAGGTGTCACCCTGGGATAGGATGGATTGCATCCTAGAAGTGCCTGTAGACTATAAGGAGAGCTGAGGGTGCCTAGCTCACACACAGCATTTTACACTGGGATAAATCACAGCCCTATGTGTAAGTCCAGTGGAGTTCCTTATTTGTGCCCAACTCCAGGTGCCTGGTGAAGCACTACAACATTTCCTATGTAGGAAGAAGGGAGAAATATGGAAGCTACACCATTCAAGATTAATACTAGGTGAATCTTTGTTCCATGCATATGCTTACAACCTCATGGCAAATCTCAGATGTTATAGAAGACATTAAGCTTCTGCAGAGCATTGCCTCTTCCTACCAGCCTCACTTTACTCTTTCTTGAGCTGGTCGTTAACTGGGTCTTTGCTGTTCAAATTCCAGTCCAAGTGCTGTTTATATTTAATGTAAAGAAGATATGTACAGCTTGAGTACTTCAAGCTTTTTGCTCTGTATTGTCTCTCCATCTCCTCCATTTTGGGCTGCTTCAGCTCTTGCTTTGAATTTAAAGATATGTCAGGAGAATATTATTTGGCAGTGAAAATAGCACAGAGATGTGAAATAGTATGAATGCGAGTGTGCTGCCTTTGCTCAGGGCATGCAGCCTGTAGATCTGTCAGCAATATCTAGGAGGCCAAATCAAGGATAACAATTCTATTACACAGAGCTACATGCTCTACAAACATTGTGCAAAAAGCCTGCTCCTAATTCAAACAAAAAACAGGAAGTGTATATAAAGAAAGTGCAAGTGGATTTAATAATATTAACAATCCTTTGCAGAGCAAGAGTTGCTAACAAGTGGACCTTGGGTATTTTATAAATTATATTTTCTGAATTACAGCTTTCCACTTAAGCAGGCTGCAAAGGGATGTTAAAGAAAAGAAGTAAGGACTTCAGGGTTAACATTTCACTTCTGACAACTAGAACTGACAACAAGGTATAACGTTGGACTGATTCAGGTAACCACAAAGTAACAAGGCTAGGCTAAGGGCTAGATCTAGTCTATCCATAGACAAGTGAAACAGGACAGCTGCTTCTAGGTTATAATGCTAAAACTGTAATCTTTGTGGTAATTAAAGCCCACTGTTTCCCGTGGTATTGCCACTGGGCATAGTGAACTGATTACTCTCTTCCTGTTTGCAGCTGCTTTTTACGTATTTGAAGGCTATTTTCATGTCTCTCCTCAGTCTACTCTTCTTTAGACTAAACAGTTTTAACTCTCCCAATCTTCCTTCATTGGTCATGTTTTGTAAATCTTTAGGAATTCCAGTTGCTCTTTTCTGTACGCTCTCCAATTACTCTGCATCTTTCCTAAAGTGTAGTACCTAAACCAGACACAGTACTGCAGCAGAGACTTTACTACAGCCAAGCAGAAGCCACCTCACATATTTATTAAGATTTGCTTTTTTGCAACACGTTGACTTTCTGCAACATTTACAGTTTATATCCCATGTATTGTCAGATCCCTAACTGAGAGGATCCTGGATATTGAATTAATCAGTACTGTACCAACTATACAGAACTGATAGTCGATCAGAAGGCTGTGGGAATTTTTTTCATTGATTTCCAGAAATTTATTTAGAAAAGAGAACATAGATATTTTGAGGCAAGCGAGAGGATAGATTATAAAATCTTAACACAACACGAGCAGCTGTACTGGGTCAGACATAAGACTGAGCTAGTTTATGATCCTGTCTCTGCTGGTGGCATGAAGGAGACAGTAAGACTGCAAAGATATTGAGAGAAAAGGAAAAAAAGTAATAGATCCATTTAGAAAATACTGCTATTTGTGAAATTAAGTGAAAGCAGATGTAGCCCTGTGAACATCAGACCTTAAAGTAGTGATATTTCTTTTACTTAGTGAAGAAAGTAAGCCATGCCAGTGAAAAATCCCTGGCTCCAAAAATCACTTTGTATGACTCACACATAATAGAAATGAGTCTCATTTGGAAACAGCCTTTTTCTCATCAATCCTTCTTCTTTTAAAGAGATACTCACAAGCCTAACACACCCAAAATACATTTCTTTATTTCCTAATTCCTCTCCCTTCTTCATATGTCCTTTCCCTTCAATGTTATAAACAATAATCATCTTGCAGCAATGCTGTATTAGCCAGTGGGCACAAAATGGAATTCTGTTGCTGGACACAGACTTTCATTTGAAACTGTCCATGGTGGTAAAATTTCAAAGAACAGGTGGTTAAAAATGCCCAGATTCCCTAAACAAGAACTCCTGCTCACTCTTTTGATTAAAATGCTGAAAGTTCTTGGAACTGATCTAATTTCTCCTGCTTGAATGCTTAACATCTGCCAAGATTGCAGAGAACCTGAGCCCAGTCCTTCTCATACCGAAAGTGGTAGCAAAATTGTCAGGCTTTCGGGGGGGGGGGGGGAATCTTCAAGACAAAGCCTTTGCACCTGACAAATTTACTTTTTGCTTTCCAGCAGCTTGTTTTCAGGTTCCCAGCTAAGGGCAGCAGTGAAGGGCCCTGACCTCAGGCCTCTTCCCCCCTGCTGTACTTAGGTGGCTCCTCTGGGGATGCAAATGTTCTGGAAGGGGACATGTGGTGCAGGAGTTTCCATCCCAGCTGCAGCATTGCACTTGCTGGGCTATACTTCTGCACCCAAGATCTGCCAGACTCTGAGGACACCAGAGCTGATGCTGGTGCTACCTTTGGGATGTCTAGACAGTGCTTGGTAGACACAGGTAGGCATCCTGCAACAGCTTTGACTGGGGCTGCGCTGTTTCTTTAGACCAGTCTGCTGACTGGACTGCTTTTCTCTCAGTGACTCACCCATTTCATTTCCAAAATCTCTTAATGACGTGCTTCCATTAAGCTGTCTGATTTCTTTTTAGGTGGCTATGGCCTACATATTCTGCTAAGAGCTCTCTCATTGCCATGTGCCCAGCTGCTCTGTGCTGGAGTCACTGTCCTTGGCTGCAAGTGTTTTATCTCCTTGCAAACTGTTCCCAATAAAGAGGAGAGCAAGAGAATGTTATTCCTCTCTCCTTCCTTTGGGCTTTCCCTGGGGCCAGTCTGCAGTGGTGCTTGCACACTCAGATCTTGCTGATTAAGTGCAAATCTTTTCAGTTGGCCCAGACAATTAATTTATGCCTTACTCTGCCCTGGGCCTTCCATTAGTCTCTGCAGTAACCTGAGCAATCACTGCACTGCAGTACAAATAGCAAATGACCTTAAGGAAATGATCCAACATTAGCATATTATTACAAACATGAAAATAATAATAAAAGTCAGTGGGATGTGAGGTGGTGTGGAATATCTCTTATCAACAGACTCCACAAAAGCTCCTTCTTCTGTTTATAGGGAACTGTAGACCAGAGATGCCTGGATCTGCAGACAGGAAGGGTGAGGGAGGGAAAACATCCCCACTTGTTTTCTCCTTTGAGCAACAACATTTCTCTTAATTGTAACCAAAGAAGGTAGCAAAGCCACTTGGCAAACAGATTTGTATTAAGTACCTTGGCTGGAAATGTTTGTGCTTGTTCCTGTAACACACACAGTGTTTCTCAGTGTAACAGCGCTCTGCTCCGTGGGTGCCAGCTGCCGAGGRAAGGGAGAGGAAGGACTCGCCACCCCTTTGCAGCTGGCCCCCTTGCAGCCCGTCTTGCTCCTGCACTATGTATCAGAGCGGGGGCTCCCACACTGGCATAACCTCTCGCTGCAGGGAAGGGCATTTGCTCTGGCTGAGCCTGTCTCTCCTCCACTGCCTCTTCCCCTGACCATGCCCAGCACACCCCTCGGGAAGGACCACCACTGTCAGCGAGGGCAGGGGAGCTGCACCTCCCGCAAGCGAGTTAGCTGAACCATGCGCTGAGATGTGGTTATGGCATGTGATATCCCTGGCTCCCTCTGTGGCTGCTGCTGCAGAGGTAAGAAAGGAGGTGGGCAATGAAAAGCCTGTGATGCTGTCAAGAAACACAGTGGAGCTGCATGTAGTATGTGGGCACCACAGAGCTGTCAAAATCAGGCCCCAAGACTGAACCATTTTTCTATGTCCCCTGAGTCTTGCAGGCCGATGAACAGATTTGGCGATCTGGGACATCCTCGCTGCAGAGCCCAGCTGGCCACCAACCTTCTGTGAGTGAGCTCTCTCTTGTAATGCAGTCTGGAAAGGTGCTGAGATATGCAGTGCTGGTGAAACACAACCCCTTTATTTCACGTTATACCCCTCCACTGAACGTCACCATCTCCAGCCATGCTGTGTCTCTCATTCCCTTTAGGCGAGAGGGACCATACCATCTGTGGCCTTCCACTCCCTCAGATACACATGGTTCCAGCTGTAGATTATTTCTTTGCCTTGAACTATCCTACCTGGTACCTCAACTTGGCTCCCTGGGAACAGGGCTTCCTGGAAGGATCTACCCATCTCAAACAACTAAATGGGGGGCTGCTCTCCACTTACCCTTCCCCAGGCAGAGATAACAGGAAAATCCCTCTGCAGCCCATGCTGCCAGACCCCAGGGTCTGCAAGAAAGAGAAAAGAGCCCTGTGCAAGTCTCAGCTGGAGACACACTTGGGAGAAGAGCATTGAGGAAGAAAAGAAAGAGGACTCAGGTGCCAGTGTTGGCAGGGGACAAGCAGGATGGCTGTGCTGTTGCAGAGGTACTGATGTTCAGAGTGCGACAAGCAGTGATCTTCCCAGCACAGCTCAGTGAGCAGTGCCAGCCCACTGTACTTTCTGAACCTCTGGGACATGGGGCAAGAAGTCCTGGCTGCCATGAGCCATCTGTGACTGCAGTAACTGTTTCTGACTCAGCAGGAATTAACCCAAATCCCTGCCAGGAAAGAAAACAAGTTATCCGCTTTCTGCTAAGATTCTGTCCCCTGCTCTGGCCAGTGCTCTCATTTTAAAAGCCCAAGTCCAGAGCTCTGACTGAAGCTGGATGACTTCTTGATTGGTGCTTTCTTTGGTCAGGTAGCGTCCCCTTGGGATTTCAACAAATCCTGTCTCTGGGTAGGAAGATTTTGTAGCCTAGCAAGATGATAGCCAGTTCATCAGGAAAACTGAAGAAGCTTTGGCTTTTGCACTGCAAGGACATCTTTGCTGGGTGCCTTGGTCTGAACCTGGATGCACTTATGAGGGTCAAAAAGCCTGTTGGGTCCTAGCCCTGCACCAAGCAAGCAGAAAAGGTCTGCTTGAAGGGGAACTTAGTTTTGCTGCACATAGAGGCACAAAGTTATGTCTTATCAAAGGATGACACTTTTAAGATGCTAATTTTTTGTGAAGATTAAATGTGAACCACTAGGTTTCTAGAGAGAATATTGTGCCCCGGGCAGCTGCTTGGGCTCGTGGTGGGTTGGCAGGTGAGAAGCTGTCTACATCTCTGGAGAGGTCTGTTCTCCTGGTAGCCCAATTAAACAGTGTATTGAGATATGGTTAGTGAGTCACTTTCACTGTTTCTTGGTGGCTGGGGTTCGGTTTCTGGTTTTGCTGCTTACAGGATGAAATATCAATAGAAAGGCTTTTATGTGACATTCTGTGTTATTGTTTATAAATTCAATGGTGGAGAAGGAAAAGGCAGTCTTCAAATAATGGAATATTTTGGCAGATGTCCATCTGCAGCGGAAATTTAGAACTTCTGAGTTTTCATTTCCTTTGGAAATATGAATCAGCATGCATTGCCCTGAAAAAATTTACTGTGTAACAGAATATAAGCCTTAGACACATCTTGTGTCTAACTGGTATCTGCAGAAGAATAGCCTCACATCTTAGCTGATCTCTCATGGACATAAAAATAACAACAAGCATAGAGGTTGGTAGAATGGACCTCAGAGAAAAAAACAGTATATATTATTATAAAAGCAAATTTGTGAGAATCTTCAAATATTCAGTTTTGCTTCTCATTTTGACTGTCAGGTTACGTAGTTGTGCCCATTCAAATACTATCTGAATCTGTGTAATTAACCTTTGGGAAAATGGGGGAAGGAGGGTTTAAAGGGGAAATTTTTGGGTCTAAACTAAAATAGTCTTACAAAATAAGATTAATTATATATCCAGTTGATGGTGTACAGTATTAAAATCTACCACATGGAAGCCTTGGCCCATGGAAAGCTATTCAATAGTATCACATAAATCTTACCACATAGTTCTCAAGATGTGGAATTTGAAATCATAAATTCCATCTTTAAGCAGATTAATACTGAAGACATGTTTTACTAGATCTTGGTTAATTACTTCCAGACTAAGTTGCATTTTCTTTAGATAAGTTAACACAGTAAAAAGAAACATAACTGTAAAATGATCATATTGGTAGACTATTGGACACGGTTTTTAGAAGTCTTTAACACCTCTGCTTTTTTAACTGTTTCAGTTACCTTTTTTAAAATTTAAAGGGCAAGTGTTTGGGTCACCATTACAAGTTATGTAAAGTGAGAGGTGAATGAAAGGTTGTCAGGAGATTTTATACGTGCCTAAATTTCAATATGTGCTTTGTTGAATTAAGGCCCTAAATCTTAAGTTCTAGATTTTTGAATATTTGGCCAGGCAATAGTGTCTCCCAGCATCCCATACAAAGTCACTATAGGAGCAGAACAAGAATCTGTCTTTCTGGCTTTCACTGCAGTCCAGGACACTGTCTCATCCACTGGCAGTCCTTCACAGCATGAAGTAGATGTAAGACCTTCTCATTCTACAGGTCAGTCCCATGTAGCCACCATCCTTGTTCTTGAGCAATCCCTGTTAGCTAAATGCCAGTTTGGAGGGTCTGTACACTAGCAATGGATACTGGTGGATGTCTGCTCAGTGTTGCTGGTTACCTGTTACTGGTTACCTGTTCTGCTCTGATATCTCTTGTTCTGTTTCCTTTGACCCCAGTTTCATGCCTTTTGGTTCATTTCTCTCTGACAAAAAGCATCCCACAGAACAGAAAGACTGTGCTAGTTTAATATTAACACTGAGTCAAATGAATGTTTGAAGGCTTGGCTTTCTGGCTTGAATTTTGTTTAAACATATGTGTTTTTTTAAATAAAAGTGAAGTAATACAGTCCAGGAAGATCATCATGGAATAAAACCATTAGTAAATCCTGAATAGCTTCAGAAGGGAGATGGTGCTTCTTCACTTAAATAGTGAAGTACCATCAGAAATGCCTCTTTAGCTTGTCAGGCAACAGTAACCCCTCCAGTCTCACACAGCTAGTTTGCGACCCTCTTCAGCTGCCCAACTTCTAGGCCTCTGTCTTACCTCATGCATCTCCCTGGCTGCTCTCCCCAGTGCTAAAATCATTTGTCAATAGACCCGTGAGTTGCTATGCTGGACATGTGAGGCTGTGGAGTGAAAGGTGTGCAAGGGGGAAAGGATGTGTCTTTGCATGTAATAAAGCCTAGATTTTAGGCACATTCTTCTGAGCTGATGTGCCTGGCTCTCCTGTGTTAGGAAAGAAGTCAGTGGAGAGGGAAGCCATGCAGAAGCCCTGGACTTCAACATTCAGTTTGTAGAGAAAAGACTGAGCAGATTGCAGACCTCCCCTGGGCAGAGCTGGGGGCCCCTCACCAGGACTGAGTCAAAGAATAAGCCCCTGAAAAAGATGGTGGGAATCTAAAGTCTGCAACAACACCTCTGGTAACAGCTCTGCTGCAAGGGTTTACTCTCATTTGAATCAGTGAAACACCCAAGAGAATATTTTAGTCAGCCTCTAAAACACCATCCACTCCAGAGACAAATTTTAAGGATAAGCAGAAACTGTAGGATTCGAAATATGGGCTACATAGAAAAACCCCATGTGTACAGCTCCGTTAAAATGTCTGTGCCCATCTAGCATCTTGCTTGACTTTGGAAAGCTCCTTGTAAGTACCATGAGATGTCGAATAACATCTGCATTGAGGGATTTAATACCCCTATAGTCTGTATCGCACATACTCTCTCTACCTAATTAGCAATTCTCTCTTACCTGCCCAGTCAGCTCCATGTGGTGTCCACAGCAGAGATTTTAATGTATATATATATTTTTTCTTTCTACAGTTCCTAGTCTTGTGACCATTGGCTGTGCTGATTCCCCCCTGTGCCCCTTCCCAAGCTGTTTGCTGCTCAGTCTTCCTCCTCCCCTTTCTTCTGCTCCCTCAAAATGTCATATGTGCTAGAAAGCTAAAGATTTAAAATCTTAAATCTCAGCAATGTGAATTCCAAAAACATCAGCTATAATGGTTTGAACTTCAGCCTCCTTCTGTCTCACACCCACCTACCATGGCTGTCTTTGCCAGGTTTCCTCTCCCCTTCTGCTGCAGGGACTTTTAAAAATAACTGTGTAAATCTGAATGAAGCTCTGGATGTAGCATGACTGTTAAAAAATTATAAGAGGTATGTTCATGCTGCAGGGAATCTCCCTGCATCCACCTGAGTGCTCAAAAGGCAGACCTGGGCACAAACCTGTTTGAACAGCGGTATTTTAAGACATTGTCTGCATACCAACTACTGCAGAGTCCTTTTAATTTTGCAGTACACCCTCTGCTGCTATGTAGGAGTAATCAAAGAAAGCTAAAAGCAAAGCACAGATAGCAATCTATCCTGGCGTGAGTATTTGAAGATGAAAGAGCTTTGTTATTAATGCCCCAATAACAATCTTTGCTTTCCCATCCCTGCACCAGCTGCATGGGAACCATCCTAGCAAACAGCAGTACTTTGCACCTTCCAGGGTTCATCAGTGACTTTCTGCAAATGAAGACTGTCTCCAGGTAAAATCTGTCAGAGTAGGGATAACTGAAGAAAAGCATGAGCAGCATTACTCTTGCCTAAGTCCTGACAAAAGTGAAAAAGATGCTCAGCACCTCAACCTCTACCCATGTACAGGAGCACGAAGACAGAAGGCTTATAGAACAAAAAAGGGATTGCAGGGATGCTGTCAAATTTCCAGGTGTAAACAAGAGCTAAAAAGGAGGGCTGCTTTGCAATGCCTTATGTTTTCCCGGAACCTTACAGGTTTTCGAGCAGTCACAGAGTCTGCCCTTTGTAACCCTCTGGTTCAGCTTCTCCTCCAAAACTGGCAGCTGGCTTTGTATGCCCCCACCCTCAGTGTTTTGCCGCTGGCCCCATGCAGTCTAGCCCTGCATTTCTTGGTCTCTCTTTGCATATCTTTGTGGCTGCAGACCTCCCTAGTAGGCACACCTCTTTCCACTCTGTCCCATAGCTTCCCTGGACTATTCTAGTTCAACTAATTGGCCTGGGCCAGACAGTCTTCATAGTAAACTGCAGTAAAGAGTGATTCATTGTGGTTTCGATTCATGAATTTTCATAATGTATAAATTACACTCTTGGAAACAGAGCTAGGAGAGAAAACAAAATTGAGCAGCAGGATTCCCTCTCAACCACTTCAGAGCCTCTAACCTAGAATGTCTCAGCTCTGATATCCAAATATCGAGGTTTCAGAGAGTGGTCCTGCCTCTCAGGGGACTCCTGGGCTCTGGAGGCTTCCTCTGTAATTTACCACAGGGAAGCACTGGGTTTTGCTTTGGATCTACTGCAAAGCTCCCAGTGGAGCTCCTTGGGGCCAAACAATTTGGATGCTTGGGGGTTAGCCCCCTCCTTCAGTTCATATCTATTCTGCCAGGGGCTATTAGGTCAAATGTGGCTCTCTGCTTCTTGAATGGCTCTGCTATACAGATATCAATTCCTTCCTTTACTTTAAAACCAGCTGAATGAGACCCATTTTTTTCTCAGACTAACTCCTACCTAGATTGAACTGTTTAATTCACTTCTTTCAGTGTGTGTGTGCAATCATATACAATGCATAATATATCCCACAAGGCATCTGCTGTATATTGACATGACATCTCATGACCTCTAGTGCATTACCAGCTTTCTCTAGAGACCAAACATGCATTTCAGGATATCTTATTTGAGCAGAGAGCAGACTTAGCCATCTGCTCTTAAAATAGAGGGCATGAGCTTGGAAAGAGGCTTGCTACAATGAGGAGGCAAACTGTGACACTGGAGAACCTTTGGTTACCAAGATTAAACACCCTATTACTCTACACAYACAGAACTCTCTATGCTGGAATTATGCATGCCGTTGACATGCAGGCAATCCACACAGTGGCTCTTCTCCCTATTGAGAGTTGGAGAGCACTTTGGAATTAAGCCATAATGCCTCATAGTCACCATCTCTAAATTTGCACTATTGATCCTAGTGTATTTTCCTCTCTCCCTTTCTTTCTTTCTTTCTTTCTTTCTTGGAACCTTGCCAATGCTGTTTTGATTTTGTGTTTTCTAAATCAGCAAATGCACATTGTACTCATTGGGCAGAAAAGCTGAACTGAGGGGTTGTTCAGTCTGTTGAACACAAACCAACCACACCTCCCTTCAGTTAGCATTTTTCCTAGAAGGATTTGCTTGCTTCAGAAAAGTTCTTAGACATAGTTCTCTAACCTCAGAACAGGACCCCTGTGACTCTATCCCTCTGTTTCGAGCATCTCACAGCAGAGTCCTCTGTGGCTGGCCATCAAATCTGAAGAAAATTTCCCCAGTACTTGCTCCCACGGGATTTCTCCCTTTTTGCTGAGGAGGGCCGTGCTCGCCCGCCACTCCCGGGGCCCGGTCCTGCAGCACCATGGAGAGAGGCGGGCGGCCGGGCCGGGGGCGGCGGGCAGGGGGTGGTGGGCAGGCGGGGGGCAGGCGCCGGCCCGCCCCAGCCCTCAGCAAAGCAGCCGTGGGGAGGGAAAGGGAAAGCCCACGCAATTCCCCTGCCCTTGGCATGAATGCAAAGTGGTAGGGTTGTCTGCTGGGGGGACTGAGCGCCCAGCCCCCTCCTCAAAGTGTCTGACGTGTCTGCGGTGGGTGAGCCTTGGCTATTGGGCTGCCTTGCTGTTTTTTGTGCAACTTTCAAGTTAGTCTTTTCCCGCTCCAGACTGAGCTCTTGTGCAGGCTCGTGGGAAAGCTTCTAGCGTCATCCCGAAGCTTTGCTGTCCACGCTGGCTTTGCAGCACTCTCCCCTTCCCAGCTGAACATGAATGTTGTTTGACTGAGTAAAGCTGCTCTGGGTGCAGGTGCTGCAATAGGAGTTGCCTTATTTCAGTTTCCTTTCATCCCTTAGCTGTATCGTGATTAACACTTTGTGAAATAGCAGATCTGAATCCACTGGCCTACAATACTTGAATGCATGTGCATCATCCTTTCTGTATCAGTTACCATCAGGATAGCAATGCTCACASCACTTGGCTCCACTAAGAAAGGCACTGGCAAAACTAAAAGGTCAGCAGAGGATCTGAGACTCAAAGCAGAGCACTTCTAGTTTCTGGTATAGCTCCCTGAATACACACCTCGGAAAACTGGAGATTGTAGAGGAGGCACGAAACAGAGTGCCACACACTATGCGCGCTGAACTTTGAACCTGTAATTTGAACAGGCCTAGGGCTAGTTGCTGCCCTGGTGGACTTAGAAAGTGTCATAAGAAAGGGCTGTGACCACARTTCAGTTTTCTAGACTTAGAGTTCTGCATCTTATGTGAGCAACACAGCTCTCCTGTAGCACCACCACAAGGGGAATACTTGAGTAAGTAAAATATCTAAGTTGTGGCTACCTAGGACAACTAAAGCTAATTCTCATCAAATTCGAAGAATTCTGGGATTGTTAGAATTCAGGGTGATAAGTGCAGGACGAAGGAGAAGAGAGGTAACTAGTGCCTGTGGAGCACTGAGGAGTTAGCAAGAGGTGCTACTTTCCACTCATGGGGTGGGTAGAAACTCTGCCATAAAAAGTCAGTATCTTTCCGGAGTCCAAGACAGCATGACTCCAATGGAGCTGTGAGCTTTAGTTCCCAGGCTCACCCTTGGAAGGTATTTTGTGGGTCTTTCTTACTGATAAGGCCTGAGATGTCAGTAATGTGCTGGTGGTTTTGTTAAACCATATTCTCTGTTAATTTTGATTTCTGTCATTTATTGATTGTGTGAGTTTATGCCTATGTGCAATTTTCATGAGTGTATCTGGTGTACTGATTAACATAATTAACTGAAGAGAAAGTGTTCCCAGATAATATTTAGCTTGAGGTTTGCTGTGTATTTGTGTGAGAYCTGATAAATGACTTTGTTGTCTGTTTCTCCCTAAATCAGTTATTTAATAAAAGATACTGCCATGTCCCACAAACATTGCCTTAGATGATTGTAACTATGACAACACTTACTCCTAATTGTGCTACGGTAAATACTTTGTACTCCTCCAGTATCTTTCCTTTGAGTGTTTCAGTCACTGTGGCCAATTATACTGTGGCTGTACATGTGCATGTGCATGTACATATATATATGGACACAGCCCAGCTAGCTTTGGTACAGCGAGCAGTGCGACTGGGCTAACCCAGAGCTCAAGAAACACTGACTCCTCAAGATTTGTAGGTGGGCTGGGTTGTACAGGCTGAGCTCCTATTGCCTTGGCTGTCCTGCTGCCAGCACAACCGGTCCTCCAGCTGACAGTCAGTTCTGGTATGCACATACACAGCCAGTGACCACACTGGGGTCCTGCTCAAAGTCAGACCTTCAGGGTCTGGGCTTTGCTTAATGTGATTTAAATAGGGAAGAAAAAATCTTAAAACTTGATAGAGCTGATGTAGAAGTCTCTCCCTCAAAAGCTGCCAGAAGTGCAATCCAAACATTAATGACAATATCAATCTGCTTTGGAGTAGAAGTGACTCATGSTATTTACTGCTACTGCTTGTTGTGGGGAAACTAAGGATGGATAGACAGGAATGCAGTGAGGAGCCAGTGTAATAGAGTTATCTTTGGCTGAGGGACAAATTGCAGATAGATTCCATAAAAACATAAATGTGCGGTAGAAAAAGTTATTTTGCCATCCCAGCCTGCAGTCAGTTATGCAATAATGATGATACATTTAAGCTCTGAAGGCACAGATGTGAGCTTATTACTTCTTTAATATGAATGCTTTACTGTTTTACAATGTAGGACAGAGTGCAAAGCCCTTTCCCTGCTGAACTATTGTTTCCTTCAGATTAGCAGGAATTTATGCTTAGCAGGTTTTCCAGACCAAACACTGCACTCTTTTTGAATTCATGCTACATGTAACACTACCCTTTGCTGGTGCCTGCAATAACAGGTTAAAATTAGATTTCCTAAATGTCAGTTCAGCAGCTTGCTACCCTCTCATTTTAACAAGGGCACATTCCTTTAATTTGTTGTGAATTTTTCTATGTTACTCTAAACAGCAGATAAACAAAATCTTACTGGGATGCTTAAGTATATTATTTAAAGGATATATGCATACTCATAATGTATGTATTTTATTTATTCAAGCTTCAGTCTGTCAGTGCCCAAAATAATAGTAACAATACAGAGTATAAGTGGCAAATTGATTGCAGCCGATTATTCTGAAAGCAGCTTTTGTAGAAATAATAATAATAATAATAATAATAATGCAAGTTTGTAGTTACCAAAGTATTTTACATTGCTTTGAACAAATTAGATTGTACATGCCTGAGAAGAAGAGTTGCTTTTTTTCTTTAAATCTCAGGAAAAACAATGCATAAATGGTTATTTACAAAGGGATAATACTAGCTTTTAAAGAGTATATTTGAGTTTCTATGCCTTTTAATTCATTTTCTGATGATAGCATTCTTTAAAGAAGTAAAAGTATTTTTATCCATTCAGATCCCTCACCTGAGATTTGCAAAGGTTTGGAGGAGAGCATGATAAAATGTGTACAAAAATGATTCTGTGAATTTTGTCTCAAGATCCTCTGTACATGTAAGAGCTCTCTTGACCTTACTGAAAATCAAGCTGCACAGTGGCAGTAGGATCAGGAATCATCAAAACAGCATTTAGACAAACAGCTTTCTTTTTTAATTGTCGAAGTGGGTAAACACCCTGAAGGTGAAGCAGATAGGTTCAGCAGTGTATTTAAGCTTCAGGTAACCATTATGAAAGAAATACCCATCCCACGAAGTTAGTAACACAACTTTCTCCTTCTTCCAAAAGCCTGGGAGTTGATCTGCCTGTCCTAGCATGCAGTCTGACCTGGGGGGCGGTGAGAGGTGAGGAAAGGTGTGGGCTTGTAACATCCCCATGTTTCCATGTCTCCACGTGTGTGTTGTGTATCTGCCTTGTGCGTGCATGTGCATGAGCCTGTTTATATAACACTGTAACAACTGTGCAGCTGCACAYTGGAGATCTGGTTCAGGTACTGGCTGCTTGCATTTTATAATCACGCTTCTTGCTGGTCTCATAAAGGCTTTGTAAACCTGGACTTCATTTTTCATTCCCTAAAATACCTGTCTTAACCTGTTGTTTCCTACTGTGGCCTGACTCCATCTTGCTCACGTGCTGCCCACATCCAGGGGAGAGCAGTCCCTCTGCCTCTGCCCTCATGGGAAGCAAATGCTGCTGGCAGCCAAGCAGTGCTGTTGGGCACAGTCTCACTGAAAACACTCTCTTGCCTAGCGTCTCAAGGCTTAGCAGCAAATAGAAAACAAACCTCTTCATTTACTGCTTTATATGCAGAGCAAAACAGAAAACACTTTCCTTAGCAGACTTGTACTTAGCTTCCAGCTCTGAGAAAACTCTTTCCTGATTTAAGGTAAGCAGTCACAGTTGTTTTTACATTTTGATAGATGGCTTCCAAATACAACTCTTTCCATCAAAGCAGATATTCTGAAAAAGCACACTTTCGATCTTTAAAGTTAAAATATTAGTCTCTGGTACAGCAAACATATACACGAGCACTTAATTTCCAACATGTAAGTATTTTTGAAGTATTCACAGACATAGTGCTTTGTTATCTAATTTCCGTAGATATTAAAAAGAGTTCCGATGACTGACACAGATCTTGCTGTCTTTCCTCCTCTCCCCATCCATCAAGCAACATGCTTATTTTCACATGGAAATTAGAGCTGGAAGACACCTTTTAGACGGTTTAGTCCACCTCTCTGCTAACAGTGGTTTGTTACTGACTGTATCTACTGGAACTTTGTCCAGTATACTTATCTTATATTGCTAACCACAGAGTAGAGATTACTGTCTTTTCTTGGAATGCATATCATTCCCAGGAAGTTGTTTCTGATATTCAGCCTACAGTATCCTTTAATTATATTCATAACAATGCTTTAATCATAATCTCCTGCACAAGCCAAAACAATCTTTTTCTCCTCAGGCTCATATCTTGCAATACACATAGCTCTCCAAATGTTCCAGTTAAGTTACACTTACTTACCTTCTACTTTGAAGAGAGTAAGGTGAGGTCTGCAGTGAAAAGCGCCCAGTGCGTTGCCTGCACAGTTCATCCAAAGGCCCTGGAAAACCCAGGTGGCAGTAATAACAGATGATGCTCGGCTAGTGACTTTCCACTCATTAGATGCAGTAGCAGCAATAACAGCTCCTAGCCCACAAAAACAAAAAATAAAAGCTATAATCTGTATTCCTAGCATGTTTCACTGTAACCCAGGCGCTTGGTAATGTCACTGTGGGGAGAGAAAAGTACTTCAGTCATGTGGGTAAGTAAAAAGGCATAACATAAGCAAATTATACTTGAACAAGTTCAGTAACACTTGTTACAGAAAGTTAATGTGGCTGAAAGAAATTGTCATGCTTGAGTGATTTAAGAAAGGCCTCAGGCATTACAAATGTTTAGAAAGAAAGATAAAGTACAATTTTACAGGAGCTAATTACTAGTACTTACTTACTAATTTCCAATTGTAAAAATTAATTAATTTTTTCATATTTTTTCAATTAAGATATCCCTGTTAATGCTTAATTTTTAGTTAATTGGAAACTTACAAGCATCGCAATCTAGCAAAAAAGGTTCAGAGTCCAAACTGTACAGCGCCATTTAACAGATTACTGTAACATTTTAGGAGGATCACGCAACACTTGAAAATACATGTTTAAAAGGCTGTGAAATTAATTCAGCTGTAGCTAGCCATCAGGCAAGCAGCTGTGCTTCGAAGATAGTAACATCTTGGAGGCAGGGGCTGTTCATAGGACACCAAATCTAGTGCAACAACAGTAACAACAAATGGTCCCTAAGAAGTGAGACAGCTGCGGTGGCGAGCAGAATGGACTTCGTCATGTAGCTCCTATTGAGATTTCTCCTCTGGTCAAAAGTCATCATAGAAAATTCACTGCTTCTTACGGTATGTCTGCTTTGCACAATGAACGTAGCACAGAAATATCCATCCTACCATTGACTGAGCTCCTGTGACCTTATGCTGCAGAGCAGCTCAGGTCCTGAAAGGCTATCGCTGATTTAATAAAAAGTCGTCCCTAAAGTGGTAGACACTGACTCTTAGTGGAGCTAGTTAGCCCAGACACAACACCATTTTGAAATAGCTATTCTGTTTCCTGTTCTTGAGTAAACTCTGTCATTACTGGTGTGGGATCTATGTACAGCTTTGCAGGCATAAGTGGCCTTCAGTCTCTTTAGGTGTCAATGTCCACCTTTATCTGTGGCCATCCTCATGCTCTGGTCCTTTTGGCCTCGTCTCTGAAGAAGGAGCATGTCTCCTCTCTTTGGTGTTATCTTATGCCATTTGCTGATATGAGATCACCCTGGATGTTGAGTATACACCATAACTTAGTCTTTTTTTTTCCCCTTGGATGCTTTCAGTGTTGCTTCTCCATGTTACAGCTGTGATCACCACCACACTGAACTTTGGCGTCTGAGTTTTCTTCTAGACTTCCCAGGGCTCAGGCAGAAGTAACCAAGGATACTGAAAGATCACTGATATGACCAAGAGGAGTTTTACAAAGACTGTCCTGTTGGACCATCACCTGGTATTTCCACTTTAACCAGGCTTGGGTTCAGCACTGAGCAACGAGACCCAAAAGTATAGTTATACAGACCAGGAAATCATACTATGAGAAGGAATTTCTTTTCAGAGTAATTAGTAGACTCACATCCTACACACCAAGTGCAAATAGAAAGTTTTTCATTAACATGGTCAGCTTTAGAGAGAAGGAACGCAGTTTTGCTACAGAGCAACACTATAATACAGCAGGTTGTTTTAATGCTGAGGACAATATTACACAGAAAGCATCAATTTTTCTTTGCTGTCAAATAGTCACACATAGTCAAACATATTTGTCCTATGACAAGAGTTAATCTTTATGTAATCCTTCCCATTTTTCACTAACATTGAAATTGTATAGAGGAGAATATAGAAATGGGCCCATCTTTGAAACAGATTACTGGGAGCTAATATTACTTTTTGTTCAACCTCTGCCGTATGTTGTTGGTCTTTTTTTGTCAAAGGCTGTGTTAGACTGAGAAGAGATGTCATTAGGTATTTTTTTTCAAACCAGCTCTGTGACAGTCCTGTTGGCTGAGTGCATGGAGAAGCTCAGAGGCATGTTTGGCATCTGATGCTAAATTCAGGCCTTGTTCTGGACTTGCCCTGAGTGCTCTCCTCACTGATCCAGAGATATCTGAGAACTTGTTTGTTTGGGCTGAGGAAGCAAAGGTGGCTGGATGTGACCACCAGCCCATCCCTGCCTGCTCTGCCCCTCGCTATGCACGGCAGTATGCCTTACCAACGTGACCTGCAATGAACTACCCAGGCTCAGCGGGACAGGGATGTCTGGTTGCTTCTTAGCAATGTGCCCCAAAGGCAGAGGTACCTCCTCTGTAGGTCCTTGTTCTTTTACACAAGTATCATGCTATCAAGGGACTTTATATTTCTGTTTCTAGATGGACTGCAATGCAAACTCCTAAGAATGAACCATTTTCCCTTCTCAGTGTTAGATGATGATATACGAAGGCCTCATCCAGTGCACATTCACTCATGTTTGTCATGCTCTTGGGACACCAAAAGCCACTTATTTAAATGGAGTGTGCCTGTACAAGGAATAGGCACCACTTGAACTATAGACTGTTTTTAGAGCTTAAGTAGGGCTTAGTGATTTCTTGGCCTTGATCCTGATTCTGGTCTAGTGCATGACTTTCATGGTTAGAAACACTTTACCCTGCATTGTTTCTAGGCAGTCAGTGTGTGAGTGATGAATAAATTAAACAGATACTTAAGTGATAAGAAAGAAATAAGCAGTCCTGTTTACAGCCCTCATTTCTTCTATAAACTGTCAGGAAGTAAGTTAATCAGTCATTTAAGAATTTCAAGGCAAAGTTGAAAGTTAACCTGTTAATGGTGTTTTTCATTGTATCAAAGCTTCTTTTTTTTGTTACTGAACAGACAAAACTTGGAAAACAACTGATAGCTTAATGAGTATTTAAATATAAAGTTGGAAAAGGGAAAGCATTGCTACAGGCCTTCATTGAACTATTGCTCCCAAAACTCCACAAAAGGCACTAGCTGATCATGTGACATATCACTGACTCTGTTTAATTGAAAACTACACAATTAACATGCGATATTGCTATTACTGCTGATATCCCTTTTTGAAATCAGTCCAATGCCAGTTTTTAAATAAAGCTGACACCTTTGCAGCAGGGCAGGAATGCTTACATTGGTAAGCTGTAGCCTCTAGTTTATGATTTTTACTTTGATCTACACGAATTGTGGCAACCTGGATGAGTAAAGACTTCCCAAGACTTGTATGTTGGCTGATACAGATCTGATTGCTGACCATATATGGTTCCCTCATAGAGACATGTACACTTTAGCAAACTGAATTAGTTGTGGGGAAGGCTACAGTAAAATTAAAAAAGAACTAAGTGCAACAAAATCCAGATATCATCTGAATAAGCAAAAGGAAAGCTCTACAAAGGAGGTAGCTAAGGTAACATGGGGAGGGCCTGCTAGATAAGCAACTAGTAATGCTGAAGATATTCCTCTGCAGAGTGGATGGGCAACACAAATTGATCCTGAGCACTGTGAAGGGAGTTATGAGAGGCCTACACAACCATGGAGAAGTTGGATGAGCACAACAAGAACTTACAGAGACAGAATAAGTGATCCAAGACTTCTGGAGAAGCTGAAGAAGAAAAAGCATTGTGTAAATTGTGAAGAAATCATAAAGCCTAGGGTTATCAGCACACAACGCAGGCAAGGGCTAAGCTGTACGGAAATATGGCTGAGCCAACAGCACAAATACAAAGAAGGTTCCTGGGAACTGGCAATGACATATGAGCCAGTGCCAAAAGTAGGAAGGATGCATTTCAACTAAGTGCCAAATCCTGCCATCCATTCCAGATGCATGCACCCTAGAAACTCTGGGTAAACAGCGTTGCAGGCAAAGGTCAGATGGGCATCAGTGATGAGTCACCAGCCAGAGAGGAATTTGAAGGAGCAATGAAAATACTAAAAGTGGGAAAGCTGATGGAATAGACAATTTCACAGGTTCCTATAGGAAAAGGGCACCAGAACATTAGGCTATGGCAAGATAAAATAATTGTGGTTAGAGATGTTTGCTCTTCACCTTGTTATCCAGGAAGTGCTGGGCGGCATACGCAGTTAAAGAAGGTAATCTCAGTGTCTTACACTAATTCCAAATTTGTTTCTTTTTTATTGAGCTCTACAGTCAAGGTGCAATAACATGATTGTAGTATTAGTCTTATACTATAGTATAATCATTCTATTAATCATAGTACAATTGTTATATTGCTATAATATAGTACTGAAAGAGGTGCTGCATATACCCATCACTAGAAGAATTGCTTTGAGACTATATAGACACCTCCATAGTGCTGTCCCCTAACCCAGCCCTGGGCTCGAGTGACTTCCCCAGGCCTGGCCCTGGGTCCCAATTTTCTCAGTGGCAGCCTGAACCCCTCTGCCCAGCCTTGAAGACCCTCGGGGCAACGTGAACGCCCCACATGGTCCTCTAGGCTCTTCCTGACCCCTCTCCTGCCCATCCCTGGACCTTACAAGGACTCACAGCCACTTGGGCCCACCAGCGGCTGGGAACTAACCCATGGCAACCCTGACCCATGGAGCCGCAYGGTCCCTTGAAATAGCCCCCTGGGGACCTCCGATCTGACCTGGGACCCAGGGGACAACATGCATGCTCCTGCTACGACCAGGATGTTTCATACCCAGTGCCCCCAGCTCCAGGGGACTCCCCACACAGGGAGTCCCCAGCCCTTGCCACTACCTGGCAAACCATTATTTAAATGTCTGGTCATGAATGGCCAAAATTAGGGTCAAACTGACTAATCAGTAATCCTGTCTGTACATAGTTCACTTGATTGGATTGTATTAGTAGTTTTAAAAGACTGAATTTAAAAATACATGTAAATAATCATTCCTTCCTGTGTGCTGCTCAAAATTATGGAGTACAGACATAGAACAGAAAAAAAAAACCATAATGTGAAGAATATACCTGAAATAGTAATGTAAATTTTGGAGGAAAGTTCTACCTGTGGCAAATCTGACAACTGATCAAAACTGTGTGAGACATTTTGATATAAAGTAATAATGATATTATTATGAAAATTAATAACTAAAATGAGTTACTCTGAATGAATTTCCTAATACTGTGCTTTGCATATCAGAAAAAGTGCTCATGCTTTCACAATATTCCACCTGCTAGTACAACTCTTTAAAATTACAACACATAGTCAGATTGCAAAACACTGTCTTTCTCCACATTTCCTCTTTAGTCTATCTCATAAGGAATGTTGCAAACCCATCTTCTCCCCTACTGGCCTGCTGTGCTATCAGCCTTCTTGGATACCATCACTTTATATGGGATTAGGCAAGAAGGAAAAAAAAGTGTTGTTGCCCTACTGCACCGATTAACCTCCATACCTCCTTGAAGAGGGTGCCTCCACCCCATCCACTTCCCATCCCAGTGTGGCAGGGAACAAATCCCTGAGTTAAATTACTACACTTACTGGACACCTGCCAGTGTGCTGTTCTAATGATTTTTGCAATACTGCTAATCATTCTTTCCCTAAAGACAGTAGAAACATACCTGTTTTACAGTCACAGATATGTACTCCTTTTGCCTCAGATATCTGAGATAATGAACATAAATGCAAGTTCATTTGAGCAACCACCAACCTCTCCTGTTCACATAAGCCCTTTACTATTGCCCTGTCTGCTGATAAAGGCTAGGTGATTCCCACTAGAGCAGACACACAAAAGTATGCCTGGACATCTAAGCATCAACTCCTGTGACTTGCTTATATGATACTGGAAGCAGAATTTGATAGATTTTAGCATATTTAGACCACTGAGGAAACATCCTCGGTAGGCTCATTTACATATTTGCTTGTCACCACTGACATCCCAAATCCATGAGATGTTTGCTCCAAACTGCTGCAGGTATAGCCACTTGAGCCTTGAATGAGAGGGACCCCCTTTACCTCAGTGAAATATGCTTTTTGTTCTCATCAACTGTAAAAAGTTCTTTTTTGAAGTGAAGCAGGAGTTGCCTGGGAGGAGCAGCCACCATATTTGATCCATTGGTAGTGGTCTGACTGGGCCTACCTCAGTATTCTACCCTTCTGTGGGACAGTGACTCTCTTTGGTTTCTTTTGTTTGGCTTTTTTGACACTGAGTATCACGTCACTTCCCAGTTCTGCATATTCCTAAGCTTCAAATTTGTGTCTGAATTCTCTCCTACTAAGCCTCTCACTGCCTCGCTCAGAGACCTCTTCATCACTTTAACCAAGATCTGATACCAGGATTTGAGTAGGGTCTTCTAACAAAAAACTCCAATATTGCTTCTGAGAGCAACCCAAAGTTCTCCATTCTTGCTCCAGCCATGTTTTCCTCAGACGATTTCCTCCAGAGAAGAAAAAGACTCTTGGGTGTTAACATATTCTACTTTTCCTACTTGAGTCTTAGTAATTTAACTCAGGGATTAGTTCCCTGCTTGCCCTGCTGGAAAGTCGAAACCTAGTGTTTCACACAGCACATCTGAATTAGCTTTCAGGTCCACCTCCAGTCCTCCCATCAAAGGCAAGCCTTATTGCAGTGTTCAAGAGGTCCTCCACCTCTTAAGTTTCCAGGTAGTAATGCATTAGATCAAGCCATGCTGAGAGGAGCTGATACTGCCCAGGGCCCAAGTTTATAAAACTAAAGGTAGCCAATATTGTTCAGATAGTCTTTCTGAATGTCTCAGCCCACTGAGCCAACTCTCTCAAGCTTGCCAAGCAATGGAGCATGGACTATGTACCTCTCTCTCACATCTCCAAATGGATCAGCCCCTGAGCATATGTGAGGAGCTAGAGGTGTGGCACTGCTCTTTCTTTGCTGGTGAGTTCCCAGCTTACTACCCAATTTATGGCCTTATGCCCAAGGGCTATGGCTCTTTGTTAACTCACACTTGCTGCTAATGAAAAGCATATCCAGGCAGCCCATCAGCTATGACTCACAAACCTGACAGGGAACCGCTTACCACGTTAACGCCTTCCAAAATCATCATGAGCCAGTAAAGCATGATCAGGGCTGTCCATGGGCTACGCCCAGCTTCACCTGTCTTGTAAAACCCAGCACATTAATGCAGTAGCCAGGAGCTCTTTAGTGGCATCTTGGTCACCTTCTTGGTCTTGGTCCTCCTCACCACTTTGTTCATAGCAGGGCAAAAACCAAATAACAGGGGGATTGCTATGCCACATCTTGCTCATCATTCATTAACTGCCTCTCATATGGGGTTTTTGGCTTTTGATATTCCAGCATCTTAAGGCAAGAAGGAATCCTTAAAATTACCTCATCTTTCTGTACGTCACCAACTGAATTAGATTTCAGACATTTTCCCTTTTTACTGAGTCAAATCTGACAAAAGTCCATTTTTGGAGAAGGAATTCACTTTTCAACTTAAAGGATGAAGCTAAAGACAGGAATGTGTTATTGAGCATTTTTTTTCCAAAGGCAGTTTGTTCAGTGTCTTAAATTTGTCTGTCTACAGCATCCAGTGACCCTTTTTTTTCCTTCATTAAGCAGTCTTAGTATTGTCTACTCTGGAAATAATTGTGTACTGGAGTCAGTGTATAATTGACCCTCAGTTATATTTTTCATAAACTAAACACATTAAGCTTTCTTGCATGAAGCATTTTCTTGAACTTTCAGATAATTTCTGAAGCTCTTTTCTGCATCTTTTCCAATTTGTCAACATTCTTATCAAATTATTGGCACCAAAATAGAAAGTGATGGTCTGGTATTGTCTGCTCCAGTGCCATATGCTGCTTTTTATCCAGAAGAATCTCATTAACTTTTTACCACAGTACTGCATTAGAAACTCATATTCAGTTATGACTCTTGAGCATTTTCTGCAGGCATTATTTTACAGAACTGGAAATTGAGCAAGCCTCATGTGCAATTTTGCAAATGGCTCTTTTAAAAGAAAGTAATGTTTGATGTTCCCTACGTCAAAGAAAGGCTTGCTGATTTACTGCCCTGAATGCAATGTATTAATAAAATAAAAAATACTAAAAAGTATTAGTAAAAGTATTAGTCCTTGGTATTAGACCATCTTAGACAAATAGATCTTGTACATGAACTGTCTACACAGCTGCATTGGCACAGTAAAACCAGCCCAGTTGGAAAACACCTAATTCAATAACCTTTCAACAGTAGAACTTACTTGTTCTATGGGTTTAAAACACTGGAATCATATCAGATCTACCTTTTAGATCTACTGAACATCCTTCCCCATTCTGTGCTCTGCTTARTTTCACAGAAGTAGCCAAACATATCTCATGTTGCTTGGAAAACAAACCACTCTCGCTATTTATCATGAGTAATACATGATTGACCTGCTTCATTTTTGTGGTGCTATCTACTTTGGGAATGGGGGCAAAATGAGTGCAGTGTCTTTACATTTCTGTACCTATACTCGATCATGTCACAGCAATGTTTGTATATTTGCCCAGGAAGTTCTCAGACAGACCATAGCAGGCTGAAATGCCAAACTCCAGAATACTTCAGGACCAGAATTAATGGAATTCGTGCAATTTGAAAATAGCAGTGGAAAAACTTGCCAGTTTTTATAGCAGTGTGAGCTCTGCAGGCTCAGAGACTAAATGAACTTCATTGGTAGGATGTTAGTATTTATATGGGATTAGGCATTGTCCTAATGTTGGTAGTTTATTATGAGTATTAAATTCGGCTGGGGAAGCAAAAGATGGAAGCAGGAATGGGGAACAGTGTCATGGGAAGTTCTTGCAAGAACAGTCAAGACCTGTGATAGTTATGTTATTCAGAGGCTGAGCTTTGGCAGGGATGAACACTTTATGGAACAGATTTCTAAAGGGTCCAGGAGTAGAGCAGTAGTGAGAAGATCTGTGCCTTCCCATCTGATCCTAGGCCCTGAGACGAGGGAATTATTCTTCTCTTCCTCTCTCTCTCCCCACCTCAGAAATGGTGATGAGAGGCAGAGGAAGAGGGAGATGACTCTGCAGTCAGTCACAGTGACAGGCTATTTTTGATTCATTCTTGAATATGGATGCAGTGATGATGCCCAGGTATGCTCCGTGGGGCAGTCTAGGGCTGAAGCCCATGTTTAACACATAGTGGGAATAACGGCTTCTCCATTGAAAAAGCTCTCTTTTTTCCTTTTATGTTCCAAAAGCCTATCAAGYGTATTTATTTTTTCTGGACATCCTGAACCAAACCTTGATCTTCACAGTAGGTGACTGAGCTGCTCAGCAGTACTGTTTGAGTCTGATGGAGAAGTATCGTGAGGATGAGATGTGAAAACACTCCTATTGTCAAAGCCAACATCACCTTATCTCAGTCATCTTGCATGCATGAATTGTCTTTTTGTCTATCTTTTATTAAGTTCTGTATTCACAGCCAAGAGAGAATTCAACCTTGGAACTTCTTCATTTTTGAGGAAGAACTCCAAGAAAGTAGACTGTGTGTAAGTGTAGGGCAGAATAAGACTGTTGACATGACTTTAGTGAGTATAGAACAAAAAATTATTTTTCATTTAGGCTATCAACTACAATCTTTCCAAAAGTTCTGTATCTCCCTGGCACTGCCAGGCTTGTCAGCCATCAGTTGTTTTCTGGAATCATCCAGGTTTGGATCTCAGATATTTGGGAAGGACTAAGTGAAAATATGTTCTGCAGCAGATATTTTACAATGGTCTGAGTAATGCCATGCCAAAGCCAGTATTATTTTGCACAAGCATTCCAAGTGTTCCAGTGTTTCTCCAGGGTGCCTTTCAACAGATTTGCAGTGGGCTCAGAAAGTAGAGGACTTCTGTTTAGACAACTGTAATCAGATGTCAGTACAACCTCTTGTTTCATATCAATAACAGGTACAGTTTAGCTGTGATGAAAAATATGCTCTTTGCAAAAAAATTTTGTTTGATTTATCATTCTCTCTTTGTATTCTTTATTGTTCCAATATAATACAATTAATCATGCGAATTCTTACAAGAAAATGCATTTATTGATGGGTATATAACCACTGTCTGAGTCCTCCCTGATGATTTATAATCTTCCTAAATCACCAGTCTATTTCGGATTTGATGGAAATAAGACTTGGATGTTTAGTAAGAAGGTTAACTGTGTGAGATGAATAACAATATTGTACTGCCACCTCCTCAGCTATGGAAATTTACAAAATCTCATTCAGAGAAGAGAGAAAAAAACATTTTTTAAAGTGTAAAATTCTTTGTCTACCCACCGCATTACACACATACTTCACAGATCTCTATCTGTAGTCCAGTTCCAAGAGCAATGTCTCATTCTGTGATAGCTCCACTGTAGCCAGTGAAACTGCCCTTGGTGTTAATGCTTTCCTCAAAGCTGCTGTTATTCACCTGTTTTATCTTCCTTTCATGTTTTCTATCCACCTCAGGCTGTTGAATACCAATACCAGTTCTTGAACATAGGTAGACAGATAACAATGTTTTCAAAGTCATGTTTATAAAATATATCTTTTATCTTCTTTAAATGAAAGCATTGAATCTTCATCTTTGCCACTGAGTACTTTCCTCTGATAAAACTAAGATTAGGATGTGACTACACATATAAACAGTGAAATAGAATTTAAGAGTGAAATACTCATTTTGAGGGATATATACTGCTCTAGAAAAAGAAAAGATGAAGGCAATTGGTTTGCATGTCACTAGCATGATTAGGCTGCAAGGAAAGAGAATACAAACAGACAGGAAACCATTTAGGTCAAAGTGACTTTTCAAGAGATTTGTAGGAGATGGCCTCCTTGGGTAACATTGGTAAAGACCACAAAGCTCAGTTTTGCAGAAGAACATACATCTTGGTAATTTAATCTAAAAGGTAAATAGCTTTGAGAATTTGGAATTATTGTATAATTTAACTTTCTAAGGACACTGCTTCAGCAACAAATTCCACTGTGTTTTCTGTCTGTTCTTGATTACTCTCTTTTGCTCCCTGTGTTCTTTGTTGATCCTGTTGTTCCAACTCTGTTTCTTGACCAGACCTTGACTACATGTTCATTCTGTATGTAAAACATTGGCAGGCATAGATGGATGTCATCTCAAAATGTTAGCTACCTGAGCTGCTTTACTCCTCCTTGTGCTTACAAACTTTCCATATATATATTGAAAATCTGTAATATTTCCTGTTTCCCTAGTAGCAGTATGGCACACTGTTTCTGGTATGAGATGATAGATTCTTCACCAAATAGTAATTTAACCATCAGGAACTGATGTAATCCTAAACTTGGTTTTGAAATTTGTGCTATATAGAAGATTTGGTTCTGGCAAATAACCTTAATTTAAGTGGTCACAGCATGATTCCGTTCAAGATAAAGGGAGTAATTAAGATAGTTCTGCAGCTAAGTTCCCAGATTTTGAAACAGGAAGTGTTGGTGAATTCATGGGACTAATCAGTAAAATCAGCTGCCTTAAGAAGTTTAAGGACTTGAATGTAGAGGAAGTCTGGAACCTGCATGTTATACAAGAGGGAAAAAACAGCTTCAAACCTACTGGGTGAACAGGAAAGACCATTTTAGCCTGCTAAACTACTTATCTGCAGTTCAGAAAGCAAAGGCATATCACTAGAAATGACAAAAATCAAGCTGAGTCAGAGCTCACAGAGAGCTTCAAGGAAAACAACAAAAAGTCCTGAGATGTACAAATGAAGAGAGAACAAGCAAAGAAAACGTGGATCAGCTTTATGGAAAGAAGGAGGTAGAAATTAATGATATACAGGTATGAACACAAAATAAAGAGTTGAATCCAAAAAGGGACGTGGGTTTTGTGACAGTCAGCATCCAGTCAGGAGCATCAGTGTAGGTGCCTGAGTTTGTTATAGATTGACTAGGAGAGGTAAACATCTCCAAATGAGATTTACAGCACCGAAAGGCTGGAGGAGGAAGGCACATCTGAGACAGTTAATTGGGAATATCAAAGGGGCATCTAAAATGCTGACTGTTGCCTGGATTTAAGCATCCAAATAAAGGCTACAGTAAATGCCCCAGTGAGGCCTGGATTAGTTCTGTGCTTAGTATGCAAACTGTACTAAGTTGCAGGTGACTAGCTCACTTTTTTCTTAGGAAAAATGGTGAAGAGGAATAAATGGAAAAAAGTAGTAACCACTTCTGTGTAATAATATATTAACTAAAATATCCAGCAAAGAAGTGAAGTCCCTTCCTCAGCTTGTGTAAATACAAACCCACAGATCCTAGGTAAATCCTTCAGACTCTGTGATCAGTGGATTGTGGATCGACAGGATGGAATCACACTTCAGCCCCTGCTCTAGGCAGCTGGGCAGTGATGCAGCTGCCAATTCAATATTTGTGAGTTCAGAAAAGACATCAGGCCTGACCCTGGGACCTAGCAAGTGGGGGACTTAGCTGGATAAGAAGATACCCAAAGTCTAGTCTCACCTTCCAGAAGTTCTTATATATTTCATGTTATCCAGTGTAACAGAATAAAAAGCTGAAATAATTTTGGTGCTAGGGACCATCTAAATAAAGGCTGATGTAGAGAGTTTATGCTTATGTTATCTTTATTCCTCAAAATCATTAAAGCAGAAAAGCTTCCATCTGGTTTGCTCTCCACTCCTAATTGATATGAGCACTTAGTGGGACACAAACTCCTTTTGCAGTGTGCAAAACAGGGGGTATTAAGACAAGAATGATACAACATCTTTATAATTCCCACAYGAGTGAGGAAATCAATATCACAAAGTGCAGAAGCAATCTGTGCAGGGTACATTTTCTGGATGCAGATTTGGGCTCTTTCTCCTGTGGCAACGCTTCAGTGTGTCTGTATCCTTTAGGTTCCAAAAGGTGCCTGCAGTGTGATTTTCCTCCCAAGGTCTTAAGGGAGTCATTGTCACTAGGCCAGTTTTACAAATTAAAAATTCCTGCATCTCTAATGACTGGATCATCTGCAAAAATTTTTAATCTAATTTTAAAATGTTTCAAAGTAACAGAAGTTCCATTCTTTGCTGCAAAAAAAGGAACAGCAGGACTAACAGTTCTCCTGTTTTCTGAGAAGTTTGAATAGGAACAGAGCTTCTACCTTCCTCTGAAGATAAGCTTAAATGAGGGTTCAGATGGAGCAAAAATATCATATTTACTAAGATGTTTAACCTGCATTTGGGAACTCATGCTTGGGGTTCATGTAGAGGGTATTTGCTTTAAAATATCTATCTCATAGTTTCCTTGTAGATGGAGTGTTTTACATTGATAGGTAGCAGTGTTACTTTCTATTAAAAACACAAAAATATCAATCCCCTAAAAAAGAAGTCAATTCTCCTTTAACCTCTGTGACAGCGATTTGTTGAAAAATCTCTAATGGACCAAATTTAGGGGTGTTACAAATGTGCCACAGATTGGCTCTATGGAGGATAATGTAATAGTACTTCAGAGTTTATTGCATCTCAGGAAGTGTCTTGTAGTCACTCAGGATTTGTACTAAGATCTTAATCTTGCAAGAACAAGTAGATTTGTTTTTGCAGATGATTTGCAGGAAAATCAAGTGGATTGCCTTAATGAACAAGTATCATCCATCATCACCATGCATGTTTGCGAGCCCACAAAAGTAATCAGGTAGATGCATAACATCATCTAAATCAGTATAGGACCTAGGCATCTCTGCCAGCCYGGTTCCTGGGGCTGCTGCCCTATTACAGTGCTCCTGGGCCGTCAAGGCCCAGTACAACCAAATGGAACAGCAAGAGGTAAGTTTATGATGAACATATTAATGTCATGAGCAATAGCAAATAGAGCAGAAAAGAAAATTTTCCAGTTTGGATGCAAACACAGTTCGGTGAAGCAGAGATGAGTGACAACCTCATGCTGCTCAGCAGCCAGTTGTTGTGTGGAAATCAATATCAGAAAGTGCAGAAGCACTTTGCCACTGCAATTAGACCGATGTCATTTTTAATGCAATAACTATAACACATAATTTGGTTTCATGCTTGCCCGGGCATGGTCCCCCTGCCTTTATTTCTTCAAGCAGAAGCAAGCTGCTCAGAACAGGCACCAGCTTAGGCATCAGCACTCTCCAAAGCTGGTGCAYAGGAACACATGGGAGAGAAAAGTCAAACATATTTCATGGCTTTGCTGTCCTCTCCTCTCCTTCTCCACTCAGCCTGCATCTCAGAGGCCTCAGAGCCTGACTCTGTCCTCATCCCCTCCAAAAACTGCAGCAGTAACATGCTTCAGAGATACAAGATGGCACAGGATGACCCACAGAACTGTCTTGCTCTTAGCTCATTTCTGGCTAGACTGTAGGCACAAGAAAGAAACACTGTTCAGAGTAGACTGTGTCATCAATACGGCACAGCCAGCTCTTGGAAATCTCTCTCCTCCTATTTACTTGCCCTGATCTCTGTCACAGACCTCCTTGCTTGTGTTTCTTCCTGCCTGATGCTTGTGTCTATGTCCAGGTAGGTAGGTAGGGGAAAAAGGAAAGAAGGAAAGAAGGATTCCTTTGTTGTGGGGTGAGCTGTTTTGGCCTAGGGAGAATGAAGGAGGAAGCTAAGTCAGAAAGAGACAGGCCTGATGCTGGCCACATGCTGAGAAAATCTGTCTGTCACCTTCATAGCCATCACTGCATGCCAGAGGCCGCACAACCTGAAGCCCTTCTAGCTACATTTATCCTGGTAAATTATGTGCCAAGATTCCCTCTAGCACTGAAGCCAGCTGGCACTGAACAACTCATACCCATATTGTGAGAATCTCTTACCCTCTAAAACAGGTGGCTGCATCCAGACTGCCTACTGGGGATGGGCCCTGCCTGTCTAATGCCCAAACGGTGCCTGTAAGTGCTGGAATTTGGCACAGGCCAAAACTGTGCCAGGGACTATCCTAATAACGTGTCCCCATCAACTCTTAGTTTACTGGTACGGAAGTACGGGAAGTTGCTCGGGCATGGATATCCCTCAGCAGAATGGTATTAGAAAACAAGACTTCTGGTGTTGGCTGGATGTTCTGCCACTCCTCTGCAGAGATACAGCTGCCTCCACAGTCTAGCCCAGGTGCTCTGGGGAAAGGAAAAATACTCCCAGGACTCTTAGAAATGCATGCAGCCTGCCAGAGCTAGAGATGTGGAACAGCACCATCTCTGACAGAAAAGAAACTTTGCTTTCCCATGTCTGAGAAAAGATTTTCATGGATTTGTCCTGGAAGAATACCAAAACCTGTTTTTGGCAGGAAGCTGTGCCTAAAACAGATTGTGAGCTCTTTTTGCAACAAGGGTGAAAAACAGGAACAGACCTAGAGGTACTGCAGAGAACTTTTTTATCCTTGGGGCATTCTCATTAGATGGTTGTGTGTTGTTCTAACCACATTATTTGGCTGAGTTGCCTGGACTGAGTTAGCTGAAGCTAAAAGCTATAGGCAAAAAGCACATTTAACACAGGGGTCTTCTGTGGAAGGTACAGTAAGAAGGTTTCTTTTCACATTGCCCGGTCTATCAGAGTCTCCTTTCAGATTCCTGGCAGTCATCGCCTGACTATGCTTTTACATGCCAAGTTTCAAAGTTTTCTAGGGTGGCCTGAGAACCACAGTTCCCATGTCGTACTGCTTTAGGAGACCCACAGGAAACATGGGATTGCCATCTTTTGGGTGCTGGTTGCAAGGGCCTGATATTTGCCCATGGTCTTTGTGAACAGAATAAAAATGATCCATCATGGATATCATTCTTTTTTGGCTTGTAAATGTGTCTTTTTGCAGATGGGCCTTATTTCCCAAAGTCCTCCCTTCTCCTGGCTTCACCTCTGTCTCCAGAAAGGATGCCCTCCCTCTGCCCTCCTTTAGTCTGAGCTTTTCTGAGGCTGGAGCACCCAAAAAGAGGGGTCTACCTGGCAAAGACCAGGGATGAAGGGAAGCACACAGCTCACCATGGGATGAGGTTGGGAGGCAGGAATGTCCTGCCCTGTGCCAGCATTTGGGCAGGCTGGGCCTGCAGGAACAGGCTCAGGTCACTATCCCCCAGCTGCCCAGTTACACCCAGGAAAATCCTAGGAGGACCATATAGAAGGCTGTTAGCCTGGAGGGTCAGTTCTTCATTTTTGCCTCCCCTTTTGCTATCAGGTGCTAATGTATAAAGGCATGAGGTGCTGTGTACATGGTAAATGGGTGCCTATGGAGCGCACAGGGAGTGTGTGGCACAGGCATCATGTGGGAGAGGTGAGGAGCGTGGGTATGATCAGTATGATCGTATTGATATATGATCAGTATCATCAAAAATATTATGATCAGGTATGATGCTCCAGCCCTGAGCCCCATCACTGTGATAGCTCTGAGAGACTACATGGTGCTTTCTTGGCAAAAACAGCCTGAGTAGGGCTTCCTTTTTTAAAATGATGCTGGAGAAGTTGTTACTCGTGCTGTTCATCTCCTTCATATTTTACTTGCCCATGAAGTATGTATTTAATGTTCAAGATGGCATAGTTAGAGGGACACCTTTCTTTTTTAAGCAGGTCCCCACAGATAGTGTGACACCTCCTTAAATCAGGCAGTTGGTAGTAAAGTTCTGCATGAGCAAACAGTAGGGATAAGTGGCATCTCATTTCCTTGCAATTGAAAAAATGCTTTCACATTCAAATATTTAAGAATTGTTTTATCTGCTGCTACCTTTCATATGTCAGATCTGTTTCTGGGCAGGAGAGAGGACCAACTGTATGTAGGCAATTGTGTGTAGGTTATTTAGGGCAATGGCTGTGTCTATGTCTATGTATGAATTAGTGCAGTGCATGCTTTTGATCTTGACTGGATCCTCTGAGTAATATAGCAATGCATGTATGTAATCATAAAAATCTGCTTGTAATAAAAATGAAAAGGTTAATTATTCCAGTGCCTGTGCAGATGTTACTGATAATACCTTTTATGTGAAAGGCAAACATGAACAAAGCAGAGTTCTGACTTTCAAAGAAACAAAAAAAGGAAAAGCCCAAATACTGTGCCAAGTTTTAAAAAGAGAAACCCTTAAAGGAAAGAAAAATAGAAAGTTTGAGAGTGCAGGGTAAAAAATGTAAGTATTAAAAACTATGAAAAAAATCTTGTCACTACCACATTCATTAGAAAAAATGTATTCTAAGTACCCTTAATAAAATATCAAAGCTTTATATCCTAGCAACAAATAAGAAACATAAATTAAATTGGGAGTGTTGAATTACATTGTATATTGCTTCAGTTAAGTCTCTAGCTAGTCCTGTCCTAAGTTTATAAAATGCACTGTTTCTGGAAGACAAAAATGCTGTTTTATAGGATCAGAAGAAGAAAAGCCCTAAAATCATATGCTGCCTAAAACCTGTGAAAAACATAATGTTCTTGGTTTGAAAAGCCACCATGCAGTTTGACATTTTACCTTCTTTGTTCTTCCTGGTTGCTCAGAATCTGTTTTGCTTGTGGTCCTACTTAGGGCAGCAAGTTGCCGAAGGTGTCATGCAAGAAGAGGTGTGAGCCTGGCAGCAGTTAGTGGCCCCCGGTACTGAGGGGCAGGATTGCTGGGATAGAGCCCTAGCAGAATAAATCAGGAGTACCTGCCATGTGCCATCCAGTTTTAATTGAGAAAAAAGTATGCCCCATGTACCACAAATTTTAGAAACACTGTTTTGGAGTCAGTTTAAAAAGAACACATGAACCTATAGCCATAGAGAAGCCAAGAAACAATGCCTGCTAATCATGGAAAGGGGATGTTGATCAAAAGCCAACTAGAGATAAATTTAAATGTGGGCCCAGAGAAACAAATGTAGTAAGAGATTGCTCCGGGCCTCATAAAATCTGAATCAAAAGTTTCAGGCCTAATAAATTCTAAACTTAAATTTTTGACAGGAATAGGTGAGGGCTACCACTACTGCTGAGTCAGTATGAAAAGGAACACAGGGAAGGGAATATGGAAGGATAAGATATGCCAAGTAGAAAAAAAAAATTTTTCTGAAGGTCTCCCAGATCATAATTTGCTTGAGATCAGAGAAAAAGAACAGTGCAAAATGTTCTGACCATAATCTTTTACGGAAAAATAATTTGGCAACACAGTTCTGGTTTCGCTGCGTTGTGTCAAAAAATCCAAACTGACAATAACAGCAAAAGAAAAAAAATATATGTTAAATAAAATATTTTGAATTTTCTATTTTAAATTATTTTTCCAGTCTGGAATTTCTTTTAAGATTAAAAATGTGAAGTGCTCAACTTTGGAGGCCGAACAAAAAGTGTTCTTCAGCCTGAAATTAACCTTTTTCTGCAAAATTACCAGCAAATCAAAGAAATAAAAGTATCATTCATGTAGGTTCATCCATCCATCTTACCACCAAAACAGTATCCCTTTTCCACTTCCCTCACTGCTTTGACTCTCTATCTTCGTTTATTTATTATTACTTAATTGGGCTGCCATTCATCCATGCCAGGGCTGTACTATGTTAGTTGCAGCTGATTAGGTAGCAAAACCTTTAAATTTACTGTTTCAATAAAGAAACCTTTTAGATTAGATACATAAATAAAAAGGGTTTAATCAAATATTTATCACAGTGTAGTAAACCAGCAAAACTGGTTGCCATGGTAGCTAAAAAGTTCCCTTACAAGTGTTGGGAGCTGTCACTGTCCAGTGGTCAAGGCACAAGCTTGGGAGACCCTGCTTTTCCCTGCTCTCCTACCAATTTCCTCTTTGGCCTTAGGCATGTTGTGTAGGCCCCTCTCTGTTTTCTTACGTACTTGTTCAGCTGCCACCAAAATCTTTTTTTTTTTTAAGTTGCAATCTACTAAAGATCACGAACTTTCCTGCCCTCTGCACTGGCCCCTTGTTGCCATTTGTACAAATTGTGTCCACCCAAAACACGCTCTGTAAATGATGCTTGTAGCATCATGTCTCATTAGGAAGATAAGGACGTGTCTAGCCTGAGCATTTTGCTTTATGATCTATAATTGTGCTTCAGCTTGAAGTAAAACTCTAAGCATGTTTACTGCCTACTGTAAAGCTGCACCAGCAGAAACTTAAATGCAGGCATACAGCAGTTAGGAATTTGTGGAATTAGGCCATATTATGTTTCTAGTATATTGACATGTTTTTTTTTCCTTGTGACACAGACAGCCAGAACTGTATTTCTATGTTTCTTCTGTAATGTTGCCACACCTTTAGAGCAAGACAAGTTATCTGAATTGTCATCTTCTTCACACAGAAGTGACAACATGCAGCACTTTATATTTGATCTGGACTCTCAGCAGCTTAAATTTTTCTTAATAAATAATAGCTGCAGGGATGCTCAATGATGTATTTCATCTTTGGACTGACCTGAGGGGTGGTAGAGCAAATGGGAACAGGCTTTGGAGCCTATAGGGAGCCTGGCACATTGTTATTTTTTGTTTTCATTTTCAAAAGCCCCATTTTCTCCCATTTTCATAGCCTGGCGCTCTCTCTAATTGATGATGTGCAGACAAGTCCAACAAAACAACTGGGTGTACCAAGCTACTCCTGCTGAACAGACACTGTGATGGAGGAAGTCGACAGCACTTACCCAGTTCACCTACTCACAAATGTTCCAACACAAAAATTACTAATGCCACAGTTGCCTTATTCTGGGTGGGCCTTCTTCCTTCAAAGAATGACCTTCCTATAAGGAAATATTATGCTTACAAAATTACTAAAGGAAAATCTCTTAAAAATTTAGCAGGTTAAATGATTCGTTCAAAGGGTCAGAACAAAAGCTGGCAAGATCATTATTACTTTTTATTTGTGATAATGTAGCTCCTGGGAATCATGCTCCTGAAGCAGAACACACTACGCAGGTACTGGACAATTAAAGAATGAAAAAGATAGTCAAGCCCCAAAGGAGCTCAGCACCAAAGCAAGAAGGCAATAATTTATCACATTTATTTATCTAAGCCTCTTGAAAACTGTGTATTATAATGGTTGCCTGGTAGCAAAAATAACTGTTAGGGTTGACTAAGGTTCTTATACCCTCCACTTTCCTGTGTTTGCAAGAAGACTGGGAAGAGAAAAAGTGTCATCAGCACAGGTGCCAAGTTGGAGGAGGGGGTTCAAAAAGATCCCATCTGCATTGTTAGCAGCCATGTAGGATCAGGGGAGATTAATTCAATTAGAGCCTCCCTTTGGGAAGAATAATCCTGGTGCTGTCTGCCTGCATTTAGGAGGTGGGAAACCTTTGTGTTTCCTTTTATTTGCTGCAAGAGAGAGGGGTAGTATTTTCATGCAGTCCCTTGAAGGATGGACATCTCCTTGAAGATCAGCTGGAGAAGACAGGTGCACACATGGTGGCACTGACTTCCCTCAGGAGGGATGGTGGATTAATAGTTTGTTGTTGYGGAGTGTGTTTTGCTCAGTATGAAATGGATTTAACTACAGAAGCAGAACTACAGCTATGACCGCTGATATAGCTTAGAACTATCCCATTAACAGTGATATGAAACTATAAATATACACACATATCTATCCTACCTGTTCCTGCCTACCCCTAGTCATAACTGAAGGGATTTGTAAAAGAGTTTCCTCTCAGCCAGTTTGGTCTTGAATTTCAGCTGGTGTCAGGACCTGATATGTACCCCTTGCTTGTTGGTCACACAGGTTATTGCACACTTCGCCATCCACTGGCCACTCTTAGTACTTGCCACAACCATTTCCTTTCCAGTCCCCTTCTCGTGATTAATCCCATCACTGTCTTACTTTTATCATGCTCAGGCTTCTTTCCTTCTGCCTCATTATCTTTGCTTCTCCCTCCAGCACCAGTTCAGATCTACATCCTCTTCCATGCATTGGGTAATATCTGCCCCCTGGTCCTTCCTCCTTTCCTATTCTCTCTGGTTCACCTCTCCGTTGTTCTTATGCTGAGGTTTCTCATGGTTATGCTTTTCTTCATGCTCACTTTTCCTTCCTCCCTCCTTGTGCTGTGTCTGAAACAACCACTCCTGTTCCGAAAAAAATCCATAGTCTCTTTATATTGTGTCCTTTATGGCCCAGGGTATTAAGGTTGAAAGGCCATCAGACTGAGTATGCTAGGAAGAGGGCACTAAAGAAAAAAATAAAAATATAATGAATACAAACATGGCCACAGGATTCCCAGGAATGCTCTGCAGCTTGAGAGCAAGACCTGAAGGTGTGTATGTATGGGTTTACAACAGACCAGCTCAAGTCATGGCACAGGAGGGCTCCTTAATTTCTCACCAACCACAGCTTTTGCATATTAGCAAACATGAGTACTTTCTCCTATTATCTCCAGTAGAGCAGGAGACTGTTACTTAGCCTGGTATGACACATCCAAGGCCACGACATTCTTCTCTCCTTTTCACAGTCACCTATCTAGCCATTCTCTCTGGCCTATACCCACTCTGTGCAGTTGGACATGAAGCCCTCAGCCCACGGGAAGTACCATGAAGTGCAGAACACAAGGGGCACATCCCTGAGGTGACACAGACTACCAGAAACACATCTCTGTGGTCTGCTGTCTGCTTGGCCTTCCAGAAACTATTAAGTCAAATGCAAGGTCTCAGTTCTTGCCCTCTGAGTGCTCTGTTGCTTGTTTTCAGACATCTAAATGAATGCCTAAAGCTCTGAGATATAGACCAAGGTAAACATCTACCCACCACAGGGGGAGAAGAACGTCCCTCTATAAGGCCAAGCCTCACTGTGCAGGAGACACAATTTTCCACCTTCACAGAATCACAGAATCACTGAGGTTGGAAGGGACCTCTGGAGATCATCTAGTCCAACCCCCCTGCTCAAGCAGGGTCACCTACAGCACGTTGCACAGGATTGCGTCCAGGCAGGTTTTGAATATCTCCGGAGAAGGAGACTCCACAACCTCTCTGGGCAACCTGTGCCAGTGCTCTGTCACCCTCACAGTGAAAAAGTTTTTCCTCATGTTAAGATGGAAGTGTCTGTGTTTCAGTTTGTGCCCATTGCCTCGCGTCCTGTCGCTCGGCACCACTGAAAAGAGTCTGGTCCCATCCTCTCGACACCCTCCCTTCAGATACTTGTACACGTTGATAAGATCTCCTCTCAGCCTTCTCTTCTCCAAGCTAAACAGGCCCAGCTCTCTCAGCCTTTCCTCATAAGAGAGATGCTCCAGTCCCCTAATCATCTTTGTGGCCCTTCGCTGGACTTGCTCCAGTAGAGCCACATCCCTCTTGTACTGGGGAGCBCAGAACTGGACGCAGTACTCTAGATGTGGCCTCACCAGGTCTGAGAAGAGGGGGAGAATCACCTCCCTCGACCTGCTGGCAACACTCTTCCTGATGCACCCCAGGACACCATTGGCCTTCTTGGCCACAAGGGCACATTGCTGCCTCATGCTTAACTTGGTGTCCACCAGCACTCCCAGGTCCTTCTCCGCAGAGCTGCTTTCCAGCAGGTCAACCCCCAACCTGTACTGGTGACTGGGGTTATTCCTCCCCAGGTGCAGGACCCTGCACTTGCCTTTGTTGAACTTCATGAGGTTCCTCTCTGCCCACCTCTCCAGCCTGTCCAAGTCTCTTTGAATGGCAGCACAGACCTCTGGTGTATCAGCCACTCCTCCCAGTTTTGTGTCATCAGCAAACTTGCTGAGGGTGCACTCTGTGCCTTCATCCAGGTCATTGATGAAGAAGTTGAACAAGACTGGACCCAGGACTGACCCCTGGGGGACACCGCTAGCTACAGGCCTCCAACTAGACTCTGCACCGCTGATCACAACTCTCTGAGCTCTGCCATTCAGCCAGTTCTCAATCCACCTCACTGTCCACTCATCTAACCCACACTTCCTGAGCTTGTCTATGAGGATGTTATGGGAGACAGTGTCGAAAGCCTTGCTGAAGTCAAGGTAGACAACATCCACTGCTCTCCCCTCATCTACCCAGCCAGTCATTCCATCATAGAAGGCTATCAGATTGGTTAGGCATGATTTCCCCTTGGTGAAGCCATGCTGACTACTCCTGATCACCTTCTTTTCCTCCACATGCGTGGAGATGGCTTCCAGGATGAGCTGCTCCATCACCTTTCCAGGGATGGAGGTGAGGCTGACTGGCCTGTAGTTCCCTGGGTCCTCCTTCTTGCCCTTTTTGAAGACTGGGGTGACATTGGCTTTCTTCCAGTCCTCGGGCTACAAAACAAATACTCATGGGATGGGAAGACTAAGAAAAACCTCACTATCTTCTGCTGTAACTAGAGTATATACTACTTCAGCCTTTTTTTCTCTAACCTAAACAGAGCTGTGGGTATATAAGCTGAAACTGCACTAAATCAAAATAGTGTATCGCATGCACACAATTCTTCAGCCATGCCAGAGGGATGAAAGAGAGGAAGAGAGCAAGAATAAACAACACTTGGCATGTATTAGTCATGGTACTTAATGTGCTGCTAGAAGATACTCAGATACAACAGTGATTAAGATGTTGTAAGAATCTAAACACAGAAGAACTTTGTGCATCTAAATATCCTTGATGCCCATGAGCCAGTATGCACAGATGTTTGTAGTATTGGGGTTTAAATATAAAATTTAAAATTAATCCAAATAAGTAAATATAAAGAATTCAGCACAAATACACTACAATAATTATATTACAAAATTCTGATGCACAAAATGCATGTTATTTAGAAAAAGGTTCATGTAGTCTTGCTATCTAGTCAATCCTTGCTTGCCACACTCAAGACAGGTGTCAGGCTTTCAAAAGGGCATAAGGAAGAAGAGCCTTGCCCAGAGTTGCACGGTTTGGAGAGGAGGAAAAGTGTGCCACTGGGATGCATTGTGGCAGAGTGATCAGAAAAGAAAAATTGCTTCAAGTGCTCTGTGCGGGCTGGTAACTTTGGTGGTCTGCTGAGAACTGTGCCCAGAAGTGTCAGAGAAAATTCTGTTTCTTCTCAAACTGTGGGTGCCCAGAAAAGGTGGAAATTCTGTGTGACCCAGCCAAAGGGTCAAGCCACTGACTTAGATATGTTAGACTCTGGTTCAGCAACTGAGAGCTAAGAAGGGTCAGGTGATAACGGTGTTGACAGACTATATTGGCCAAGGCTGAGAAGAACTATGCTTACACTTACTTAACTTTGTTTGCATTCTGATTTAACAGTCTATACTTGGTGGTAAATGCCTCATATCCTGGCTGGATAGGAAATATTTTGAAAACAGCTTATGTTTTTACATGCATATAATTGGCTCCCTTCTCTTACCCTGCCATATCTACACAGTGCTGGCCTTAGCTTATTTCTGTTAGGACAGAATTACCTTTTCCCCTTCCCATCTGTCACTAGCTTTTTACTAAAGTACTGAGAACTGAGTAAGCCACTCATTCCTGTCTCGACAGAAAAATGAATAATAAATATGAAATACTGAGACCTTTTTTTTGTTGCCCTTAGTGTCTTGCTAGAATGGGTGGTCATTTTCTGTGCCTGTGTTTAAAGCTAACAGTGTATGCACAGCGTATGCACTGACTTCAAGAACAACCAGGAAAGTCTGGGCTATAAGGTGGACCTGATGATTGATTTGTTGTGCCTTATAAAAGCTTGAGTGCTTGCCATCTACCTTTTCCTCCTCTACTCCTTAGGCAAGGGAGAAGTTCAGCGCAGTGCTTCCACCTTTGCTCTCCCTCCTCTGCCTCTTGCCAGTTTAGGTTGACACTGAATGAAAGAGATCATGCCACGGAAACCATGTTCATGTAAAAAAATGTGGAAAATGCAAGGGACCACTGTAATCAAGAAAAGCATTGAAAGAAGCACAGGTTTTACTAACTCTAGTGGGAGAATGTTGTCTGCTACTAGCTTATTACAATGCCATTTCTGAATCAGCTTTGAAAACAAAGCTTTACTGAAGTCACCTGAATTCTGTTTTTCTCGGTGTCGTATGTCCTAAATGCTGCTTCAAAAAATTAAGACAGAACACTCATATCTAAGATCCTTAGCTGTACAGCAAGAGCAGAGTATCACTGAAATCAGACTTACATGAGCTGAAGTGGAGATCTACCATTCATATCCAGGCTCTGAGTAGAGTTTTTAAAAAATAATATTAGTTTCTGTTGTGTGGAAGTCATGGTAACACCCTGGGAATCTTGCCTAGTTAAAGGAATCCATGGACACCGGCATTCATAGAAAACAGGGATCTCAGAAGGTCAGCTAATCAACTTCTTAGCCCTGGAAAAGGTTATCTATGTTGATCAAGCATCATGACAGAGATTTATTTAACCTGTTTTTAAGATTCCAGGGGTGGGAAGTCTTTACTTTCCCTAGGCTATCAATCACAGCTTGCACAATACTCGGAGTAGTTTGTTTTCTGTTTGCTGACTCACCCTTGCCCTGAAGGTGGCTCAGTTTAATTTTTCTGTTACTGTAATTCACTGTTGCATGGAGATTATCCTAGGCTGTGCTGGCTAGCATTAAGCTTGAAAGGCAAGAGGTGAGGGTATGAAGAAGGCAAAGGAAATTCAAAAATTTCTACCTCACATCAGTTGATTGAGAATGTAAAGAAAGACTTTGCTCTTCAGAGTCTTACTCCTTCCAATATTAGGAATGTGGGTTAACAAAATGGAAGAACTGAAACTGTAATGAATAGAAGGGGAAAGTTTAATGCCTGTTACCTGCTGAGACGAGGATAGTAAAATAAGCTCCCAGCTGCTTAGGAAAGGATAAAATAGGGGTATGCAGCTCAGGGTAGCATTATCACAAATACACATGAACCAGTGTATTAACTATTAGCATAAGGAGTAGCTGGGCCTGCTGTAGCTCATCCAAATCAGCCTGCAGAAGTATCAGTCTTAAGGTGTATGTGCATGAAGTACAGAGATGAGATTTTTACAAGGAACATTTGGTAGTTATGCTAATTAAAACTTTTAGTACAACTTCTACTGATACTTTTCTATTGCAATAAATACTGAATTTAATAGAAAGCAACTGTTTTGAATCCCATCTTAGCAGATAATCACTAGAAACTACTATTTGCTATGGATAAATGAGTGTAACTTTTTTTTTAATGAAGGAAATAATTGGACATCCAAACATCAACAATGAATCTAGTGATTCAAAAGAACTAAACTATGAAAACTGACAGAAATATCATGTGTATGTGTGTGTGTGTGTGTGTGTGTGTGAAATGTAGACAGAAAAACATGAATGGAAATTAAGACCTCTTTAGGACGAATCATATCGCCAAAATGACTGGATATTGCTGTGAAAGATGGAGAGGACTTTGGCCTAAAACCCGCATTGATTCAGAAGCGAAGATGGTAAGGATGGGGTTCAGTTGCCCAAACATAGGTGCCTATTGCTCTTTAAAGGGTACTTGAGACATTGGCATGAGACTGGCAGACACAACACAGAAGCTATGGAAGACCTGAAACCTTCTGAAGTGGTAACCGGTAGCCAAGTGGAATATCCTACCACATCTACAGTGGCAGTAGGCACCTACATTTAGGCAACTAATTCCATCATAATTTGAAGGGAATGAATAAGTCAATTAGCATAAATTAGAAAATATGGCATGTAGAAAATTGATACGGATAGTTAAAGATATAGGGAGAACAGACATGGCTAGCAGAGCAACAAGAAGAAAAAGCACCTGAGAAAAAATGCTGCTATTATCTACTAATGGCTAGATGGAAACAGCAAAATTACTTACAGCTTGATTCCTGATCATTGACATTTCTGTTCTGCAGCTGAACAAGAACAGGCCAATCTATCTATATTGCAGGAGGATGAGAAACTATTCTTCAGCGAGTATGTCAGCGAGACGATGAGTCAGGCCACAAACTGGATGGTGACAAGCTGGGCTGTGAGCCAGTGGACAGCCTGCTTTCTTGCCCGTGGCATGGGAGGAAACGGGGCCGTCTAGTTGGTTTGTCAGGAAGCATATGGACTGCCTTTCTGTCTGGCTTTGACCAAAAACGTTAAACAATGCACCGTGGTAAAGCCTTCGCAGCCTGTTATGATAGTGTGTCTTTAGAAAGCTACTCTGAAACCTTTCAGACAGCTTTGAATCTGATTCTGCCCTTAGTACTGCCTCAGAGATATCATGTAGTGCTCGGTAAATCTTTTATCCAGACTTTTAAGACACACTCAGGCACATGTCCTTGTTTTCCAGGTACCTGACTTGAGATGCTGGAGTGCGATTTGCAGAAATTGTTCAGCTCTGGAGCTGCAATCAGTGGGCGCTTGCCCGAACGTGAAAGGTTACAGCACTACATTCTTGGAAATATTAAGCCTTAGGTTCCCATTGCATATTCAGAATCAGTGGCTGCAATTTGCCTTAAGATCCACATGCTTCTCTTCACCACCTGGAAATTAGATAAGCTGCCCAATTATCTCTTAAGGGTTTTGTGAAAAGCAGATGTGTGCGAACTCCTCATACTATAGTGATAAGCGCAATAGAAAATGCACATGAAGAAACTGATGATTCTGACTGTATTCAGAATGAGGAGAGAGTACAGCAAAGAGGGCTTAAAGCCACGCATTGTACAGATGCTTGTTTAATGAATATTGGCATTTTGTGTATCGAATAAATAGGGAAACTTGTGTGTTTGTATGTTTGTGGAATCCCTTGTGATCATCTAATTACCATCACATAAGGTATATGCATAAATGGCTTAATTCAAATGCCACTGGCTTAATCTGGCCACTGGCTAATCTGAGTACTTGGCTTTGCTAGAGTGATATCTTTATTACAGATTTGTGTAATATTAACTTTTGATTAGGTCATTTGCATATTTCATCTTTCCATGTTGTGAATAGGTTGTTACCACAGCAAAATATTCAATGGATAACTAAAAAAACAGCAGTTGCTTTTCATTTCCCCTAAAATAAGGATTATTAATTTCCTTACTCTGTGCTGTCTATTTTCCCTCCTCTCTCCTCTCCATGTGCAGTCTCAGATTTTCCGGAGCATCTCTGTTACTGTTTTTAATTGGTTCACAATTCTGTCTTGCTGCACCAGTTTCTAATGGTTACTTGTACACTTGACAGAGTTACTGATTAATTTGGCTTTCAGGCTTTTCTTTTCCTATTGAATTTTAATATAATTCTTTGGGCTTGCTAAATCTTTAGTTTACCCTTCTCCAAACCTTTCTAGAGTGTTTTGTTTTGGACACGGAATTCAACAGCAAAATTTATTATAAAATTATGCATTGTCAATAATTGTCACTGATGACGCTGGGAAGGAAGAAATTTACTTCTTGAGGTTTGTTCTTTGTTGTTTTCCTACCATTACAATAATCTTGGAAAAAGTTACTTTCTGATCCTGTGTTCTTAAAAAAAATTACTTGTTCATGACTAATATTCTACTTTCTTGTCCAAACAAAGAAATGTTTTGATAATCTTTCATTGCAAGAATCTGGCTTGATTTTATTTCAGAAAAATAAAGCTTCATGAATAGATGTCAGTTTAAAGATTTACATCTTCCTTTCCCCCATTACCTGACCCAAACTTTATTGAAGTTTTGGGACTTGCATTGGGCTGTCATACCTTTTATTCTCTTATTAATACCTGTTCAGACAAATTTGCTTCTCAGAAATCTAAACCTGGGTTGCCAGACTTTGTTGATGGGCAGACCTTGTCTTCATATGTTTTGGGAGGTGACTTAAGTTAATTCTTCAAGTTCTGGAATACATAAAGCACTTTTTTTTGTTAAAGCCTGTCCTTTCAAATCTCTACGCCATTTCCCTAAGTGTATTTCTTTGTTTTAATTTGGACAGATCTATAGGCAGTTGTTGAGAAGCATACTACTTACTGCTTGCAAAACCTGTGGCACATAGTAGTATGCTCAGCCAACACCTTTTGTTGCCAGCTCTCTCAGCTTTTACTGATAGCAAGCTTAAGCTCAATTTATTTGTGTTATGGTTATTATGACATCCTTGCAAGTGTGAATTGATGCTGTTTCTTCAATGACACAGTGTGGCCCGGACCTTACCACCTTCTTTTATCTTCACCATGTGTCAACTGCATGTGCCTGTGGTGATAATCAGATACCAGAATTATTTCGCTGATAAGCCATTTTAGCCAGAAGAGATAGGGTGGTTGCTCCTAGGGGCAAAAGATGAATAAACAGGAGACTTGCCTTGCAGCTGGCTCAGCTTGAGGGGAAAGGAGTCTGGGAGGCTGCAGAGAAATTAGGGCATGGCAGACACCTATTCTGCCTGTTATTTTTTCACTGAGCTGAATAGTTTTTTGGTTATCTCCAAACACGTGCCCCACACTTGTATTATCTTAGATTTCTTGTGGTCCCCTCTACTTCTTGCAGTCACATCCCCTGTGGCAGGCCACAGAAACAACTGTGGAGAGGAGTATGGTGATCATTCACCCTGACAACCATCGCACTGAGCTTCTGAAAACTGCTTCAAGGATCTCTGTGATGCACCTTCTCTTGGAATTAAATAACTACTTTTGTGTGTATGTGCATTCTGGTTTATTTCTGGGGTACTTTTTGTACCACCAAACTCTCCTCAACATCATTAAACTTGAGCTGCAGATAGCACTGGTTTGCGGACTCGGACCAGCATGTAGCTGCTCTCACGCTCCCCTAGCGCCCTTTTGCTTGCAATTCTGAATACAGACCCTTCCTTGGGGTCTCATCCCCAGGCTGGAAAGGCAATCACAAGTGTGCTTTTTTTTTTTTTTTTTAATAAAAGTCACTGCAATGTTTAGGAAGGAGAGGTGGAAACAAGTGTTTCTGGCTGGTCAGGCCCGTTAGGCTGCAATTGCTCCTCACTGGTGGCTTGCTTCTCCGTCCAGTAAGGCCTGCTGGTGCCTCGCTGAGAAGACAGTAACGCTTTTAACCAGCAACAGCACGGTAAGGAGGCAGTAACTCACACACAGCACGGCGAAAGCGATTTTGGGGAGGTAACATCACCCGGCTGCAGCCGGTGACAAAACAGGGAGACTTCCTTAGGTCAATAAACAGAAAAAAAAAAAAAAAAACTCGCAGGCTTTAAAACCTTTTATTCGAGCACTACGAGGGCAAAAAAAGTGACTCCCTTCAGGCACACACAGGCGAGAAGCCGGTGAGGGGGCAGCGGAGCCCCCCTCCTCCCCGCCGGCGGCGGCCGTTTCCCCTGGGGCGCGAGGGCTCGGCCCGCGCGGAGGCACCTAACGGTCGCCCGAGAGGGGGGAGGGGCGGCGGCGCTGCTCCCCGGCCCTGCCGGAGGGGAGGCTGCCGCCTCGGCCCGCCGCGCCACGCCGCGCCTCCGCCTGTCTCCGCACAGGGGCGGGCGTCGCGGGGGAGCCGGGCCGGCAGGAGGCGTCCTGCGGCGGGCGGGCGGGAGGAGGGAGGAGGCGGCGGGTGCCGGCTCTCCCGGAAACAGCGCCGGCCGGCGGCAGAGCGGCGGCGGCAAAGCGGCGAGGAGTCGCCTCCGGTGCTGCGCCGCCGCCGCCGCCGGGCGGGATGGAAGCGGTGCCCCGCGAGGAGAAGCCCAACCCGCTGCAGGATGCCAACCTCTGCTCCCGGCTCTTCTTCTGGTGAGCGCCCGGGCGAGGGCGGAGGCGGGGGGGAGGTGCGGCCCTGGGGCTGCCCGCCGGCGGGGAAGGCGCCGTGCCGGGGCTTTACCGCCGCCGCCTCTCCGTCCCTCGGCTTCCCGCCCGGCTCCGGGGCCGGCGGGGGGATGCTGAGCCCCGGCGGCCGCGCGGGGGGCCGCCGCCGCCACCCCTCCCTCCTTCCCGGTTCGCGCTCCCCCCCGGGAGGGTCTGGGCGCCCCGGGGGGGGGGAGCGGCGCGGTCCGAACTGCCCCCGTCGCCTCCGGGCAGTGAATCCGCAGAGGCGGCTCAGCGAGGGCCTGGCGACTTAACGCGGGTCAGCGCCGCCGGCCCGGGGCGTCCCTGGCCCGCAGGTGGCTCCGGAGACGGAGGGGGAGCGGCGGCGCCGGGGCGAGGTCWCCCGAGGTGAGAGCCGGTGCCGCCGGGAAGCCCCGCCGGGAGCAGGTGCGGGGTGCCGGCGGGGTCCCGCTTCTCCCCCGTCCCCGCCGCTCTCCGGGGTCTGGTAGCGCTTCCCCGGGCCGAGGGCGCCGGCAGCCCGGCTGGAGCACGTGTTGGCCGCCGCGGCGGGCAGGCAGCGTGCGGGTCCCGTGCGCTTCCTCCTCGCCGCGCGCCCCGTTGCCGGCGGCGACCCCGCTCTGCTGCTCGCATAGCGGATCGGCGGCAGGTACTGCCCGTCGCGGGAGCGCTCGCCAGTCTCCCTGGCCGAGTCTGGTGGTGGTTCTCTTTTTCTTTTTTTTAATTTTTTCTTTTCGCCTGGATGAGGCTGTTTCTGAACTGCGCAGTCTGCTTAGGGGTTTCCCGGTGTGAGGGCAGCCTCCTGCTTTGACTCCCTGGGGGCGTGGGGTGTCGCAGAGCGAAGGTGGGGGACGGAGCGCTCACGCAAGCTGCTAGGAGACCAGTGACTTCTGTGCTAGACCAGGTAACTACTGTGGCAGTGCAGAGTCGGCGCTTGTTCTCCTACTAGCGCTGCCTTTGGCGCAGAGGCACATCGTTACTCAAAGCAATTACGGTCCTGCAGTTTCGCTGCATTGAAATATGATAAGAAAAAAAAAGACATGCAAGGTGAAAAGGAGAAGTATCAAGCTTGTCTCTCTGAGCAGCACCCCTTTGGAAGAGGACAGTTACAAAGGTAGCACTTATCCTGCTTCACCTGTTGTAGCCTGAACTCCGGGCGCACATCCTGTATTACCTGGGGAAGAAGGAAGAGGGGGCATGGTGCATGAGGCCCCTGTGTTTGGAAGCCTCTGAAACACAAGCAGAAAAAGCCTTTGATCCTAAAAGCGTCTCTGAGCAGGTGTAGGGATCCTTTATAGGAGGCAGAGGGATTTTAAAGGCCCAGGCCAATTTTAGCTAAACACGTTTTCAGTCAAGGAAATGTCCTTGGAGGTACTGTGTGCAAGAAACAGAGGTTGTATGCTTGTGTTGAGCTCCCTGTGTTCAGCAGTTTGACTTGTCATTTCTTTTTTAGCATTGGGGTGCCCATGTTAGAAACAACTTTGCTAGGAAGTCCAAGCAGAATGAGATGAACTACGGGTTGGCCAGATAGCATTGCAAYGCTGCTTTTACTCTATTCACTGTCTCTTGCAGCAATCTTGTGCTGCTACCAGTAGTTAGGTTCAAAACAATCCTGCTAGAGGTGAAAAAGGAAGTGTGCAATGTTCATGACTTTTTTTTTTGACTGTTCCCATCATCCATCTTACTGCTCTCCAGGTGGATTGTTCAACAGCACCAACAAAAGCCGTTTTAAATTTTTGAAGTTTTAGGAAAGCACTTCAAAAGTTCCTTTTACCCCAAACATGTTTGTGGGTTCTTATTCTGAGAAGGGCAAGAGGAAGGGGAGCCCTGTGTTTGTGAGATGATAGGCCTGCTGAAATTTCGGAGAGTGACTGGGATATTTTGCTTTACAGTCTGTTACATTTCTTACTCTTCAGACAGTAGGGCTCAACTGTAGGGCTTGTGCTGTGAAGAAAGTTTTTAATAGAATGTGAAAAATTTTAATGAATTAAAAAAAAAAAATTGTCCTGTGTACTATTTGCCAGGCTCTCACAGGCTTCAGCAACATTATGTTACCCTTCTACCTATGCTGCATGTGATCATCAAAAATACCAGTATATTCTTGCTGTTTGCTAGTCAAAAAGCTTTAGTATTTTCTCAGTGAAAAATTCAGCTGAAGTGATGTCTGCAGTGACATAAAGCGAGGATCTAGGAGCTGTCATCTTTATGCAAGTTAATACTTTATTACATAAAATCAAGAAAGGATTAAAGTACGCTTCACTAGCTATAAAGCTAACATTAAAGCTAGCTTTAATAATCGTTCACTGCTTCTACGAAGCACCCAGCTTTTGACAGTTGTGTGAGCATTTCTTGGGCACTGCTTCATTGGAAGTGCCGTCTCTGAACATCCTGTGAGAAGTGTTTTCAGTTGGAGAATTGGAAAACCAGTGCTTGAGGAGGGCTGTTCTGGGAGTAGTGGCAACAACTGACCTGTGGTTGCTCCAGTGTGCCTGCTATGCTGCCCAAACCCTAGCTGTTGACTGTTAGCCCTACTTTCTGTCCTTATTAACAGCATTGCAGGCAGCTGGGCAGGTGTCCTTTTTCTTCTTCTATTTATTTATTTKTTTTCAAAAGTCCAATCTAGCTGTGGTAAGAAGGCTCTTCCCCCCCTCCCCCACCTTCTTTGTTGCCAGTGGTGTAGAAGTAGAGCTAAAGTTATTCTGTCTTGCAGAAACAGGATCAAACTCACAGGGGAAAAGTAGTCATGTTTTCATTGAATTATAAAACTCAGGTAATGAGTGTGTAGGCTGAAGACATTCTTCTCCCGTTGTTCAGAGCTTGTCTTCTTGCTTTTGGGGTTGTGACTTTGACAAGTATGAGCTTGATAAACATTAAACGCTCTAATACATTCATGGGAAAGAGGAGCATCTGGATTGTGTGTGAATATTGTTATTTTATAATGCATCCCTTGTGTAATGTTAGTTGGATGTTAAAAAAAAATAAAAACTATTTATGACAGAAGTATGAAGATGAGGGCAGTTGCAAAATATTCTTGTTTTCCATATCTCTCACTGAATTATCTATATTAACATAGGATTATCAAAGAACCAATTGCTGTTCTGGGTRTTTCGGATATTAYTCTATCTATTGACCTTCATAGTTGCTAGTTCCCATGCTCCCAGACTTCTCTAAGCTCTGGCTGGTAGTTCAGGTAGAGTTAGAGCACTGGGATATACTTCCAATTGTCTGCTTTGCTTTACCTCATCCTCGCTTCTTATTTTTGGCTCAGCTTGCTGATGAGAATGAGGGCTTTGAAGGATTGATTGGAGGATTTGCTTGGTTTTTAAGGTCATCCCCCCCTAGCAAGATACGGTTCAATTTAGTGATTTTCATGTTTAAAAACGTGCTCTGTTGCTGCAAGTTTGGGTTTGAAAAGCTTTGCAAGTGTGTCTGGAATTGAGAAGAACACTTTTCACATCTTTTCTCTGCTGTGAGGAGTGGGGATTCTTAAGTTAATAGTTGTATACAGTAAGAGTATTTCTTTTTCTAAATATTTTCTGGGTTTTGAGCATGTGTGTTCATTAAGTAGCTGGTGTGTTTTTATTTGCTTAATASCATTTGCTCCCTTGAGTTGTCAAAGATGTTCTTGCTATACAATGCTTGCTGCTTCGTTATGCACCCTGTTTTTCAGGCATGGAATTCACTTCTGTGGAAGGTTACAAAAGAAGTGCTATAATTACATTTTTGAAAGACTAGTTAACTTTTGGCCCATTAATAACATGAGAAGGAGGGCAAGCTGGAACACCCTGAATAGGGAATCCAGTCTTCTTGTTCAGAGAAGTAAAAGAAAGTAAAGTCCTGCTAAATTTCATTTAGCATTTATTTTTAAGAAATTAATAATTAAATAAAATTAATAATACTTAAATATTTGTCTGTCGTAGAATTGCTGGGCCTATGACAAGTTTTCAGCTTTTTGGAACATTGGGCATTGTCAGCACCCTAAAGCTGTATGCCTTTTTATATCATCACTTGATATGCAACAATTGCCATTACAGTAAGGGTATTAAAACATGAACTGAAAACTTGCTTCAAGGCATCTGCRCAGTTATGATTCCAAGGAAGCAATGAATGTTTTATCATTACCTTTCTGTGTCTGGCAGTGTTGCTCTTGGCCTACCGAGGAAGTGCATTAGGGAAAATGACAAAATGAAAAGGCTTCTTCACTAGTCTGACCTAGCATGTAAAGGGAGAAGATTAAAAAAATCTTGACCTTTGAATTTAAATGAACAGAACGCGATAAGCAGAAATATGTAGGTCCCAGGGTTTTCAGTGACTGCACATTGTGTAGCTGTTTATGTCTGAGCAAATATAGTCATGCAATGTACCTCTCTTGTACCAGTGTAAATAAGTACGTACTTTTCATAACTTTTCCTCCTCTCACATCCCAGAGTTTAGAATTAGAAGGGCCACTGGCTAATTTAGTTGGGCTTTTGAGTGGGCCTAAATGTCGTATGTGCTTTGGTCCAATGACTTTGCTCCCTTGTAAAGCATATCTTGCCTTGCTTGGAAAGAAGTTAAACAATTGCTTTTCTTGGATGTTCCAGTTGGAATTGAACTGTAGCAGTATTAGATACAATTAGTGTTCTTTATTGTGTCAGCAAATAAATTTATCTATGGTGATTTTATCTTTACTTCAGGTCATGAATGAAAATACCAAGCAGTATCAGGCTTTGTAGTGAATTGCCTGATACCTGGTGAATTCCCACCCAAAATGTCCCAAATTAATGATGATGCTGACTCCTAACTGATAACACATTATGAAGATCTCTGAGATGGCTAATTTTTAGTTCATTTAGTGATTTATTGTCACAAGATGACTACCCTTAGCAGGACTATTGTGGTACTATATGAAACTCTAAAAAAAAGTGTAAACATCCTCAGTTTATATAAATGGAAGGTACGTTTTCAATAACCAAAGAATGAAATCGGACTTACTTTTTTTTTTTTCCCCCTCCTTCTGATTGGAAAGAAGACTGAGGACATGTATATAACCTATTATAAAGATAATGCCTTTTTTTTAAATTTATCAGATGTTTAATAACCCATAGTCAAATTTTAATCATTTGGTCTCTTTAACTACTACAGAATCACAGAATCACTGAGGTTGGAAGGGACCTCTGGAGATCATTTAGTCCAACCCCCCTGCTCAAGCAGGGTCACCTAGAGCACRTTGCACAGGATTGCATCCAGGCGCGTTTTGAATATCTCCRGAGAAGGAGACTCCACAACCTCTCTGGGCAACCTSTTCCAGTGCTCTGTCACCCTCACAGTGAAGAAGTTTTTCCTCATGTTCAGATGGAACTGTCTGTGTTTCAGTTTGTGCCCATTGCCTCGCGTCCTGTCGCTCGGCACCACTGAAAAGAGTCTGGCYCCATCCTCTCGACACCCTCCCTTCAGATACTTGTACACATTAATAAGATCCCCTCCTGAGCCTTCTCTTCTCCAGGCTAACCAGGCCCAGCTCTCTCAGTCTTTCCTCATAGGAGAGATGCTCCAGTCCCCTAATCATCTTTGTAGCCTTATTCATTTGTAAGTTTTGCTTATTTTATTGCAAGATAGATACATTATGTAGGAGAAAATATTGCTTGAAAACAGCATTTATGAGCTAGTTAAGTTAAAAATATGTGGGCCCAGAGTGCTAAATAGATTATACTGATTATAGCAAGTATGCATAAACTGTGAGAATGTTGGCATTTGAAGTATCTGTATGAGCGTAAAGCTCTGATGCATTAGATACACCATGAGATGACCCGTTTATATATAACAAAACACTGAAATTACTTGTCTTTGAAATGCTCTAGCCAGTGTGTACTGTGTCATTTCCCAGAAAGACTGTCCTTGTTGCAACCTCCTGAAATAATCCCTGCAAAACTTCAAAATCAAGGGTAAGTTGTGCTGTTTTTTTCCCAAAGTCTACTTCCTCCCTCCCCTCACCCAATTCTAAAAATTTCTTTGAGAGCTTAAGAGTGGAGTAGAGGGAAAACAATTAGAGTTTGGGAGTGGAGGGTCAAAAAGATTAATTATCTTCTATTCTGCGTACCCGTGTCACCCAAACATGTGTCATACCAATGTGAACTCACAGCAGGTGGTTTTAAATATTCCTACTTCCATTACTTGCAGAAAGGGAAGTTAATACTGAAATTGCTGTCATTATGCTTCAGTATTAGCATTTTCTTTTGGATATTGAAATCGGAGCCCATTATGCTCATCTAGCCTTTCTGCATAACTTCATCTCTTGATTTTATTTTTTTTGTTGTGCTTTTTATCATTAAACCTATATATGAGCTCTAGCACAGTTTTCTAGATATATTTTTCAAGTGATGAAGAATTTGCCCACTCCAGCTAAATTGTTTGACTAGTAAGTTAATTAGAGATTAGGAATTTGGATGACCAGTTCTCTTCTGCTAAATTGAAGAACTCTTCCCTTCCATTCACTCTATGTAACTGTTTAGGTTTTAGGTCAAAAAATAGCTTATACTACTTAAATTTCTTGCTATAAAGCATTATCTTCAGACCTTTGCACCAAATCATCTGTATGATGAATATTTTTTCTTGGCATGTGGGTACCAGATCTGGAATCAGTATTTTGATAACAGTCTCTGAAATAGTCTAGTATGTAGTTAAAAGCAATGCCACTTTCCAYTCCCTTTTCCCAGGCTCTGCAGGAAGCATTAGCCACTGTATGGCAGCCTTTTTCTTTTTTGCCTCCTGTTTTTACTTCTGCTTGCCATCTGGAATATTGGGAAGGGTGTTTGAGTAATCAGATAGTTCATACCTGGCTAATGCTGTAGATGAACAGCATGAACCAGCCTGCTTTAAGTGCAATCAATACCGATTGAGTTACTGTTAGCATAGGAAGAGGGCTGTTCAGCACTGTAGCTGCTCACACCCTGCTGTGAAAAACCAAAAGCAAGGAAGACAAGATGAAGTTAAGTAGCAAAGGTTATTGCTGTCTGGCATTGTAACCGAAGGCGTGAAAGGCGTTTCTGAGTTTACATGGCTTTGAAGTAATTTCATTCTGTTCTTACTGTTCTTTATATTGTACACAATGAGAAAATCCACTCTTTAAGCTGCCAGTAAACGGTGGAGGGAACSTGTGACTAAAACACTAGCTGAAAAGCATCTGAAGAAATATGAGAACTTACTCTGTTTATTAATTGTGTGTAGCTGCTTTGGTAAGGGGAAGTGGGAAATGACAGCTTGCTGAGGAGAATGGGTGAGCATGCGGAATAGTGATAGTAAAAAAAATAGTCACGTGATGATTACAAAATGTTTGTTGCTGTGAGACTTGTGAGTTCTTGCATAATAACACTGTAAGACTGGGTGTTCATCTGTCTGTACATCCCATCCCAATGGTGCTCCTCTGCACTAAAAGCAAGCAAATGGCACACTATTGGATTTACTCTCATGGTTTTTAACTTTGAGTCATGTCATGAAGTTGGGTAATGAACAGTACAAAAAAACATATAGGCACCTGAGGTAAGCTATAGAGGATAAACAACATGAATTTATAATCAAAAGGTCTTGTGAGGAAATCCAATTTGTTTTACAAAAAACAACTCCGATTTAAGTGATTAAAGAGAAGGAAATACATGTTACTGCACAGCTTAGTATTTGAAGTAGTGCTTCCAAGCTGCTCAAGATGAAATCCTAGCGTTATGGAAGAATTTGAGTAAACAAAGACTCTCCTGTGCAACTTTTGAAAAATAACTGGACATTGAGTATAAACAGATGATGCTTGTAATGTAATTCACAAATAGGCTTAGGAGGAATGGGGAAAATACAGTTTGTAAACCACCTTCTTAAGGAATTAGTTGATGAGAGTATACAGGATGTGGCTTTTACCGGATACTGTGAGTTTACCCAGAAGGTAAACTCCTGCCTATAATTAAAAATAGAGAGGGGAAAAAAAGAGATGAATTATTTAGTTTAATCAGAAGAATAGTCCATTTAGCCTGATTTTTCTAACTCGGGCAATGATAAAGCAAGGCTTTTTTGTGAAACTGATGAGGGCAAAATTTTGCACTTGTATAGAAGAAGGTAATATAATGTTTTAGTTTTTGACTGTGGGATAACAGCTGTTGAGGAGCAGTATGAGCGGGGCCACTGCAGGATGCGGGGGTGAGCCGGGAGCTGAGGGTGAGCGCAGTACAGGCGATGCCCTCAGCTGCCAGGCACAGTCCCATGGTGCACAGGCACCCCCATGGTGTCGCCGGCGCTGGGTGCCAGGGCTGGGCCAAAATGGGGCTGCTGAGACGCTGGGCAGGGGGTGGTGGGGGGTCCCAGGTGAGGCCCCTCAGGGCAAGTAAGGCCCAGTGCGGCTTGGGGCCCTGATGGTAACACCCTTTCAGGGAGACTTCTTTGTGATTGTGGCATATCTTTTATTCATATCCAGTCTCTAATGTAACTAGAGATGCTTCTTGGCTGATATTTTGTGACAGACTTTCTCAGGTCATGAAAAACTTGCAATGCGTGGATTTCTGGAAAACTCTGCAGGCCTGCTCTGCAGTGTAGAAATATTACTTTTTTGACTATTTACAAGCAGGACATTATATTAATCCAAAGGTAGAGTGATTCCCATCCCTAGGCTCATGAACCAGTTGAGCTGGACACTGCTACTAGTTCGGCTTACCTATTGGTAATGTATTTCTTCCCTGGCTAAAAGGAAATTCTTTTGGAATGCTAACAAACCTAATTTAAAAGCTTCCTCATTTAAGAAATTTAATTTTATGCATCAAATACAGTGGCGTGGCTGTTTTGGTTTCAAAATGACTGTGTCTTTAGGATAGCAGGGACTGGTTCTCTTCCATGTTGCCTCAGTGAAAAAGTCAACCATCCCTCAGGTCCCACTTCTTTTTTTGTGGATAAGACAGCTCTGTGTTTTTTATCTTTTTCTGCAAGCCCCATGGAGTCTTTCCAAAATACTGGTGTAGTTTCTCTAATTACAGCTGGTAAAACTTGCACTTTCCTGAACAACTGAGTAAAACTACAGCTGGTCAACTGGGTTATAATGTCACAAAGAGTGTAATGTCAGGGCCCAAGAGTAGGAAAATGCAGGAAATGAATGTTTGTATTGTGGTCTTTAAATATCTGTTGGTTCAGAAATGAATCACTTTTTTTTTTTTTAAATCTGTGCCCAAGGTACGGCTGTAGAAGAGGAAAGGCTTTTAGGGTCAGAGCAATGATCTGCTGTTTTGCAGTTGGCTATCTCTTGGGTTTGCACCAGGTCACCAAGTGACTTTTTTTTTTTTTTTTTTAATCTTGAGTCCTAGCGACATCAGTATTCTGGCAGTAACAGGAACTAATTCTTGGCTTCTTTCCAGGGTGATGTCTTTGATCAGCTAATTGCCTTGATAGGAGAATAGAGCCATTCCCAGCAGAACAGAAGGTGCTCAGGATTCTTTCTAATGTTCCCATTTTTATATACAGTTTATGCTAGCAAAAATTTGGACTATGCCCTTTAAAAGGCATCRCATGAACATTGCGTTTCAGAAGAGTGACTAGAATGAGGTACTGCTTGCCTGATGCCTAAGAACCAAATAGCTATTCAAAATACTTATCAAACAGAGAGGTACYGAGGGGAAGAAATGATAGTCACTGAGGGGTCCTTTATTGTTTGTTTATTTTTTTTAAGTTGAACAACTTTTTCAGAAGGAAAGGTAGAAATATGGGGCTGAGCTATGAGCCTTTTCCATTGCTCTGCTCCTCATCTCTTTTTCTTCAGACTGTAGATTAGTAGCGGGTGCGTTTTACACCCATCCATGGGATGAGAGGAGTAGTTTGCATTTGTCTCTATATATTCCCTGTTTCTCTATGTCATCTTAGCCTTTTTTTTTTAAAAGCTTTTTTTTATTAAACCATAATACAGCTTGGGCAGTTTCTGTATTCATGATGAAATCTACTTTTCTGTAGGTTTTTTTTTTAAATCCTTAAAGGGATCAGTGTTAGCTGATCCCAGTTTTGACAAAACAGACATGCTGCTGTAGTGGAAAGTCTCCCTTTATGGCTCAATCTGGCTATTGAGGTTGCAGGGATGTTCTTTATCTAGGCCATTGCCTTATGTTTCCTGCTGCTTTAACAGTCCTCTTACAGCACGCTTTTTTTATTTACTAAGCTTTCAGTCAAGAAAAGAGCCTGATTTTTGTTATGAATGTGTGACTCCTGTAATAGCAGCCTGGGTGAAACAGGATGGTCTTGATGCTGTCCTAAAAGGAGAGAATTCAATATCGCCTAATCTGCCTTCATATGTGGCATCCTGATGCCAGATCTTCTATCTGAAAGTAGACCTTCCAGCATGAAGTTCAGGACACATCAGTGAGGCAGCAAACTTGTACTGTTCTTGTTGTACTGACAATTTGTGATGGACAAATAGAAGACATCATTTTTGAGCTGAAAACTCTCCCAAAGACTAAGCTTATTTTGAAATTTGTAAAGAAAAATGTTTAGCCTTGTTCTAAAGATCTTCAACTGTAGTATGCAATAGCACAATATACTTTTAAAAAGCTTTCATACTGTTAAGACCTCTCTAGCAGTAGTTCTTAACACTTAATAATTGGAGAGAGAGTAGTTGGGTGTAATAAAATTAGAGGCTTGTATCACTGATGTCTAGGAATCTTAAATAGGTTTTTGAACAGTGTAGAAAGTATTCTGGTAGGTACTCCATTACATAACTTGTTTTGCACATTAAAGGTGTGCATAGCTGTTCTTGACTGTTCCAGAGTGGTGGTTAGTTTAAATTGGCACAAGATTTTGCAAATTTTTCCAATCTATTTGAGAGGAGTCAGAATTATGAGAACAATCTTATAATCTCTCTATTAATTATATGACCTTTGGAAGTGAAGTTTTAATTGGAGTCAATATGAGAATCAAAGCAAGACCACAGAAACACCAGACTGACTGTGACTTGTCCTGTGTGGAATTCTGCATCTCTCCAAGATCCAAAGTTGCATTTAAGTACGTAAGTGTTGGCTGCAAGCTCAGTTATCCAATGAATAAAATACATTTTAGAGACAGAGCAAGGTAAGCACAGAGTCGGCAGCAAGGCACAGGAAAGCTCGACAGTGGGTGGTGATATTTACTTTTTTTTGTTGTTGTTTTAATTCCTGTCCTTTTTTTGCCTAACCTCACAAAAACATGTGGACTTGTTCTGAGTTTTTGCCCTATTGTACRTTATAATAAACAAGTCACAAAACAAATTACCACAGTTTTTGGCATACTTTGGCTTGTTTTTGTCTTGCATTTTTTTTAATGTTAAAATAGAGTTTGCAGTGCAATTACATCACTGTTTTCGAGATTATAGTTTTAACTAAAAGAAAAATATAAGCGCCCTGAATTTGTGCTACTTCTGATTGAACCAATAGTCTTAAAAATTTGAGATTTTGGCAGTTTTTACTCTGCATTATCTCCATCTGCTACTTAATTTGGAAATCCGTTCTCATAGTATGTACAGTCCTTGATTGACATGGGCCGGTTAGGGTGATGAGAGATTTTCCACAAACCATACAAGTTCAGTGGAGGTGGGTGTATTATCAGTAAGTGTTTTGGAGAGTTTAAGGCTAAAGGATAAGCTAGATCATTCTAGCAGTCCCTCCTGCAGACTTGAGACCATTATATTTCATCARGTTGTTTTTCAAGTGGACCATGGTCAACATTTTTTGCTACTGTTGGGTATACTACTGAATCAAACTGACATCAAGGTAAGGTAGTCACCTTCAAGAGAAGTGTAATTCTTTCTGTGGCCAGGTTTTTACAATGTTTTAAAAAGTATAAATCCAAGAAGTTTGTTCTACAGAGTAAAACTGAGAGCATTTTTTCATTTTTAAACTTTTTTTTCTGATACACGCACCAATATATGGTAATAAATATCTTATTTATGCTCCTTGTTAAGATTGAATGTCAGAACACTTTTCATTTTTACCACCTTGACAGCAATAGTTAGTGGAATTCTTAACCACTTACATTGCCGTGAGGAATAATCTCTCTATTTTCATGAAAAACAGCCTCATCATGGTTCTTGTGCTAAAGCAGCGGGAGAAGATTGCTCATCCTCTGTCCTACTCTGTTAGAAAGGAGATCTGTGTCTCATTTACAGAGTACACTGGAAACTCATACTGATGTTGCAAGAGGAGGAGCAATTAGTATCAACCACAGGAGTCGACTGAAATTTGCAGCTCTTTCCCATCATTGTCTGTCCTGGAGCAGATAGAGCCTCTCATCCAGCAGGCAGAAATTGTGCTTGAATGACCTTGAGGTTATTTGTCCCATGTCTGCTTTTTGCCTGTGGTAGGCAGCAGAACTGAGCCAAAGAAGCAGCGTTTCAGTGGAGCAGGTTCACTAGGGCTATTCCCAGTGTCGAACCCCAGAGCACAGCTCTGCCATTTGACGCAGAGGTCTTGTGTCAAATCAGGCAGAAGCTCTTTTGCTGCCTGGAGCAGTTGATCTTTGAGGCTTTTGGTCAGGAGCTTTAAGGAAAGAATCACAGTGATTTGAGCCCAGAAAGTTGTACTACTTGGTCGTACAGTCGAAGCAACAAGCAACTTGTATAACAAGTAACTTTCTATTTCTAATTGTCTCTGTATGTTTAACATATGTTGAGGACTTAGCTCACGTATGATACAGCAGATCTTTAGTACCCGCCCCACGAGTTTAAAAAGGGCTGTTAGCCATCAAAGATGCTACTCCAAGCACAGACTTAGTCTTTGAATGAGTCACATACATGCTGTGCTATACCGTGCTAAGCAGCAAAGGAAAAACACCGTTGATCCCATTTGTCACATAGTACTGTGCCGTGGAGCCTATGCAAAAGGTTGTTGCAACAGCCCTACTTTGGAGAAAACTCTGAGTCCTTTCTTCTAGCATTCAGCCTGCCCCTCCACCCTCTCTAAACTAATCCCTGTCTAATCAACAGACTTCTCATAAGCCAGTGTATACAAAATTGAGTTGGAGCATGCCTGAGCAAGAAATGCAAAGCTGTGATGTGTGTTCATAACCACTGTTGTGGTTGTGAATTAATAAGTGCCCTCATTGCAAACCATCACAGCCTTGAATTCTCACCTCTGCTTTCCAGCAAGTAATACGCTTCATCTAGTGCACCAGCTGCTCTTTTAAAAACTGCATTGTGAAGTCAAGGAATAACTTTGCATCAGAAACTAAACAACAGTTACAGACTTTCACAGGCAATTGACATGAGACAGAAACATTTTGTCGTGAGTGTAAGAGTATTTTTTTCCAAAACAGGTCCATCTCTGACTTCTTGTTTCTGATCCTGCAAGATGACCTCAAAAACTCAGAAAACAAGCCTGAGAGCTAAAAGTCATGCCTCCCCTGGAAACCAAATATATGGATTCAGTAGAGAGAGTTTGTAAACTTTGTGGCAAACTTTTAACCCCTCTCTTCTCACTAAGCCATGCCTGTTTCATAGGTGTCCTTCTCTTTTTCMTGAACAACTTTATCACTTTTGTCTTTGCTGTCATGCATCTGTCTGCTCTGTGGAGCAGACCTGTGTTTCAGGTTTGAAGAAGAGTCTAGGTGCGTAAAAGCTAGTCTTAGCCTTTTCATCAACAGTGTCGGTTGATCTAACAAAATATTACTTATTGCTACAAACCTTGCCTTGCTTATATCCTTATTCTGTTACACCTACAAGAACATTATTATGAATTTTTTGAAGCTCTCTTCTGCTGAGCTTTTAAAAATCTGGCCATATTTGATAGAAAATATTTTTTTCTTTTTTCAGTCTACACACTTAATTTCCTCTCTAAAATGTGAGAATGTGCTTTGTGTTTATAATTCCAAAATGTGTAATATTAGTTCTAGTAATAATACATTATTTATCTGTTTTACATTTGAGTGGGTGTCTCTAAATTACTTAACTTTATTGTTTGTCAAAATGATAATTCAACAGCAGTTCCTTTTTTCATATAAATGAGCAATCATGCTAGTTACAAAAAATGTCTTTTAATATATGATACCATTTGATATACAATTTGTCAATATTTTAATAGTTGGATYAGTTCCGTTTTTAAATATTTAAGGAAAGGCTAATTTTGAATGAGATTCCCACTATAAGAAAACACTTACCTTATGGCCAAGAAGAATTGTATTGGCTATCTGGATGACTGGGAGTAAGGTGCTGTGGGGCATAAACACCTCCAAGAGCTTGCTTTCCATTTGTAAAATGGAAGTGATTTAATTCTTAGGTGTTGTGAAGATAAATGTAGTAAAATCTGTGGGATATTGAGGTTACAGATGCGAAGAAGAGGGAGGAAAGGCGTAGAAAAATGGAATTAACATGTAGTGGAATTACTCTTCTGGTCCACTGATGAGTTTATTAATAACTTGTATTTAAATAGGTGGTTGAATCCCTTATTTATTACTGGACATAAACGGAAGCTTGAAGAAGATGATATGTATAAAGTGTTGCCAGAAGACTCCTCGGAGAAGCTTGGAGAAGAATTACAGTGGTAAGGAGAAAAATCATTGTTCTGTTTCATTGTATATCTGCTGATGAAGATAAGAATTGTATTCATATTCTGAAATTAAAAGAGGTTGCTGTAAAGTTTACCAAAGTGTTCTGTTAAACCTTCTGGGGAGTAGAGAGTAATATTGTGAACTTATTTACCATGGAAACATTTTAATTTTTTCAAGTTATACATAATAAAAATATATTTGAGTATTTTCACTACATCATTTGCAGTTCCTTTGGCACTCTGCAGAGTGCTTAGAACAGAAGACTCAACTGTTATTGAAGTAATACTTAATAAATTAATGGGACTCTTCTGATCTGTGGTACAATGGCTGTTGAAACTTTTATACTTTCTCTGTATAGAAACGAGGCAAAAGATTAATGCCTTTTGTTTTGGAGAACAAACTGAATTAAAAGTGACAGCTGTGTACCTTTTATGTGTGTATGTATATATTCAAAATATACCACTTTCTGGTTAAATGCTATATAAGCAAAATAAAAACAAGCTAAAATGCTTTGGACATCTAAGCTTGCCTCTTGGAGGAGTTCTTATTTTGCTGTAAGTATCCTTTCTTAGACTATTTTCCAGTTTTCCAGTTCATGTGATTATGGACTCAAGAGAATCTCTCTCTTTTTTTTTTTTTTTTTTTAATTTGTAAAATATCTTCTGAAAATAACGGTTTATGTAAATTGGCTTGAACCTTACACTAGAGAAAGATTATTTTTGTCTTCAAAGTATTTTTTTTTTAATATAATTAGAAGGAGACTTGTTTCCTAGTGAAAGGTGGCCTTTGAACTAAGAAAGTGGTAGCTTGGCCTTGCTTTTTCTTGCAATTACGCTGAAAGATGTATGGCAAATCAACTTTCCTAATAATTTGGCTGGGAGGAGAGACTTCTCGAGAAGAAAAGCATCCAGAAAGTAAAGATTATGACCAATTCTTTCATCTTTCTGCTCTGGCTGAGTTAAATGGAGAAAGAGTGATTGTGATAAACTCATGGGAATGCAACCTTTAATATCTTTCTAGCTGGAGATCCTTGTCAAATTCCACTGACATGCCTTGAAGCAGTTCAGAGGGTTTGCTGTACAGGAAGATGAACTCTTTCCAATGACTTACAGTAAAAACACACACTTTCCATGAGTTCAGGAAGCAGTAGAAAATAGAGCATCCAAAAAAAAAGTGTTTTTTTTTTTTTTACTCTTTAGTGTATTGTCCCAGAAGCAAAGAATACAGTTCATAAGTAGCCACCTAAATAAGTAGCCTTTTCACCTAGGCCAACAAATCCCACAGAGTCTAGGCAGTTTTAATTCTGAATCTGAAGCATTTAGGCAATGTCTATATAATTCCTGTAGCATAAAGGAGGGTAAAAAATTAAAAAGTTCTGTTCTTCTATCCACACTATATGCTTCAAACCTGTGTGCCTTGTTGCAAAGTAATAAACTAGGCTTTCATGTCTTAGACTAATTTCAGCCCTCAAACTAGCAAGGTTGGAGGTCATGGCAGAAAGTATTTAGCATACAGAAACAAGGGAGAACATCTTGTCTGACAACAGTGTACTTTAAGAAATCTGCTTAAGTCCTGATTTTTTTTTTTTTGTTCATATTTAACTGAACAAACTCACATTTGTTCTTACTGTCTTTGATTTTAATGTGAACGGATTGTATCCTACTTGTGGGCAAGCACGCGGTAACACAAAGATCCTTGCCACTCTGCTGTTGTAATCCTTGCCTTTGGAGAAATGTGGGGAGCGTTAAGTGACTAAACTGCTGTAGACAGTTCCTTTTGGTCTTGTGCCATATCTGCTCCTCTTCATCGAAGCACATGACAGAAACAAAAAAGGGATCATGCATAACAACCTTTCTGGGGAAGTGCAGAGCTTATAGAAAGATAAAGGCGCTCCATGTTGCCTCAGTTTAGTCCATAGTTAGGAGTTCATATGGTAATTGGCTCTTAACTAAGGTTACTGGCTGTCTGAACTGAGAGGAAATAAAGAAAGAATGACTTCATCTTATGCAAATGCATCAAAGGCAATAGCAGTTAACCATGGCCAAGCAAATATTTTTGCTGCCTCCGTGTTTGTGATTGTAGGAGAACAGGTAGACCTGTAATGCTAAATACGTGTTTTTGTAAATGAGAAAACATGACTTTTTATTATCGTGTTAATGTCTTAATGAAAAGTGATTTACAGAGGTGATTGTGGCAATCCTACTGCAGGTCTGAATCTGTTTTATTCTAGCTAATTGCCTTGTGGTTTTATACTTGTCCTCCAGTATATTTGCTTCTTATTTTTCAGGTACTGGGATAAAGAAGTGCAAAAAGCAAAAAAGGATGGAAGAATGCCACATTTAACAAAAGCAATCATACTCTGTTATTGGAAATCCTATTTAGTTTTTGGAATTTTCACAATGATTGAGGTAAGTGGTGTAAAGTACGATACAACATGCTTCCTAGCCAATAGCAATGTGAAATTTGGCCTCCTGGCTTGCGTGGTGCATACTGGTGACTTCATGCTGAGCCATTCAGAGTAACTGGAGTGTTCATAAACTCTGTCAGAAAAGTAAAACAGAGCTACATTCCCTTAGAGATTGAAAAATCAGGTCAGATATTTTTTCAGTGAGTCTCATAACTGTGGAATTGTGGACATGGAACTGAGAGCTATTTTCAGTGCACTACTGCTGAGATGATATAAGCCATCTGACTTGCTTTGTAGGTCTTACCTGCATTTTATGTATCTGAATGGAATGTCCCATAGAAAAAAAGATTTTTGCTATGTGCAATGTCATACTATGTCATCTTGAAAAATGGAAGCGCAATACATATTCATGTAACTTGCTTTTATAAGATCAAAATTTTTATTAATAATTGAGAGAGTTCTTTTTTAAAGAATCAGCTAAACTTTAATATGGGATATATTTCAGCTTGGCATTTTAGAGCATGATAAAACAAAATAATATGGGATGTGACTTGCAACAGTAATTTGGTTCTTACTGGCCTGGGCACAAATTTGGGTAGCATAGTATGATACAAAATTGTTTATACTTTTTTTTTTCTTTCTTTTTCCTTTAGGAAACCCTTAAAATAATTCAGCCAATATTTTTGGGAAAAATTATTAATTATTTTGAAAACTATGATTCCTCTGATGAGGTAGCTTTGAATTTTGCATACTGCTATGCAGCTGCTCTGTCTGTGTGCACACTTATTCTAGCTATAATGCACCACTTATACTTCTATCATGTACAGCGGGCTGGCATGAAGCTGAGGGTAGCTATGTGTCATATGATTTATCGGAAGGTAAGCAAACATGTTTATGGTTGTATTTGGCATTTGATAGCTATTTCTTTGTATATAAGGTTAAAAATGTGGCTATTTGTTATGTATACTCTTGCAATTTCCTGGAAGTTATTGATTTGCAGAAATGTTATGCATGCTAATAAACATCAGTGTTTGAATGCATCTGTGTGCATTTTATACTGTTTTTAGTAGAGTGGTGTCTGAATGACAACTTCAGTCCTTTGAGTGAAGGTGATGATTGAAGAGCCCTAAAGACTGGGGGAAAGCTGCAGACTTTCACCTACTTGTGCTGTGGGAGAAAAGCCTTCCCATCGCTGGYGGAGGGGATATTTGCTGGAATAGTAAAAGGTGGTCAACCTATAGCAGGAGARGGGCAGAGATCCCATCCAATGGATGTTGGGTCCTAGCCATTTTGAGGTGGTAGTTACCTGGCCTCCCAGTTTCTAGCTAGGGAGGACATCATGCTTGGCTGTCACCATCTCCTTTAGCACTCTCAATTGCCTGCCAATTGCTGCAGTGTCTTTTCTTTCCCCATGCTGTGATTTTATTTATGTTTTCTTCCAACAGTGCTGTAGAGGTAATGAATTGCCTACTTCTTAACTCAGAAAGGCTCTCCCCTCTTTTTGGTATGCCACATTAGTAGGTTTTCAGAGGGTACTCACTTTGTCTGTAACAGTGTGGAAGCCTTGTTTAGATTAAAAGTCATAAAAACATGCAAGTCAGTTTTAGGAGAGGACTCCAGAAATGTTAATATTCTGTAAGGCAGTAGGTGAAAACTGGAGTAACTACCTCTGTAATTTGGTGAGACCCAGGGTATTGCAGTATTGCTGCTACCTCCTCTAGACTGGAAGGGATGCTTGGCATCTTCACAGATAAGTCCCCTTAGTATCTTTTATTTCTCTTACTTGGGAGGGAAGGAAAGAAAGAAGAGTGGGGAAAGCAGAGACAATTCAGAAGCAAGGTGAATCCTGGAGATAGCATAGAGCCAGCTGTTTTTTAGTCTCAATTATTGGTTGTACTGTGAGAGCACTGTAGTCCTGGACTGGACCCAGTAATGTGAGAAAGGAAGTATGTTTGGAGAGCTGTGGCATCTTTCTCTTTGCTGTCTGCCTGTCCTGATTGAGATACAGCTACCCTCAACTACTGACGGAGCTGAGGCTGCTGTCAGATGGCAGGTGGGACAGGAGAAGCTATAGGTAGTACTGCGGGAGAAGTAGGCAAACAACACCCAGGATGAAATGCTGATCTCCATGTGCTCTTGGGAGGAAGCAAACCAGTTGTAAATGTCTGCTCCTCTCTTCTGAAGCTGTTGGTAACACCCAAACTACCAAGCCTGTCTCCATTTCCAGGCAGGAACGCCACTGGGGGCACTGGAAGGGAAAATGGCCTCTCTTTGATGTTACTGGGATAGTGACCTGCCAGTGTTTACTTCAGCAAAGAAATTTAAGCAAGGGATCAGGAATGTGCAGTTTATTTAGTATATAAACAAATCCATATTATTTTAACTATTAAATACGGGTACCATTCACTTAAAGCAAACATTTATGCTACCTGTATAGGTCATGCGAGGTTTAGGGCAAAAGCTCAAAGTGAGGGCAGTAAAAATGGCTGCCTTGTAAAGGTGATTGTTTTTCATGCACATATTTATTCTCCTCCCTCTTCTGATACCTTGGAAATTATCCTCTGGGAACTTGGCTCTAACATGGCACACTGCTTTCTTGTACATAAACATATCTCTAAGGTATTAATTTAGTATACTGATTATCATAACACACTTTGAAATTCATGAAATATGTACATAGCAAAGTTGTTTGTTATGTTGTTGATATTGGCTTAGGAGCCTAGAAGCTTGGAAAAGAAATGTTCATAATGTGTACCCTTATTTCTAGAGATGTGATTAAATGGAAAATTAATCTCCCCTCATCTCATAAATGTTTACTCCTGAGGGTGAAGGCTGAAGTTACGGCAGAACACCGATAAACCTTACTAATCAGTTGTCTTCATTATTCAGGGTTTATAGATGGGTCATACTTTCCCTTTATCCTCACCTATGCTTTTGAAAGAATCTGGATGCTAATTTACAAGCACTTTTGCAGTGGTCATTAATTTCTGTAGTAAATAAAAACTAGGATTTGCAAGAATGAATGGGGTGGATGGGAGAGCATCCTTAATACAAAATATCAACTGCTAAGAATTCTTAAATTTTATACCGCTTTTCTTGGAAGGTTAAAAACTGATGTTATTTGCAAAAAGCCTGTATTCAAACTGTAAGATGTTTTGTAATCTGTATGAAGTATTAGTGATTCACATAGGAAGTTTGTAACAAAGATGAAAATGGACTCTCTTGTGACTTTCAATCTCATGTTTTAAAACCAAAGACTACTTATGGAAGGCTGCTTATTTATTTTTTAAAGACTTCAGTTTTATATGTTGCTTGAGGTTTAGAATAGACACTAGGGCAGTTTAAGCTGTGTAGTAGCTGGTTGAGACAGGAAGCAGACAATTATTCAAAGGTGGCAGCAGCTATTTGACTGGAATAGCTGTATTAGTCCTTTCTATGGTCAGTTCTCCCTTTTTCCTCTGCTTTCAAATTAACAGTTTGGGGCAGGGAGAGATTAAAATGAGTGGGAATACAGAATGCGAAGAATGGTTAAAAAATGGAAATAGGGTCAATGCAATTACATCTGGAAAAAAGGATGAATTCTAAACAGACATCAGGAGTACAAACTACTGTCATTAATTCATGCAAGTAAAACCTATTTTCTTTGAAGAAGGGTGCTTGCTGGGAAATACATATGCATGGAAAACATATATAGAGAAAAATCAAGCAGCTTGTTGTGCTGAAAACAGGTATTTGGCAAATGTAAAATAAAATGCCAGTTCAAATTGTAGTTCCTTTTTTAAAAGGTGTGTAACTTCTTAAAATATGTAGCTTTAGTCTTTGGTACTCTCTCTTACCATCAAAATGAATTTAGGAATGTTACGGTCAAAGCAGTTTTTAAAGACACAGATAGTGGGCAGGTAAAGGAGCAAAACAGGACTTTTGGTAGAAATTTGTAAGTAAGTGAAACTATTCCATTGTGTTCAGTGTTGCCATTTCCTTCTGTCTAGACAGGTCCATTCAGCCAGGAAAATGTAAAGTTCGTTTCACTACCAAAAAAAAAGATATTTCAAAAGTAATTTTGGAGTGGGGAGGGAAGAGAAGAAAAGACTAAAACTGTGTTGCTGCTGCCTCTGGGAATGGCTGTCTCTTTCCTGGGAAGACCAAACGTCACAGACAAGCCTCCTCCTTTTGGCTCGGCTGCTTGTGTGCTTCCTCCTTAGCCTGTCTTGGTCCAAAGGAACTGGGCTAATTTTGAAACTCTTTACACTAAGGGTGCCTAAAATTAGCTAGGAAGAGATCGGAAAAGCAGCTCAGGTGGTGGGTCTGAGAGGGCCACTGACACTGAGCTAAGTGCAGTGTTTTGGGTAGCCTCAGGTGCACCTCAAAAAGCATATATGTCTGTGTCTTAAAGGTATATATAGCAGTAGGTGCTGTAAAGGCACCCTAGGGACAACATTCCCAAGTACTTGGTGCTTGAACTCCTATTATTATGGTCTATAGGTATCTAACAGCTTTTCTAGCAGCTTATCAGCTTTGATCTTTGCTGTGGATTAAACATGATAGAAATGTGGATGTGCTGGGACTGCATTACAGACAGGCAGGTTAGCTGGAGGTTTCAGACAGATGGGAGGCAAATGGCTTAAGACAGAGTATGAAGCAATAGTTTTCTCAAATAATTAAATCTTGCTTCTCATATATCCTGTTTTCTAGTCTTATTATTGGAATATCAGGGGAGTTGCTTTGTAGGGTTCTGAGTCTTGCTGCCAGCTGGTTTTAGTGAAGTTAGGGTGGGGAGTCTGCTGGTAACGAATACCTCCGTAACCTACCAAAGAGGTGCAGGCAGGTAAGGCGCTTTGTTTGAAACGGTGCTTTGAATAGCTCTTTGGTGTCTGATGTTCTTGCACCTGATTTCAATTACTGGGAAAGTATCTTTGAAGCAATTAGTGTTCTTCAGATTGGATTCTTGATCAAAAAGGAATCCTAATAATGACTGATTATTTGGAAGGGGCGAAGCAGATGTGCGTCACCTAAAAAGGCTAAATGTTTTTGAGAAATTAAGTATTTTGGTTACAGGAAAATGTGTAGCACATTTTGTGTATTATTTTACTTGTGCTACAAAATTGTGCTTTTTTTTTTTTTGTAGCAGGCTATAGAGTTCTGCACCTTTGAGTTATTTCGGTTTGGATCTCTGCAGTAATGTTCAGACTGCATATTTCCAGATATGTTTTGTGGGATATTTTTATAATCAAATACTATTTTCTACTGATTAACTTATTTATTAACCTCTAAAAATATTTTATATTCATTGTTACTGCTTTTCATAACATGTGCTAAACTTCTTTAATATAATCCAGAAATCTATGATTTTACAGACCTATTAACAAGGGAAATCTTATATTAATTTGTAAAGGGATATTAACTCTGATCTACAAAGGCAGAAGGCACARTTTGCAGTGTTACTAAGAACTTATAATTTAAAATTATAGCTTGGTTTGTTGTCTTCTGTGATGAATCTCATTCAAAAAATAATTCTTTTAATTGGTGGAACCTTGTCCTGACTTTCATTTAGCCCCAAGGTAGAGTTTTCTGTTCTAATGTTACACCTATGCTCATAATACGAGGGAGAGGGAGAGAGCAAAGGGAAGATTACAAGATGTGTTGTTTAGTTTTAATAACTTGCTATGTTGGTATTTTCCCATTTTTAATCACTTCTGAGAAAGTAAAGATGGTGTTTTTTATGGCACTTTTTTCCCCTCATAGTCCTTCCCTAGACTTTTTTTGTATGTTCATCTTCAAGATTTTCTTCAGAATATTAACCCAACCAACATGTTAGATAAGGTTCTTGAACTATAGCCCAGATATTCTCAGGCAAAATCTGTAATGTGCCTTCAGCTTTTGTTCCGATATAATATTTGTGGATTGAGTCTTCTAAACATAGGTGTAACGTGCTATAGAAGCAGTGATAATTTGAGACTGTTTTTCATTTTTTAGGCACTTCGTCTCAGTAATACAGCTATGGCAAAAACTACCACTGGTCAAATAGTAAATCTCCTGTCAAATGATGTGAACAAATTTGATCAGGTAAGAAGTATTGCAGATCTTGCTGAAGGGTCTGAAGCTGAAAAAGTTATAGGATTTGAGTTATGAATATTTTATTCACAGCTGGTGATAAAAGTGTCTTTTATGAATATTTTTCCTAGTTGTTTCTCAAACATCATAGGAATAGAAATAGTGTCTTGAAATATGGGAGGAAAACATACTTTTTTCCCCTTAAATATTTTCCTGCTGTTTTCATAATTTCAGAGATATGTTGGTGCATGTAGATATGCCAAAATCAATATGGTGATTTGGTCACTTTCTGGAGCATAGGTACTTCCATTTAGCCCCTTAAGTTTAGGTCTCTGAATCTGGTGCAGATTCTCCCTGAATCTTCTGACTGAATGTCTCATTACTTGCTGCAGGCAGAGGTGCTGCTTCAACTTTGCATTTTTAGGGTTTTATTTTTAGCTAAGGCTGAAAGCTAATTTTTGTTTCTTAACTGTTTGCCTAGGTAACAATTTTCTTGCACTTCTTGTGGGCTGGACCAATTCAAGCTGTAGCAGTAACAGTACTTCTCTGGATGGAAATAGGCCCATCGTGCCTTGCAGGAATGGCAGTTCTCATTATTCTTCTTCCTGTACAGACCTGCATTGGGAGGCTTTTTTCTTCTCTAAGGTGAGGTTGCATGTACTGGGTTGTAGGTGTTCTGTCCTGGGTTTGACAGTGGGTGTCCAGGATTGGCTGAGGACTGGATTGAGTCAGAGTACTGCTCTGAGATTGACTTCTGTGTGGTGAGGTTTTTTGCTTTGTCTTTTGTTTTTGCCAGTGTTTTTTGTAGTCACTAATGTCATATTTCTGAATTCCTACTTAGGGACTTGAATCAGTGGTCTGTCTTCAAGTGATGCTGAAAATCTCTGATGCCTGATGGCAGTTCTGTACCTTGAAGAGTTGGGCTATTTCTGTAGCTGCCTTGCTGTAGATTTAGGTGCAGAATTTTACAGCTCCTTGAACTTTGCCTTCCTGCACCGTTGCTGCAGGTGCCTTCCTGCACTGACGTGTAGGGAGAAGTTATTGCAAAGGCAATACTACCAGTCCCATCATAAGTTTAACTTATGGGCATATTACAGAAGTTTCAGCAGAAAGCTCTGAAAATTTTGTGTTCGGAGATCTTGCTGCCTCCCCTCCTAGACAAAGATCATGAGAGGAAAAAGGGGAAAGAATTGAGAGARAAGGGAAAAAAAAAATTATGATGGTGGTTCTGATGACTCCGTTGACATTTCTAACTGTGAGGTTCTAGGTTGTGTAAATATGAAATGAATCTGCAGTAGTTTTCCATTATCAAACAAATCTAATTTGTTCTTCTCTGACTTCTTCCTGAAAAATCATTTACTTCAAATGACAATATTAACTACAACATTTTGACTTCCTAACTTTCCTTTTCTTGTATAACTAATAACGTTCTACTTACATCAAGAATTTATAAATGACTCTTCTCTCTTAATGAAAATATTTTTGTGTTATTAAAGTTCCTTTACTATGTACTTGTATACTTAGTAGTGTTATTCATCTTTGTTGCGTTTTTCTATTCAGGGTGAACAGAATGCATCCTTCTAGTTGTTTGGATAGGAAAAACTCTTTTTAGTGAGTTACTTTTTCTTTCAAGTTGTATTTTATTGAGACTGGCATTGCTGTTGCCTGGCTAGATATGAAAAGAGATCTGAGAATTACAAAGTCAGAACAGCTCATGGACTTCCTCCTCTGTTTATAACCACTGTGATAGTCTTCAGCTATTATGCTCATGTAGTATTTCTTAAATAATTAGTCATTCAGTGTCCTCTGCCAAATTCTTAGTTTTATATGATAAAAGGTGTTTTTAGAACACTTCATTATTTTCTTACATGCTCATTTTTACTGCCTAAGTATAATGTATGCATATGTAATAAGCTATATCACTGTTGTTTTGTTGGGGTTTTAATAGTAACGGTTAGAATACTTAGCACTTGAATCGTGCTTTATCCATGGTGTTCAAAGTGCTCTTCCAAAGTGGTAAGCATTGTTATACCCATTTTACAGATGGGAAACTTGAGGTACAAAGAGATTAAGGGACTATGGTCAGACAACAGGGTGAGAAAAATTTCTTGGAAATTACACATTTAAAAAGTTTGTCAGTGGCCCTATAATATTCTGTTTTTTCCCCCCAGCCATTAACAGTCACTAGTTTGGATGCAATGCAAGGAAAAGAATTTCTTAACCAGAAAAACTTTTGCCTGCATACATGTGCACAGATCTTTGTATTTGTAGCCCAATGAATGCAAAGAGTTAATGGAAAAATTAAAATAGATTCCAGCCCTGTAATGATGTTTGTGTTCACATGGCAGTTGCTGGGAATCTGCATGGGTTTAAGGAAATCGGCCTATGAAGAAGTAATTTAAGGATTAAAGCTTTTGCTAAAATCCAGGCATGCTCAGTGTGGCAGCTAATTTGTGCTATTATTCAGCATTATACTTGTGGCCCAGTTTTGTAAGCACATATATGCACGTCAGTTTATGATGCAGACACTTCCATTAGCTTCAGTGCTGTAGGAGCTTGCAGAAATGGACTCAATATTACATGGAATAGTATACACCATATTACTGAGTATTGCTTTTATCTGCACAAGTACTAAAAGTTGTACAAAATACACATGCTATATGATATTTTAGAAATAGTTTAATTATCAAGCTGAAGACTATGTTATATATATTCATAAGAGCTTGGCCCTTTACAGTTGCATGGCAAAGCACTGAATATTCTCATTTAAAGCACTTTCTAATCTGTAAGTTAGATTTTTTAAAAGAAAAAATAGCTTTATGTGGAACTGTTGGGTTAAACATAATCAGAACTCACTGAATATGCCTTATGAAAGCAGAAAGGAATTTGACAACTTATAAAATGGTTAGAGGACTTCTTGGACATTTGAAAGAGTCTTGAGGAAACCTTCAGGTCCTTCAYTGTTGTGCACTTAAGCATGCTCTGTGCCCATGTGCGTTCCAATTATCCTGATCTGTGCTTACTCTTTTTAAAACTTGGGGATCGACTTCCACCGCTGCAAATTGGTATCAGTGCATTTGAAGCCTGCATACTTCACACCACTATATAACCACTGAGATGGCTCAGTGGCTATCTGATGGTCCAATGGCTTCTGGTATGTATGTACAAAATAAGATTTTGCAACATAGAGGAGTGTAACTAAAAAAAACCCCAAACTCTTGAACATTTTAAAGCAATTTGTAAGAGGATGGTTATTTTGCTGTGATAAACTAATTTTTAAATTTTCTTGCTGAAATGTTACTCTGAGAACTGTTGCTTTTTTCATCTACAGCATTTAAAAAGAGAAATACTTCCATTATTTTTTTTTTCCAACCTACTATTATCTGGAGACCAACTATGTAGATTAGGTCTGAAAGGTGACTTTCAAAAGATTGCAGGTGAAAATTATTATTTGCTGCAGAGACATGAACAGCGTATTCTAAATTTCTAAATTTTGTCTCTTGCAGTGGTGGTGCATGTATATGGGAGAGAAAGGAGGAGCTCTCAAATTCTTTGAGGACTTTTCTTTTTGAAAAAAAGAACTTAGCAAAGATAATCTTGTTCCATGCCAATAAGGTTGGTTTAGGCTAAGCTATCTTCAGTCTTACAAAGAAGCCTTGATTACATTAGGGCCACTTTCCTATGTTTCTTCTATCACTTTTCATGTATAAATATTTCGTAATATGTTGCTTCAGTCGTCCTGACGTTTCTGGAATACTGGTGTTGAGGAGTCAGTTTAAAATGCCAGGCGGTTGCCTGAAATTCTTTCTATGTAAGTGCTTTGAACATGGCTATTACTTCCAGAGCACCAGAGAAATTTTAGAGGACAGGTTGAACTGAGAAGACGCAGCAAGCCTTTTTGAAAAACATTTTGTTATTTTTTTTATATGGTTTCTAAACCTAACTTTCATTGGCTTTATATAAAATTATATAATTTAGGAAAAAAAAGATACAATTTATCAAAATAAGGCCTACTATAGGCCACTCTTTATATGCTAAGTATGTTTGTATGCAGGAATGAATTCAGAGTTGCAGTGTGCATGGTTTTGGTTTTACATGGCTTCTAACTTTCAATGATTTTTTTTCCTAAATAAAATTGTAACTTGATTGTTTAGTTATACACACACACACGCACGTGTTTTCCAATTTATTCATCATTGCAAATGTGGGACCAAAATAGTTTTGTTGTTTTTTTTTAATTTGGTGTTAATTACAAATTCTTGTAACATTTTATAGAATAATAAGCAAATTTATTTTCTATTATAATTTCTTTTTTCTTTTTGAATAAAGGGTATGTATGTATGTGTGTGTATACACACATGAACACACACACATGCAYGTGCGCATACACACAGATTTGAATAACAGCTGGTCTTAATGTGAGAACTGATTAGTGATGAAAAAATGTCTTGCTTGTAATCCCTGTTCTGAGAAAGTAGGAATGTTGATTAGCTATTAAAAGCCTAAAAATCAATACAGTCTTCCATTGGTCAAAAAACCTGAGTTTATACTTTGATCGTTAACAGCTCTTAATGCATATTTTTGCCTGGAACTGCTCACAGAACAATTAAAGGCCATTTGTTTATTTAGTAAAACAAAAACATATCTAGATTTACTTTCTTAAATTGTAGCTGATGCACTAGTGTTGAGTAATCTTTGCCTCAAATAGAGTTAGCCTTAACAAGACATAAACAGAGGCCAGTTTCTTTGACACCGTCAAAATGGCCTTTTGAGAGAGGTTGTTATTTTGGCATTTCAAAACCTGCTTTTTAAAATACTTTCCTAATTTTTGTTTAATTCTAAATTTAATATTTGGATGTGTATTTTTTAATTGAAGTACTTCATTTTTTGTACATAAATATGTTGTTTAAGGAACACCATGTGTTTGTGCACACTGAAATAATAATTTTAAACATTGAATTAACTGTCAGTTCCCTGAGAATACACAATACTGTGAATACAGACATACCAAATCTTTCTGCTGTGTGTCAGCTGTAAGAGACTGTTTTAGGAAAAAGCTTTAATGCAATTACAGTTCTATGAATCTTCTTTTCAAGTAAAAGTAAAAATATCATTAAAATGAGTATATTATATGAAAATAAATAGTCTGTCTTCTTTTGAGAGTCTGAGAATTTTTATTTTCTGCTAATTACAGAAGCAAGACAGCTGCCTTTACAGATGTCAGGATTAGGACCATGAATGAAGTCATAAGTGGTATGAAGATAATAAAGATGTATGCTTGGGAARAATCATTTGCAGAACTTGTGAATGGTTTAAGAAGGTAATCCTGTAAAGATACATCTTGTTACATGATATATATCTATTTCCATTTTTACAAGTCAATAAATACCTTATTTTGTGCTTTGAAGAGCTTTTTACTTGAACCTCTGTGTGGCTTTTTTTTATAACTATAAGAAAAGGGAAGGAATGAAAATTTATCTTAAGGAAGCAGAATGAGAACAACCCCTTTGATATTTATAAATTCTATTGCTTTGTGTAATAGAGTATTTCTATGTAAGAGAGTTTATGTAAATTCTTATTTTTTTTTATGTTTCCTATCATGGAAGTTTTTCTTCTGACATATTTATGGAATCTGACTTTGTCCTAARTGATAGCATCCTCAGATAGTATTTTAATTGCCTTTCTGTCCCCTTTGAAATATTCTCCAAACCACCTGGAAAGGGTGGAGGGGAGAAAGGCTGCAGCTCAGAAATTCTCCAGCTGTATATGTGCAAGGCCAACTGAGTTTGGTATCATTTTAGAAGTCTGTCAGCATCTGATTAAAACTTGCTGTTAAATCTGTTTTTCAGGCACTGTTTATTCTTTTACTTGACAGTATGAGAGTGTTCAGTGTTAAAGGGTAACTGTAGGAGTTCTGGTGTATATTTCCCATCACTTAATTTTCATGTTATGTCCATTACTTGCCTAAGAGAAGGAGGTTGTCATCCTACTGTGGCTTCTCTGACTTTTTTCCCCACTCACTTAATCCTTTCCTTTTTCTAAATAGAGGGTCTTGTGCTAGTTGAATGTTCTTCATTGATTAGAGGCTTCATCTCTTGCATGGAGCCAGAATTTCTTTGTTGATAGCTTCCTCAGTGAGAGTATTCACATCACTAAACCTTAGATTTCTAGGTTAAATATCTCATTAAGTTTAGAGGCTTCCTATTTAATGGTGGAAAGAAAGAAGCTCTTCCAAAAGGCATCCTGAATCCTGCTACTTTTTATCGACAGCACTGTGGAAACCTGTAGTTAAGTCTTAAATTGAGCCATCATTACCCAGTATTTACACAGTGACACTTGACAGTCATTAAGAAGACATCTGAACTCCTCTATTCTTTTTCCTGTGGTTGTCCATATTAGTTTCCTTTGATTTAAATCTGTGCTGTAAGATAGTGTAGTCTTAAGGCTAAGACACAATTTTTCTGATATTTATGGAGAGTAGTACAAAGGACTTGCTGATTATCCGCAGATAGTGAGGGATTATTAAGGATTATTAGAGGGTGGGAAAAGGGTTTCATCCAGGATTGTAGAAGTATTTGAATTGGACCCAATTCAAATAGTTTATCTACAAATGTTCTTTCAAAGTACTTTGGAGGAGATCAGAGATTGGGAGCCCTTAAGCTGAAAAAATAACTCTTTGAAACTCTTTGAAAGTCTGTCAATTCAGCCAATTTGGCAAGTATAGTTGGAAAGTTGCTTAACTAGTTTTCCAGTAGTGCATCCTGCATCCTTCTCCCCATAAGTGAGGACTTAATATATTTCAAGTGGTATAATCATAGCTTGAATTTATAATCTTAGTATATAGTTCCAAGTGGAAGGGAAATCAAGATGATCGAAATTTTCCCTGAGATTTACCAGAATATTTGGAAAGAGAAATTAGGAATTGTTTTAGTAGAATTTATTCTAAATTAATTCAAGCAGATAAAATTAGAATGTGTGTGGAAGGAGCAAGTTATTATGGCTCTCCTGATAAAGAAAAACTATTATTTTAATAACAAATTAAGCCTGATGGCAGCCACACTATAGATGCACTGTAGGTGCAGCAACATTTCTAGGATCTGATTTGATGAGTCATTTAGAAGTGGAAACTGAGATTTAGCTGGAGTGGAAATTAAAAACACATGCATCAGCAGCTTTTCAGTTGCTAGATGGAGACTTGTGTGTCTGTGCAATTTATCAATTACAATTTAGATAGCGTAGTGGCCAGCAGAACAATTGGTCACAGACCAGTGTTTTCTGAATTATGAACCAGAATTCCTAGAGCAAAGGGAGCCAGGAGCAGGGTCCAAATGGAGGAGGAGGAAGGAATTAGAATGAGATCAGARGAAATATTGCAAATATTACGATGCAGCTTGAGGAACAGCAGCTGAATTAACAGTGGATTACTTGGGCCAAGGGTGGACTCTATCTTTTGGAAGTTGCACTAGTTTTTCAGCTGTGGATGTACTGATCTTGGCAAGAGTTTTGTGACTGAACTCAACTGAATTTTGATACTGGAAGGGTTAGGAGCTTCTGGATGCTTTGCTTTTATGCAAAAATTTTTTTCCTCTTTGCTCTTGTAGACAACCCAGCTTTTGATTTTGATAAAAGTGTGCAAAAAAAAAAAAAAAAAAGCCCCCAAAATAAAAGCTTCAGGAAAAAAGAACAACCTTAAATACCTTCCTCAACTTCTAAGCCTCTCTTTTCTCTTTCATTATTTACACATTAGTACACTTCTTCCCAAATGAGTTGGGGTGGTAGAAAGGGAGGAGAAAGGATATAGAAGTAAAATCCTGAGTGGGGTTTCCTCATCCTATTGTTGAGGGCAACTGTGATAAGAGATTGATGTGAATATTTATATTTTGCATTTTTAGGAAGGAGATTGCCATGGTTATGAAAAGCTCCTACCTTCGAGGACTGAACTTAGCCTCTTTCTTTGTGGCAAGCAAAATAACAGTGTTCATGACTTTCATGGCATATGTACTGCTTGGCAATGTTATCTCGGCAAGTCGGGTGTTTGTTGCAGTGTCGCTGTATGGTGCAGTAAGACTGACAGTAACTCTCTTCTTCCCTGCGGCTGTTGAGAGAGTATCCGAGGCAGTGGTTAGCATACGACGAATCAAGGTATGGTTACTGATTTTTTGAATGGTTTATGGATTTGTTATCTTAATCTAATAATGCTTCAGTGTCACCAATAAAAGCAGCTTCATTTTAGTTTTGCAGAATTTGGGATTTTTAATGAAATAATCTACCTCCAAAATTAAACATGCTGCTGCGTAAAGTATGTGGAAAAGTAAGAAATAAACTGCAGGGCAACTGGTGGGGTGAAATGTGGGAGGAAAGTGTGTGTATAAAGAGCTCTTATAGACATTTTTGAGATAAGAAAAATGTGCAGATACACAGATATGTTGTGTTTGGCAGTTGTGAGCCTGGAAATAAGGAAGACACAAAAAAGCAGATGGGAGACATAGGGGACACACTCCATGTGCGCTGCGCTGCCCTGTCAAATGTGAAGGACAGGCATGGGCCCTAGCTAGTGTATGAACTTCTTTCAATACTGGAATGAAGACTCTACAAATTCAGTAAGAATGAATATCACTCATGCTGCTATTGTAGCAGAAGGGCTTTATTTTGTTTGTTTTTGTTGTGTTTAGTGTGATGTTTTGAATAAAATAAGTACACAAACTATGTTTGCTGTATGTATCAGCACTTTAGTGTAAACTACAAGAGCAAAAGACTTAAGTGCAATTTTTTTTTTTAATTTAAAACTTAAAAAAAAAAAAAAAATCCCAAATTGCCAGGCTATGGAAATATACAGTTAAAGCATGTCAGCCATTCTAGACCTTAATTGTGTGAAAAATCAGGTTAATCTAGTCTGGAACCAGAAAAACAGAAGTGCCTTTCATGTAATCATATGGCTGTGTCACTATGTAATTTGTTGATGAAAGTAGCTAAAATCTCCTGTTAAAGTTTCACATGCCTGAGTAAAATAAATCAGTTTTCTTGCTGATAAATTTGCTAATTGTACTAAGCCCACACATAAACTACATATTAAACAGGTAATCTTTGCCCTTCGAAGAAGGGTTTGTTAAAAGTTGATGCAAGTAGAGTTAGCAAATGTTAATGTGTGAAAATCGCAACAACAGCTATATTGTAGGCAGTAACATATATTACTACTGCTTAAACTAAACTGTGGGAGGGGAGAAGAATGCTTAGGATACTGGGTATTGTGCGCTGTCTGTTCTGTCCTCTCATATACCCTGTGTTCAGCTCCAGGGCAATGCTGTTTGAAGGGATCTTTCAAGCTGTGCAGGTGGAGATATGCTTTGGCTGAGAAAGGTGCCTTAGGAAGAGCAGAAAAACAGTTGAGCAGAGACAGTGATGATCTGTTCCTTTTTTTCCTGTCCCAATTTCCAGTGTATCCTAGGGTGCATCCACTGTATTCCACCATATTACAAGATTTTGCTTCTAACAGCCTGCTCCAATTCCCCTGTCACTATGATTCCTAAGGATGGTTATTAGAAACCAGCTCCAAAATTCATTGGAATAGGTAAAGAACTCTACTAATGAAGCTGTAGCGTTCTTGGTGCAGTCATCTACCTTTACCCTTAATTTTCCGAACTGCAAAATGGGTCAAGGTTAGACATTCTACTATTGGATGACAGGGTGTTGCCTGACTGAAGACATGTGATTGAAATGTAGAGAAATGTARAGGAATTGCAGAAAGAGAGTAGGAGATATGGAAAAACTGATTAAGACTATGTCTAGGTATATTTGGGCAAAACTGAATATAATATTTTTTGCAAAGAAGGTGCCTTTCCATAGGCTTTATAGAACAAGTAAGGTTTCAGCAGTGATGTTGAAATATGCTCAGATGGAGACAGGGAAGCAGGATATGTTATGTTTCAGCTAACACAGAAGAAAAATATCAGATGGGAAGTAGCCTTTCCTCCATATTCATGCATACATACATTGGCCACCATGTGACAAAAAGACCATTAACGTCTCATTATTATTTTTTTGTTTTTCCTAAGCTCTCTTCTCCCCCTCACCCTAGCTGAACAGCTAAAATCTGGTCTACTTCTCTTCTTGAAGCTTATCCCCTATTTTGTGATGAAGCAATAGGCTCAAGGTCCCCTCCTGAAACACAGCAAGAGCTGTTGTTTTTCGGAGGCTTATTTTGGCAGAGACTATGAAAGGAGGATAAATTTCATCTGGGTATGAAAGATAGAGGTTTCTCTCTCAAGGTCGCAGTTCTATCTCAAGCTAATGTTTGCTTCTCAACATCCTGTGGAAAGCTAGCAATTTCATTTTTCTCTGCATGGAAGATTAATAAGCACAAAAAGAGTGCAAGAATGTTTTAAGAGAACTTAAAAATCTTTAAGGATTAAGTTATTTTACTGCTTTCAAAAATTTTATTGCTGGTGTTGATTTCCCCCTCAATGTTTACAGTTCTTGGAATTAGCCATATAATTTTTTTCATCATTTGTACTAATTTTATTTGAAATGATTCCACCTGTGGTGCTGTCACCTTTTTGAATCAAATGGCTAGCTAGAATTTATACCTGGTGAGAATGCTACTGCTATCAGAAGCTCCTCCTGAAGTCTTGTAATATAAATGCAGAAAGAATTGAACAACAGGAGACTGATTCCTTGCTCATAGTTCCCATGATATTTCATTCATCATCTAAATCCAAATCATATTTCCAAGGTCTTTTCTYAAGCCACACACCCCCATACTTATTTAGGCTGTTTGGTGTTTCTTTCCCCGTCTACCACCTTTTTAACCTGAGTTCTCTCTTACACACRTGCCCATTTACTCCCACCTGTCAAAAACAGCCCTTGGCAAACTCGCTCTCTCTTGGCTGGAGAGCTCAGACTTGTGCGGCCTTGTATTTTTTTTTCCTTTTGGTGGAGATGTATACTTGCATTGAGTTTGGAGACTGCTGCATTAAAATGCTCGACTCTTCACAGCTCTTTTAATGATACCTCTCAGCTGAATCTTGAGCAAGTTCCATTGTACCTGGTGAGACACAGCAGTACTGTTCCTGTCCTCTCATGTTTTTTTCATCTTTGTTCTGTTTCTTCTTCTGTTACTGACTTCTGTAAGTCTTCAGTATCTATCTAATTTATGCAGGCTAACTATTAGTTCAGTACTTGTTAACAGCTTTGTACAGTGTCCTCACAGGTCCTTTAAGCAAAACGAGAATAAAGTCAGTCCTCACCATTAAAGCAGTGGAATGATAAGGTGTTGTAGTTAGGGCTTCGTCCCTTCTGCATGGAAAGAGGGAATCGAATCATTATAAGGTTTGTCAGTATTTCGAGGAAAAAAAAAAAACGGAGCCAATTTCTTAAATTCTGTTTGCTTCAGGAATTTGCTTTTGAGCAGGTTGTAATTAGAGTCCTGCAGGACTCTTACGCTGTGAAATCTATGCTTCTGGGTACTATCTGGAATGGTTAGCTAGTTAGAGGTGCACTGTTCAAAGGTGTTGAGCATTGCTTTGGAAATATGATTTCTTGATCAGTGTGTATTTTTTTATGAATAATTTTTTTGTATGCTGCATACAGAACCATGGGCTTGCATTCTTTTCCTAGTTGCAAATTAAGCAATACCCTGTGCTTTTCTTTTGTTGCAGAACTTTCTGATACTTGATGAGGTTTCACACTTCAAACCACAACTGCATAGTAGTAATGAGAACATCATTCTTCATGTTCAGGATTTGACTTGCTATTGGGATAAGGTAAACTTATTTCTACTAAACATTAGGAGTATATTGATGGTGCAGGCATTTTAAGTTTACATAACAGTATATCTATATATAGTGTGCTGATGTTTCGTATGGTATCTTTTTATATATGAGAAACCTTTTAGTATGTTAAGCTAACTCCATAGAACAGTATGGGAAACAGTATCAAGTGCATCTTAGTAGTAGCTATTCCTGAATATTAAGAGTAACTAACTAAAATATGTACATTTCTATATGAAAGTATCTCTTTGTGTTATTTAACAGCACTGCACTGTAGCTCAGATGCTGAATTTGTAATTAAAGGCAGGCAGCACATCAGTCCACTGGTCTAGAACCAGAACTATATTGTACTTCCCATAACAAATTTGAAGGCTTAAGAGACTAAGCTGTAAGTATTTGTTACTCTGTGTATTTTAATGATGATTGTTCAACTACATATTGTCCTTTACTTGAAATGGACCAAAACCACCAAAATGATTAGAAAAAGGGACAATATACAGGTGATAAATCTATTACATATCCTTTTCTTTAAATGAGGCAAAGACTGACATTCTGTTTTAAAACTAGAATTGCCATTATAAGCGGCAATTTGTGATGAGTTATTGGAGATGTTATGAGCTGTCACTATCCTTGCATAAAAGAAGCTATGAAGATTTCAGTCTTCATGAGAAGACATGAGAAATATTGGAAGCTCTGAAAATGAATTTGGCATATTAATGTACAGCAAATAAGACATGTCAAATACTTCCCTTTATACACCTTCCTCCCCCAACACATGCTGTGTCCCAAGGAGGATAGAGTATGAAGATATATGTGAGGATCTACCTAATAATACTACTCAGCAACACATTGCTACTTTATGTTGGTGTTTTGCTTTCTCAGATTTGTCTCTATGAAATAAGTTCTTTCTGAGATACTGAACACTTTTTTCATTAATTAGTATGAAATACTTAATGATGAATACATTCTAATGCAAAATGGAATGTATTTCTTAGTCTTTGGTTTGTCGCCAAACCAACATTGGTACCAGTGTTAACAATCTATAGGAAATGGTTGCATAATGTGTCCATAAAACATCTTCATTTTTTTCATGAGAAGTTTACATTACATAAAGCTGGTGAGTATGACTGGAATTACTGGTTTCCTTTATGCAGTTTTCATTTGGATATTTAATTGAAATGTACATGGGTGAAGAATAGTTCTCCCAGAACTATAAGAGAAACTCAGGTCACTTCTCCTATGTTCTGCTATAATGTTGCAAAATAATTTTATAGGTTCTTACTAAAAGATGATGGGTTCTGAGAGAGAGAGAGAGAGAGATGAGTTATGAAAGGAATAAAAATATATATTATACTTTGTCATGTACCTGCTTAGCTTGCTACCCTACTGGGTTTTTCATGACTCTTTGGGTCTCTGTTTAACAAAAGTACAGCTGGATGGTAATTTTTTTTTATTTTTAAAATTATGAGCCAAAACAGATATTAAAAAAATAACAAATCCAAAATCACTGGAAGTATGAAAGGGATTATTAGCTAGGCTTTTAGGAAAACAACTTAACATGGTATATTGCAGTTTATCAAAAGATAAACAAAACCAATTAATGTATGGTCTCTCTCTTGTTTTACAAAGGCAAGTATTATCCGAGTCCCCCAGGCTAGTTCGATAGCAGCATGGGACTCGGAATTTTTGTGTGTGGATTCTTATCGACAGTCCTTTAGTTTATGGAACAGTTTGCCTTTTCAACTGAACAACTTTCAGTCTAAAACTCAGGAATTTAAGCAGAAGCYAAACGTATCCCATGTAATTTTAGTCATCTAAATGAGGAGCCCAAGTAGTGTAGTATTTTTATGCAGTATATGATTTTTAAAGCCCTTAGATGGAATGAATTACTTCTCTCTCTTGACTGAAGCACACAAGTTCTGCACAAGCTCACCTGAGGGGTAGCAGTCCCTGAAGGGACCAGTCTTGTATCCTTCTCTCCATGCACCCTACACCTACGTTCCTTCCCTTGTGCTGGCATTAATGCTCGTATGCATGACCCTGCCGATGAACCAGCTCAGAGAGTTAAAGCAATAGAAACCACGTCACTTCTTATGCAGTTTGTTTTCTGACAGCTTACTTCCCTGAACAGCCTGTCTGCAAGGTTAGGCAAGAACAAGCAGCAAAAGAAGGAAAATGAAAGGCAGGGATAGTTGACAGGGCACAGGGGAGCTGGGACATTTGGTGGTCATTAGCTGTCAGCATCAATTGTGCTTTAATTTAAGTGCCTCAGTTTAGTGCCTAAAAATAGGTATGATGAATTCAGGGCAAACTGTTTTTTAATTATGAGGAATGCTGTTTTGGAAAAATACCATGTCCCTGAGGTATTTGTGGCCATGCTTTTTGCTTGCATTATTACTTTCATACAGGATCTACGATACCTTACAATCATTTGAATACTTTTTTTTTTCCTGTAGTGTTTTTAGGCTCTTATGCCATTGTTTTGAAAACCTGGACATGGGTGGAAATTGATTTGCTCTTCTGTGAATACAGAAGCACAAGCTCAAGAGGTCTGAAAGAAGGACTTGTGTGTCTGAAAGCTTATCTGCTTTTCCATATAGACTGATTGTTTTAATAAAAGATGTTATTTCTTCCTACAAACTTTGCATTTCAGAAAATGCACTGGCTGCCACAAATTGGTACTCTTCTCTTGACCTTAACACTAGTTGAGCACCTGGACTGTGTACTCTGGACTGAGAAATCAAATTCATGGTAAAAGCTGGGGGGGGCAGGCAGGAGAGAGGAGACGAGAAAAATAAAAAAGTCCCGTTGCTGCCACCTTGTGGAGATTAGTAATAATAGTATAAGTAGGTTTGCAGAGTCAAACACTGCAAAAAAGTGTGGATTCTTGCACTGAGATCCTGACTTTGTGTAGGCTTGTTTTGCTGGGTGGCTGGGTGGGAGCACTGAAGGGAGGCATTTTGCTGAACCTGGGGTGCCTTGGTGCATCTCCTGGCATGAACTTGCATGAAGGTACGTGTGCATTCGCTGCACTCTCCCTGCCGTCCTAGGTGTGAATGAATACCCCAGCCAGGTCTCTCCCAACTCACTTGAAGCAGTTGGTCCTAAATTCCTCCTTTACACAGTCCTCGAACTTGGTCACTTGGCATATTTATACGGATGCGGTGATAGGAGATGCGTCTTCAGGCTCCTGAACGTCAAAGGGTAACTAGAGATTTTAAACGCTCTGCCAGTTGTGCAGCGGTTCACTAGGTTTCCTTGGTTTTGCTCTTTTGCAGAAGCTTAAGGCTAGGTTTCAATTTGGCCCTTTAATAGAAATACTAACACTGTCCAGCTTTTTTTTTTTTTTTAATGCTCGTATTTTTCTGTTTGCATTTTGGTATCAGTCGTGCTTTGTGTGGTGTAAGATGCACTTAAAGGCAGATTCTGTTACAAGGATGTTTTGCTTTAATGAGAGGGAGCTGAATCAGGCCCTTAGGAATTAGTTTAGCACAGCTGTTAAAGGCAGGGGTATCCTTTCTTTTCATAAGAAATGGGCATTTTTGCAATTACACCTTGATAGGAGAGGTACAAAATATGTAGGAGAAATAAGCGCTTATCAGTAGTGTAACGTAAAGGAGAGGCATGCTGAAGAGGAAATGGCGAACAAACAATTCTTGGTAATGTATTTGCACAYAAATAGCCCACGAGTCATCTGTCAAAAGCTTTCGAGAATCTGAGTCTACGAGGCAAAGTTGCGTAAAACCGACCAGCATCTTTCTGTTTTCACTTTGGACAGAGTCTTGATTAGAGCAGATACAGGCCTGGCTTTCCAGGGGCTTGGCATGGCCAGTGCTCTGCCCAGCAAGGGCTCGGGCAGGGTCATGGCTTCTTGCGGCTGCGAGAGGACCAGCAGAAGCCTGCTGTTCTCAGGACTGCTGTCCTAGCTTTGGGGGTTTTGAGGAAGCTGCTGCTTCTGCTGGCTTTGGGGGTCCTCATTCCCTGAACTTAATTTTGTGTGTAACGTTTTAGCACTTGTGGTTAGGGATCAGTGTCTTCTGAAAGCGTTTGTGAATTATTGAAGAGGCAAGTTGTTGGCCTGAAAATATGTTGGGATTATGGGTTGCTTATTTGTAGTGATTTATATGCATTGTTCTCTGTTTCTAAAGAGTTGTTTTGATGGTATGTGTTTCATTGCTGAGTAAACATAACCTTTTCTCAAATCCATAGAGTTTAGAAAGCCCAGCACTTCAACAACTTTCATTTACTGTCAGACGAGGAGAACTATTGGCTGTGATTGGTCCAGTAGGAGCTGGAAAAGTAAGTCTTAATGTGTTACACTACCTTGCGAGGTATTTATAAGTCTGTTAAGCACAACTAGAAAGTTGCAARTATACAGTCCCTTTCCTTGTATAATAATACACTTTACATCAAGATAATGGGCATTCAAAAGGGCAGATGTCCTTTCTGAGGGGAGAGGTGTGGCTGGAAGTTGAAAAATACTTTGTACTTTGCTTCTAGACTGCATGTAAAGGTTACTAACATTTATGTACTAGTATCAATACTTTATAGGCCATCATGCCAATAAATATAACTCAATATCTGTGATGTCCTTAATGCAATCAAACTGCTTTTGAAAAAGTTGTCCAAGATATCAACAGTTTATTGAAGTGCTACTATCAGGAGATTAAAATTTGGGTAGCTTTTTTCAGAAACAAACTTTTATCTATCTGGAAGGTTCATTTCTGAATGTGCAGTTAGGATGCAGGTCATTTCTGTCTCTTATTTACTGTCTTCAAGGGTTTTTGTGTGCCCCCCCCCCCCCAAAATCTTTTTCAGTCTTCACTCTTAAGTGCTGTGCTTGGTGAGCTGCCTAAAGAGAAAGGATTGATAAATGTTTCTGGAAGAATCGCCTATGTTTCTCAACAACCCTGGGTGTTTTCTGGTACAGTAAGAAGTAATATACTGTTTGACAAGGAATATGAGAAAGAAAAATATGAAAAAGTTCTAAAAGTCTGTGCTCTTAAAAAGGTATGCTTTTCTCTGTGTGTTTTATTTTAGCCATCTTAATTTTTATTTTAGTGTTCTTGTGGACTTCTAGTACATGCTGCAATAAATAATATATAGAGTGAATTATTATTAGTAGCATGTGAAATAAGTTCTGTCGTTGAAAAGAAATGTGTAATTTGTGACATCCATGTATGAGCACATTCTTGTAATTCCTAATAATTTCACTAGAGGGAGATGTAGTTTCTGTGAAGCTCAGACAAATTTAGAAAAAGCCTTCCAAATATTTAATTTCATAATCACTTTTAGTGCTGTTGATTGCTGTTATACTAGATAAGTATGTTATTAGATGTAATAAAAGGTAGAAAACAAACATTCAGACTAACACTGTCGCTCTCATTTTGTAAATATCCTTTATACTGCTTTATTTTTTTTAAATAAATTTCATGTATAGCATATATGCATTGCTAATGGTTATCAAAAGAGCCTTAATGCTGTATATTGGAGAACTTGCTAAGCCCAAGAGTTTTATGAAAAAACATTTTTGAAAGGTCTGTGTGTAAAGGAGTTCATGACATGAGATATAGAAGAGAATTAAGCCAGATTTGTCAAGAAACAGACATTTTGCTTGGCAGCTAAAAAGTTTTTACTCAGTATGTTATGATATTCCTGTCAGCAGCAACACAGGTGAAAAGCAGATGGTTACTGTGATGAAAAAATTTTTTACAAGTTTTTACACGTGGTAGACAGTTTTAGTATCTTCCCCTGATATTCAGTCATACGCTGTTGTCTAAACTTAAGGGCTTAATGACTTTAAGAGACTGCAAGCTACATTAAAAAAAAAAATTGTATTTTATGGTAGATTTGCTTTTGTAGTTTACTTTCAAATTTATGGATCTTATAAAAGCTGTGAATAAACTTTCTGAATTTGTTACATAGCTCAAGGTAAAACTTCTGTGTTTTGTGAAGAGAAAATACACTAGTATGACATGGAACACTATATAATTTTGTTCTCTTGCTTGTAGTACCAAGTCCCATAAATTAGCCAATCTTTTGTAGTGAATGGCATGGATTGGATACATTGTAGTACGAATAAAACTGATGTAATTCTTAGGGACATTGGCAAATGGAAAATAATCTAYTTTTTACTGGTAGTACCTATTCAATTTTATTTATTGTGACAGCTTATTGTGACAGCTCATTATGTTATAGTAAAAGCAATACAAAATTAATTTACTGTTGTATGTAGGGTGGTCTGAATGATCGGTGAATATTCCATATGACACTAAGAATAATAATGCACTTCCCTCTGGCAACAGCTGTAGAAAATGTGACCTTTTAGATGTGTATTATTTTTAAGGTATTTTAATGATCTTTTGCTGAAGGTACAAATCCCTAAAATATCTGTGAATATTTCATCTTGTATGACACTTAATATTTTGATATGAGATGATGCCTTAATACTATTTGAATAGGGAAATGTTATGTTGAAGTAGGTCTGTCAGTTTTTGCGGTTAAAATGATGAAGTTTTTTACTTGCTGGATGTTCTTTATGTCCACAGGACATGGAATTATTAGCAAATGGTGACTTAACAGTAATAGGAGATCGTGGAGCTACGCTGAGTGGAGGACAGAAGGCTCGTGTAAATCTGGCCAGGCTAGTGTGTTTTGCTGCTTCTATTATTTACAAGTTTGGGGAGGTTTTTGACAGGTGTTAGTGTCTAAAATAAATAAGTGTAAGAATTTGTCGTACTGACTTTTGTTTAAACCTTGTAGAGCTGTGTATCAAGATGCAGACATCTATCTTTTGGATGATCCACTGAGTGCAGTAGATGCTGAAGTTGGGAGACACTTGTTTGAAAAGTATGTTACTGTTTTATTTTCATTTAAAATCTTTTAATTTCATTTCAAATTAATTTCCTTTATTTTCATTATATTATTATCTTCTGATTCCTTGCAGAAAGTCTTGAAAAAGCATTTTTTTGGGGGGAGATGGTTCTATTTACAAAACTTAACGCATTCACTTCTGCTTTTATTTTTTGTTTATTTTATGCATCCAGARGATGCATCTTTTTTTTTCGCATGTGTCCCTGTCATTTTATTCTTTATTTTTAAAAGCCCTCTAGAGCTCTGTTTTGAAGATACTATAGTGAGAATTATTTCTTAAGGGAATATGTGCCTTTTTCTTGGGGAGAAAAATCAGATTTCATGCATCAGTACTGGATTTTATTAATATTAGTACTGAGTGAAGAATAATGTGGGGTGGGATTTTAAATCACTTCTTATTTTGCTGCAGCTTTATTTGCGTAGTAATAAGCACTTATTTCAGGTGACTAAAGAAAAGGACAGAACTCACTTCTCTTAGATTCTTGAGTAATTTTTTCATTTCTGTTCTTGAATGCTTGAAATTTCTCTCAAATACATGAAACAGGGAACCATGGCCTGCAGACTCGACTGTGGAGAGCAGAAATAGTGAAAAAGAGAATGTGTAAGCCTTACCGTAAAAGAGAGAGATATTGGACCTTTCCCCATTTCTGAAGAAATAGGACAGTGTTCATTAAAAATCAGGTTCCCTTTTCAATATATTTCCTCTTGTCCCTCTCTCTATCATCTTTCAAACTGCTTAATCTACAGGACATAGAGAGTACAGGAATAACCCAGTTATTCCAGCCAGTGTTTCCTCCTTGTTTCTTTATAGCCTGCTCATCCCTCTATCAAAAGGTATGATCTAGAATTTATTAGAAGTGGAAGGAAGAGCTTCCGTTGACTGACCTTAGTGGGCTTAAACGAGAACATTTTTTTTGAGCACACTCGCATCCTTTATGAATTCCACTGTACAAATACATGAATTAATTTGCTTTTACTGTTGTTCCCTCCCCCCACGCCCAGGCAACCATAAAAACCTGCCTTGCAGAAATGGTTGTAGAATTTGCATTGACTAGGATTGCATGCATGTTCTTTTCTCCATGCAGGGAAGCTGTCAATATCTAAATTGGAAAATTGTACATCCTGTTGATGTTTATAGTTTCAAATCTGGAGATCCCTCTAAGACCCCATCAAAATTATATTTTACTTTATTAATTTCTTAAAATGGCTACTATTTGGTTCCATGAGCTAGTATGGAGTAAAAGTTTTGCGATACATACGCTTTACATTAGTTATTCTATGCAGGATCGTTTTCACCTTCCATGACTGATATCGGGAGGTCATAACATCTGTAGTTCACATTTTATCAATTTTCTTTTATGCCTGTTGAAACTACCTAAGCTTTAGCTGCTTTTTTTTGTTTGTTTGTTTCTGTATAAGATTGCTCTACAGATTCAGTTTCTGAATGTACCTGAGTTCTGCAAGTGTACACGTCTGAGCTGTCAACTGTCCCTCCCTTAGTTAGGTCTTGAGGCTTTTTCACAAAGGGGAAAATAGGAAAGTGCAGTAGTGCCTTGCAGAGGAGGTCAGGCTGCCTCTTCAATTTATTCTGCTTTTTATGTGAGCTATGATATTGGGAGTGTCTACATGCTACTGCAAAACTGGAAGTATGTTTTTTTATGTGCAAAAACATTAAAGAGCTGGAGAACATTGCTCTGCTAGCTCAGTGTATGTTTTGCTGATAAATGTGTGGCGATGGGGAGGAATAAGGAGATGATCTGAGAATATTTGAAACTTGGAAAACTAGCTAAGGTTCTTTCTCAAAATGTGTTTGCTTTAGTTTACCCCTTACTCCTAGTCTTTAGATCAGTTTGAGCTGGACAGATAAAAGTAGAATGAAAGCATTTCATGGGGAGAACAGGCTGCATGGAGTCATGGTGGCAAAGAAATCTGACAAAGGTCTGCTTGTTCAGGATCTTAAGGAAGGAAGGTCTTTTCTTTAACAAACAGAAGTTGTCTTCTGGAACCTCCATTGCAGCTATAAAAGGTGTTAGGGGGAGTGCGGAGAGTGCTATGTTCAGTAGCTGGCCTTTAATAACAAAGCTGGGCATGCTTTTTGATGTATTCTGCTTCCTGAATAGTGCTAGAAATCTGAAGAGAACATTTGGACAAGAATGATTTCTTAGAATGTCATGCTGAGGAATGTCTGAGACACCACTTCATACAACTTGCCCCTAGGAATTCAAACCACAAGGCATAAAACAATAGATGAGATGGAAGAAATAGAGGATTATTTAATGAGAATCTGAAATGGATATTGTTCTGTTCCCCCACTCTTTCTTTTAATCTTATATTCATGTTTAATTTCTTAGAAATGTCTGATCTATGCATTTCTGTCTAAAGATAGGTATGTTCCTATGTAATACCTTGAAGCTATGGTCTGTGAAGGGTTGGTTCATTACATTTGCTGCTTCTCTTCCTTCTGTTCAGCTGCTGCAGTAAATAAATACTTTTCAAATGAAAAAGAATGTGAATAGTACAGCTCCAGTGGGAAAATAGTCCACAGTATCATTAATGTTGTTCTGTCTCTTAAGAAATTCTTCATAATACAGACAAGTTGTTCTATGGATGATGGAACAAATAAAGCTTGTTTTTCAATTGATTTATTTTTCCCAGTCAGATTCCTTGGGGCCTAATAAAGTATAAACTGGAGATTTTTGTGTTATTTATAGCCTCTTTTCCTGTGGGTTCTCTGACATTTAACAGTGGACAAGCTTCAGCCCTTTCCCAGTGGGGAGCACGAGTAGAATTCTATCTTTTATGCATTTATCTTTTATATATATCTCTTTTCATTAACTTTTAGGGAAGGAGATATTTTGAAACCTCTGCTTTTTCTATCAGATTTAAAATGAGGGACACACACACAGATATTGTGGTCACACAGATTTCATTTCCTTGGATGACAAAGTTTGGAATAGCCCGTGTTTTAAGAAAATCTTGGGGTCCAAGCATGACCAAATGAAATTATCTGTTCTCCCTGTGGATCTTTTTAACATATTTCTGTAGACTACATGATTGCAGATCACCTTTGGATAGAAACACAATTGTGTCCTATCAGTGATACTGACTCAGAAATGGTTGTTTTAAGAGTGGGATTTTTATTTCAATAATGTATTGAGAGAAACGCTTTTCTCTAGGTATTGTTCTTCCCTCAAAACTTTTCCGGAGACAGGAGCAGCATGCCAGTCCCAGCTGATGGACAATGTGGTTTCATTCTGTTCTTCCTCTGCACTCATGAAAGTAGATGGAATTGCAGGACAGACTGGGGTTCTTTCAAAATTAGACCTATTATTGTTACGGTGTTTGGGAATGGTATGTGCGAGTGGAATRTCCCTGCTATCCAACAGAATTCTGCAGATCTTTGTCAGCTGAAAGCTATTTTGAATGTATGGCTGTTTGTCTTTTCTCTCCCATTTTCGCCTCTGGAATTAGATAAAAGCTGCAGGACAAATTCCTGCATCTGTCACAGCCCTAACTGTGAAGTAATTGGATGTTAGCATCTATTCAAATGGAGCATGTTGGCACTCAGAGGTGGCCTCAAGTGTGAACTCAAGGGGCACGTAATTGGACAACGGATCACTGGATTCCCATAAGTTGAGGCTGACCAGAGAATCACCGGGCAACTTGACCAGGTGCTCTGAAAGATAAAGCCTCTCCCTTGCCATTTGAGATAACTGCGAGTTTCTCTGCAAGAGAGGGAAGGAGACAGGCATGATTTTGTAGCAGAGGTTTCCTTCATGATTGCAGAAAAATGTGAGGGAGAAGTGAGGTGACTGCAAAGGAGAGAGGAATTCCATTGTGTGAAGTGCAGGGATAAGAGATCCTGGATTCCTTAGTGCATGCTGACCACAGTCTAAGAAGGAAATGAGAGGCAAGGAAACTACTGTAGGGAAAATGAGTAAAAGAATTTTTTTTTATTAGATGTACAGATCTAAATGTTTATTTTGTCTGTTTTTAAACTGTTTGATTTTTGGAACCCTTAGCAGTCTGAGTGCTTCCGCTCATACCCCTCAAAGTGAGGCGCACYTGGAAATTTCCTGTAATGCTGGAGCTTTGAGGAAGAAGTGCTGTTATGGTGTTGTAGATAATTAAAAGCAAGTGGAGTGCATCAGTTCTGTAAACCTAGCACATAGAAGCTAGAAAGTCTTGTTTCTGTAGAGGGATTACAGACACAATCCTTATGTCAGAGGAACCAAGCAAAAATAACCCTGGCATATACTCTATCAGTGCTGTGTTTAAAGGCATACTGTATGCTTTGTCTGCGGATGGTGAGGGCACAGGGGAGCTGGTGTGTATATTTAAGGATTTTCTCCTGCCCCCTTTTATGTAGGCTATCTAGAAATCAAGGGTTTCTCAAGGAATCAGAGACTCCCATTTTGTGTGTCACATCTGGTCCATGCTCTTCATGTCTGACATCACTGCAGTGATTGCAGCCCTACTGAAGTACTGGGCAAACTTGAATGCTATGTAGCATTTTTTTTGCTACAGAGACTACTCTTAAAGACTTCTTAGTTATACCTTTACATTTAGATGATATAGGTGGGATTCCATCAACTTCATTATGTTTATGGTAGGGAATATATTTTAAAGGTATGAATATATCATAGTAATGTGGCTTATTTAAAAAAAAAAAAAAAAAAAAGCATAAATGTGACCACTGTGCATTCTGTGTTTTTATGAAACTAATCTTTTACACTTTTTATCTCAAAAAAAATTTTTTTAATCACACAATATAAAAGCAAAAAGCCACTTATAGAACACTCTTGTAGTCGCATTCTTTAGTGGTGATAATTGAAAACTATATTATGAATACCAAAATATAAATGGGCTCAAAAGAGAATTATGCAAATTAGTGTAGGAAAAGTTCATGAAGAGCTGTTTAAATACAAAGATCTCAGGTTCAAGAAGCCCCTAATATGCAGACTACGGAAGCGAGAAAAGTATGCCAAAGGAAGCACCATTGTATGTTTGCTTGTATACTTTCTCTAGCTGTTCACTGCTGGTTGGTGTCTGGACAGGACATGGGATTGGGTGGATCATTGTTTTGTCCAGTGTGATCATTCTGTGATCATCCTGTGTTAGCCCAGTGGAGGCTGGGACTTGTCATGGGATAGAAATACATGTTTAACATGATAGGCACAGGAATAGAAATGGCGTAATAGATATAGGTGTGCTTTTAGTGTCTCTTGCAGATATGTCATGTATATTTTTTTCTGAAATTCACTAACTTTCAAAATATAGCAAAACAGATGGGGGATTGTTTTCCCTGAAATTCTTAAATTAAAGGGAAAGGAGAGGAAAGCAAAGGGAGTAAACAAATTAATATAACAAAGGTTTTACACCTGTGACCACTTCTGCATGTGCTTTAACTTCATTTCAGTAGGTATTTCCATTGAAACCAATACAAGTATTGACTAGAATAAAGTTAACTTGTATGTGAACTTCCAAAAAGGGGAGGCAAAAAGAATGCTGAGGAAGAAAGTAGAATCATAAAAGAAGAAACACTGCAGAGGTGAAAGAAAGCTGGTTCTTAGAGGTTAAAAACTAAAAAAAGATTAAAGAACAACTTGTCTCAAAGAAAAGAGAACCTGATTTGGGAGAAAGAGCAAATGAGGATTTGTATGCACTGATGTGCCAAGACCGTGACTGACTGCATAGAGAAAGCAATGTGCTGTTGTAGGCCCCCCATCTGAGTAAGTGTCCTCTACCACTTGCCCTGCAGCATCAAAGCTCAAGCTAACTTTTTTTTAATTGTACAGAAGTTTGCTGTCAAAATACAATGGGTTTTAAAATGAATAATAGCATCCTGTTGCTTAGATTTGTTAATTTAATTTCTTTTTTTTGTCAAATTGGAAGAGTGTAATTTCTGGAGTTCTAGAGATATCTGCCCTGAGTCTGGTGTTACTCAGTGCCTTGGATGATGAATAAAGGTCATTGATGCTGTATTTGCAAGTGATACAAAGCTGGATAATGCTTCAGGCAGTTCTGGAGATGGGACAGAGATGTAAAAAGTCTTCATTTTAATCATTTTGAATTAATGGATACAACACAGTGGGGATAAGTGCAAAGTGTTGACTCTGCATGAAGCACAATGGATAGGGCTCAACTGTGTAACAGTTTTGCGGAAAAGGAGGTGCGAATTATGATAGAGCCCAAAGCCAGTACGAGTTGGCAAGGTCATGCTGACATGTCTTGTCAAGGAAACTATGCACTGGGATTTATACTAGTATTGTATCCTGCAGGACAGGTAAAGTAATCCTCCTATTATGTTTTGTACCTGTAAGGCCTCAAAATGATAATGTATCCAGTTTGGGATTTTGCACTTCCAAAAAGATGTAGACCAGCTGCAAAGTCCAGTGTAACCCGTAAAGAATATTCAGCTGTGTAGGGGGAAAAAAAGAGAACTGTTTCTCATTTATAAGAACTAAATGAACTAGTATTTTGGGTTTTGTTTTTTTTTTTGTCTAGAAAAAGGCAGAGAAACTGAAGTCTTAGTGTATTAAAGGGATGCTGCACACAAGAATAAACTGGTCTCCTGTCCTTTGGAAAGTAGTAGGCTTAAATTGAACCAAAAGACATAAACTTAGACTTCAGAGAAAAATTTTGTCATGGTAAAGGTATATTTTCCCTGGAATACGTTTTCAAGGATGTTGAAAATTTCTGTTGAGCTTACAAACAAGCAGAACAACATCCTCCAACGTCTGTCAGGAGTGACCTAAGTTTAAATTGATTTTCCCTTGGGGAAGAGGGGTGGACTTTCCATAGTCCCTGTGATCCTGTTTTCCTTGTGCTGAAAAGGCTAAAGAACCTTTGGGTCTTCCCTGTCCGCATCTATTCTAGCTGTGTGTGCATGTGTGTGTGTGTCTGTGTGCATGTGTGTACTTAATAAATGTGCCAATGGCTACTGCATTTTGTGCAGTATTTTGTCCTGCTGTCATGCATTAGATATGCTCAGAGTCTAACGCACAGAGCAAGCTCCTCAAGAGAGATGGAGGAGCACAAATATTGATGAACTTTGTGGGGTTTTAAACAGCAGGTGAAAAGATGGTGGGTGTACTCCATAGCAGAAATCTGAACACTTAGACCAGATTTATCCCACCTACTGAAGCATGTTTTCTATAGTTTTTTTGCATAATCAATAAGAAAGTGAGACACTGTCAGCTGGTGTTTCACCTAGAATCAGGCACTTTCAGTAATGCTGTTTTTTCTTCAAACATGTAGAGTGATATTTTTAAAGCTAGGTGGCACGCACCTGAGGCTTAGGGAGCTAGACTGGTTAAGTGTTAATGCTTATGGATTGTTTTAGATATTTTTTTTTGTTTTTCTACTCAAAGGCAATACCACATTTTCACTCATTTAAATTCACTGTGCTTCTCTGAGTTTTGTGCCAGGCTTTTATCATATTCTGTTACAGTGAGCCTTTCTTTGAACTCTGGCTTCAGTCTCCTGTGACAGCCAAGGCAGCATGTAAACATAATGCTCACTACATTCTGCAGTACGGATCTTGTCAAGTGGGAGAGGGAATATTAAAAAAATGTTTAGCGCATAAAACTCAAATAGCTTGATGTGTTCAAACAGATATTTAGTATCTGCTTCGTATTTTACTAGTTTTGCAAGTCCTGTGTTTCATCATGATACAGTATTTTAAATGGCAGAATTTTCTAGTGAGCTGTTTGAGCAGTGAGTTAACTCAGTAATAGATCTAAGTATACACTTTGTCATGATTTTTACTCCCTGTGCTCATACCACTGAATTGTGACAATTTTTCTACTCACCTGTTATCAACGAACTATTCAGCTAGCTTCTTCCTACCCAGATAGACATCAGATGGAGATTTTTTTTTTTTCTGTATTTGAATGAACTGATACATCTTAGCAATTCATGGTTTGAATTTGCTTTCCGCAGAGGTCGTTTTTGCCTTCTGTCCTGAGATCAAGATCATTTAGGGTGTTGTGCTGACAGCCCTAACGGATCTAATTGGTTTGCTCTGATGCTGTTGTAATCCACTTTTTCTGTCCAAATACAGACTTAAAGTGCAGTGGGTTCACTGTGACTCATAATCATCAAGGTTTAAAGGTTTTTCAGCCATTAGGTTTTATAGTGGCTGGTTTGTCCCCGTAAGCTGTTAGACATATATCTCGCATGCAGAAATTAAATGATCAGAGAGTAGTACCTAGGCTGTGGGACTGTCTAAGGGAAGGCTTGATCTCTTGACAGTCAATACCTGGCATTTTCTCTTTTGGTAGCTTTCCTTCTAGGCAAGTAACTATTTTGCAGCTCCTCAGATCTTTGTCCAGTTGTCTGGATATGTTTTGTTGAAGGGCTTCTTGCGTATCTTAAGCTGGTGCTCCAGTTCCATGTGGCTTGATCCAGCGAAGGCTCAAAGGGTCTGCAGTAACTGCACCCCAAAAATACTCCCACAAACAGTCTGGAGTATAAAAAGCTGCAGCTGCTCAGCAGCTGGGTACTATGCTGCTGCAAATACCTAGTCATGGTTCATTGTTACCTTGGTCACCAAAGAACCATTCTGTTGGTTTATAGTTGCTTCTTGAATGCTGTATAGAAGTCATAAAACTTTTTTAGTAAGAGTGTTGCTTTCAACCTAATTTTATCACATAGTTTATTTAGAACTGTATAATATACTTTCTGCATGTAATTATTTATTCTGATTAGTACTGGTATTAACTATTTTACTGTGCATTACTTCCTACAGTCTTTGTAGGAGTGATAAAATAGATATTAAAAGTTGTGTGTAAGGAGTTAAGCAGATGTACAAGATGAATTTATTAAACACAGTAAGCAATATGATATTGTTACTGTTAAGCTCTTGTTCTTTTTATACCTTTTCCTCCATACTGCTTGTTTGCATTTCTCCATTGAATTTGTATTATTAGGTTGCAGTGGTTTTTGTTGTGGAGTTGTTTGGGTTTTGTTTTTTTTCCTAGAGAGGAAGGTAWGCCTTCAGTCCATGGGAGAAGGTCAGAGGTGTGTGAAGGATCTCACTCCTCCCCCTCAATATATTGCTGAATGTGGCTTAGGTCAATGGTACTGTCTGCTTCTCCACAGCTCTGACTTATTGTAGCAGCTGCTCTGAAAGCTTAACTCAAAGTTGTTACTTTTTTTCCTTTTTTTTCCATAATTATCCACAGTATGTTGCCCTGCTTTGCTTCTTTCTGTTTCATTTTGGTTAATTTTACGGTTTGTAATCCTGCTTATGTCAYGTACATTTGTTAGCAGGAAGTTTAATACACTTTTTGTGAAATGTCCTTAGGATACCTTCTCCTCCACCTCCAGCCAGAAGTCTGGAATTTTTTTTCCCTACTTAGAAACTTAAAAAGTTAAATAAGGAATATGATTGTTAAGCATGTGATACCCATGCTTAAAGCACTTATCTTTTTTCTTATTTTGAAGGCCRTATAGTTAAGTAGAAGTAGTTTTCCAGAAACGCTCAAAATGTTTTAGGATGCTAAAGTATTTTTTAAATTCCTTTTCTATCTCTTTGCAGGTGTATTTGTCAGGCCTTACATCAAAAGGTTTCTGTTTTGGTGACTCACCAGTTGCAATATCTCCGTGCTGCAACTCAGATTCTAATCTTAAAAGATGTAAGTGATATCAGTATCTATTCTTTAAGTCTGATATACTTTCTAATAATGTTTTGTAATCTAAGGATGGAAAAATGTATTTACAAGCCAAAAATAAAAGTAGTTTTAACTGCATTTTCTGTCACCTTATGATCATATATGTTTTTAAGGATTAAAGTTATTAATGAAATCAATTGAATTTTCTTAATATATCTTCCCTGAAAAATCTGTTTCTGAATTTTATCATACATATATTTAATCTTATTAATTTTCTTACATGTATTTACTATACTATATTTATATATAATATAGTGTGTGTATATATATATTCTCTGTGTGCGTGTATATATAATATAGTATATATAATATACTGCAAGAGAATTACTTCTATTGAGACCTAAGACTACTTTTACTCTTGTTTTTTATGCTTTTGTATGAATTAGGAAGAACTATGTTGGTTTTGCAACTGGTCCCTTTTTTCGTTAAGGCTGAGAAATGATCACAGATATCTTTGAAACCAGGCAGTCCTTCAGCAAAGCTGGTTCCAAGCTTGGTTGTACCAGATGTTTGAGGGTAGGGGGAAAATGCAAGAATTTCAACAGTTTTTTGAGGTTGGGTGGTGAAGTTCTTTAAATTACTTTTGATGTATCATAAAACTGCAAGAAAGGGCACTAGCCACCTTTTTCCTCCCATTCAGATCACTTTAAAGGTTGCAGTAGTTTTCCAGAGATGAGTTTGGGATGGCTGAGATGTGTGGAGACATTCTGTGTTGCTCCTCATAGAGCTCTGTGAAGACTGAAAAAAAATTAAGCTGTGTTCACCCCTAGCTTTGAGTAATATAAAAAGCCTGATGGTCATGTGCATTGTTCAACAGCTTGTCCGAAAGCTGCGTAGCTAACTGCTGCAGGTTCTCCAAAGTAGTTCTTACTGGCTGTAACTGGGACTTTTGTCATCCCTTTTGTATGCTGCTTGGCCTGGTTAGCTACTGGGGAGAGAGGACTGTTTAGAGACTTAAAAGCTTGTTTCTGCTCTTCTGAATGAGGAACTGATGGTAAGAGGCTTCACCTCAGTTACTGCAGCAGGACTTGGGCTAAGCAACCACAGAATCTAGCACTCATAACCTGTGCAGCAGGGAGAGGGAGGAAAAACTGTCCTTTACAGAAAGTGTATAATGAAGATAATCAAAGCTTATATTAATTGTAGGGTAGAATGGTGGGGAAAGGTACCTATTCAGAGTTCCTGAGATCTGGCATCGACTTTGCTTCCCTTTTGAAAAAAGATGAGGAGGGAGAACAGCCATCAGTTCCAGGCACCCCCAATCTGAAGACCTCAAGGAACCGTACCTTTTCCGAGTCCTCTGTCTGGTCCCAGGGTTCTTCTGTCCACTCACAGAAGGATGGAGCAGTGGAGCAACCACCCGTGAGTGCGCAAAAGAGACTCATCTCAATTGTTGTTTGGCTGGTTTTTAACTTGGACTATGTTAAGGGTTTTCTCTGCTGCATTTGAATTTCAGTGATTATTGGTTTCCATTAGCAGGTGAGAGTTCACCCATAGTGAATCTGCCCAGCTCTGTGCTTGGCTGACAGTCCTACCACCTGGGGTACAGAGGGCAGGCATCCCACAGCTCAGGTTCAGGTTCAGCACCAACTCTCCTGGATCCAGGGATCATTCCTATAGACGTATCCAAAGGCACCACACTGTGCTTCCTATATCCTCACATGGGGTGCTCTAAAGGGCCAGTGCAGCACGTGGTTCAAATGGTTTCTGCRTGTGCATGCAGTGCTGAGCTCAAATTAATACTTCCCCTAAAATCCTGAGCTCTGGGAAGTGCACACAGAGGCTGTGGCTTCATACAGAGTCTGCATTTGAATGGTTGGCACTAACTTATCTGTATGATCATGAGCTGGCCCTGAGGAAGGAACCGTGGGACTCCGCTGCACTGCTTTCCCCAGCTCTCTGGTGCTGAAAATAGCGTGTTTTGTACGATGCCAGCTTGACTTCCTGACACCTTGCTATCTCTTGGTCTGCACTGTGTAAAAGCAGCCGTAACTTTTCTGTACTGGAGCTGGCCTGGAGATGGTGTATCTGTATTCACACAGAACAGTGCAGGAGTTCCGTAACCCTGCTAGACTTGGGCTAGCACTGCATCTGTGGAACAGTTAATCACTGTGTATCCCTGCTGCTTTCCACCTTTATGCTATGGGAGGGGGTGTGTGTGCGCGTGTGTATGTGTGTGTATTTTTTCCTATAATAAACATGAAGATACCAAAAAAAGGCTACTGACTGATTTTCATTCAGCCTTTTGTTTTTTATACCTTTTTGGAAGAATGTTTTTATGACAGAAAGCAGTAATCTAATCTGGTATTATTAATGTCTCAGTGGTGACTCTGCTCTTCTTAAATCCACAAACGGACCAATGTGTGCCAAACTTTTTTTTTTTTTCCCCCCTCCCATCTGACAGCTCTCGTGCTGCTAAAATCAGGATAGGCTTCTCTACTCTTATGGGCAAGTAGGTGGGATTTCTCTCTTCACATCTGAGTCAGGTCTGTTGACTCCACAGCTCTTGTACAGCTGTGTCTGCTGACAGCAAAATCAAGTGTTAAATGTCCACTGAACTGGCACCAGTTTTTCTATCACATGTACTGTAAAAAAACTTCAGAATTTTGTTAATTTGAAAAGCTCTTTTGCCTTCTTTATGCCTATCTTATTTTTTCCTTTTTGGTCTTTCAGTGTCCCCTGTCCATTGTTTGCTTAATATGATTTGTCATTTAGCATTTTACTCATTTTCCCTATTAACAGATGCTTTGTTGTACTTGCAAAGAGGTGATTAAAACTTTGTGACTAATTTCTTACCCTGGGCATGTGTTGATTAAGCTTGATGCATACTTTCAGAAGAGTATTTGCTTTGAATACTTTCCTGAAAATAAAAGGTTAGACATGCTTGCATTGTGAATACTGAAACTTTCCCAAGTCAGGGCCTTAGTTTTCAGAACCCTTATGAGTGATGGCAACGTACAAGAGAAGACCAACTCAGTAAACAGTTAGCAGTATTGTCAGGGCAAATATTTCTGATTGTAAGTGAAGTCACGTTACATGCCTTGATGGAATACAAAATAAAATCCTTGCAATGTCATTTTACAGAGTAGATTTTTCACTATTATTGCACTGAGATTTTTTTTTAAGCCATAGTTCTGATGTTTAAAGTTTTTATGTGCATAATCACTTTATCTCCTTATTTAATTGCTTGCTAATTCTGAACTCTGACTTTCAAGTGACTTAGTTTTGAATCTATAACTGCAAGGTTGACACTCTGTTCTGTGAGGTTTTTTTGTTTGTTTGTTTTTTTAGGTTGAAAATGCACTGGCTGCCCTGCCAGAGGAGAGTCGCTCTGAAGGAAAAATAAACTTTAAAGTTTACAGAAAATATTTCACTGCAGGAGCAAACTACTTTGTAATTTTTATACTTTTACTATTCAATATTTTGGCACAGGTAAGTTGTCTGGAGCCACAAGTAATGAAAGTATTTTGATTTTGTCTTTCTTTAAATATAGTGTATGCTTGTTTCAACTGAAATGTTTGAGAACATGATGTTCTTTTATCTAATAATTGTGTAATATACTCAGTCATGCTTTGTGTATTAACGTGTACTTTTTGTATAGTATTGAGCAGTTTTGTACTGGTCTTTATTCAGCAGTGTTAATATTTTCATTAAGTGATTATTTTACTGGCAGTGCAGCACATGAATTGTAAGCCTGTCTAGTTTTCAGAGATACGGAACAAAATTATAAGGTACAAGAAATAGTCTTAACAAATCTGAAGAAACAACGTTTTTTCAGTTGAGGAGGGCAAAGAGGTTGACTGGATATGGGAGGATAGATTCTGGCAGAAGTGTTGAAAGAAAAACTCTTTTGCTGCTGGTAGCTTATGAAGAGGACTAGAAGGAAGGTCACTGTTTAACAGATTAAGAAAGTAAGGAGGAAGGTAGGGAAATATGCTGTGTGTGATGCAGAGTGTAGCAGATACCTAAGTTTTTTTGTTGTTGTTGTTGTTTTTTGTTTTTAACAAGCAAAAAGGTTTTGAAAATTATTGAAAGAAATGGCCAGCTAAGGAAGCTGTGTGAAGATAGCTTATTGCCTTTTTCTCTGTTTCCTGATGAGAAAGCTCAAACTCATTTCATGGAAATGRTTGCTGGTCTTGGCTTTAAAATAGTGTGTGTATATATGTGTGTATGTATTGAGACACATTACTTCCTTTCTGATTGTCCTTGAATCGAGGCTTTTGAAAAGATCACTGAGCATGATCAAATGTTTGCAGTAGACCATCCAGAATTTTAATTCAATTGAACACAGGTTTATTTTGAGATAAATAACCCTATTACAAGTTTAGAGTCACCTCTGGGCACAGAAGGAAAGTGGCAATACAGTTTCTTTTCTTCTTTCTCCTCCCTCCTCCTTCAACTCTGTTTCTAATAATTATCTCCCATAAACACAAATTTCTGGACTGGTAACATCAGAAAGTTTGCTAATCAAARAGCATTTTGGAATATCTCTAGTAGTAAATATAGGAACTGAAAAAATGGATTCTTTAATGTGCAATTAATATATGTTAGGGAAAGCTACTATATTTTGTTTGCTTAATTGTATTGCTTTCCTTTAGTTCTCTATCAAGTAAGGTAATTCAAGGTAACTTCTTTCTTTGTAGAGGGTTCTAATGCACTTTCTAATGTGCTTTGCAAATTGCTGCTGGTCTTGAAAGACTGGATGGCATACTTTTCTGAATATGCGATGTTTTCCCAGAGAACATAAAAGAATAGCTAAGGAAATTTAATTTTCTAATGTTTTTAATTTTTGTAGGATGATTCTTGTTTTTGTGTTTGTTTTTTTTTTTACTCAAGGTGGCATATGTGCTCCAGGATTGGTGGCTTTCTTACTGGTAAGTTAATGATAATAACCGCTCAGCTATTTCTGCCTTTTCAGTCAAGTGCTTTTTGTCTAATAGAAATCAGTGCTATATAGGTAGGAGAGAAAAACTTGCTATGGGAAACTTCAGCATTTGTTCAGCTTTCTTTTCTGATCTCCTCTTATTTTATCTGTGTGAAAAATTTCAACTTTTATGGTGAAGTCTGATAGCTTCTCCTCGCAGTGTGATCCATGACAGCATCAAGTACATGTGATCCTTTAAGCTAAAGGTCTCAGCAGAGTTAAATCTAGTAGAAGTTAGATGTGTGTATGTGTGARTATTTGCAAAAGGTGATTTGATGATCGTTATCTTTTGTATGCATTTCCACAGGGCAAATAATCAAGAGAAGTTGAATGTCACAACAAATGGAAATAATGGAGTAAATGAGACTGAACATCTAGACCTTAACTTTTATTTAGAAATATATGCAGGTAATTACACACACACATATGTGTTTGTGTATGTATATAGTTTATATTAAAAAGCTATTATTTGACTTATTATAACAGGCAGCTTTGTGGAGTGCACAGCAATGGCAGTGTGGGGAAACGGGATTCTGAGCAGTGACTGAGTAATGTCTTAACAGATTAACAGCCTGAGCCTTGTTTCCTGACTAAATTAATTGGAATAATTAAAGAAAAAAATCTAACAGAAAAAATAGGTTGAATGCAGAGTCTTAATTTGCTTTGCCTGGATTTTTAGAAAGTAAACTAGGAATTGAGTATTCAAAAAGTCAGTCACTGTAAGCTTGTGGTTATTGTCTATACCAATAGGTCGTTCAGCTAAATCTTCAGTCATTATATGGATGTGCAAGAGGGATTAGAAATTGATCCTCATTCTGCAATTCAGTGTTCCAGTTTTTTTATATAATATACTGCTGTTTTAAAACTTGGCATGGCCATATTCCTTCTGAAGTACCATAACAAAAGAACCAATTTTTAAAGTAAATCCTAGATAAGTATGCAAATCAAGATTAAAAAAAAAAATTTAATATATTTCAGTAGGACTTAGATAGATATATGCCTCTGAATATCCCAGAAAGGGCATCAATCTTTATCCTCAGACATCGAAACATCTTAAAATACTATTCTGAAGGATAGTAAAAATGAGCATAGAAAAATAATGTGTAGAAATATGCTTTCTCTCAGATCCTAGCTGTTTAGCACTTAACTTCTAGTTATTTACAGGTTTGTATGCATAGTAATTTCTTGATGGAGATTTTTGATAGATCTGAGCAAACAGTGGAGTGCCAGAAGAATATGCACTGAGAGGACAGGTCTTTTTTATTTATTACTTTTCTTATTTATTTTGTTTATGTTTATATATATATTTTTAATGAGAATCCATGTGACCTAGGCACTTGACAGAAAACATTGTGCTGTCCTGAGAAACAACAATTTAGGAGCCAGATAATCTCAATTCTTATTTGCTCTGTGTAATATCTTATTTTGTGAGCAGTTCCAGTGGATTGCACAGTATGATTAAGGATGGTAAACTTGGGCTTCTCTGGCTGTATAACCTAAACCGTATTACAGAAAATTTTATACTTTAAGGCAAATTTTGTTTTAGATAACAGAACAGCAGAAGTTAACCCAGTACTGAAATAATTAGATGGCTCAATGATATAATTGCATTAATTGAACAGAAAGCAATGATTTGCTTACAGAAAGTTGTAAGTCGAGCTGAAAAACAGTTGCAAAAAGGTTGTTAATTTCATATATGTAGTACATAATTATGTAACTTACCCTTTTCTATAGCTTCTGAAACTGTATAAAATAATTTAGTATTTTCATTTCTGATCCTTGGTGTTTGAAAAAATCACCATGGTAGTTCCTTCCTAGTCTTTGTTCTTTTTGTAAGATAAAGATTTGGAAGAGTAAAAAAATTCCGTTACGGGAATCCCCGTTGGCCAGAACTGAGGTACAGCTTCTACACCTTTCTGTGAAGGGAGCCTGCCAAGAGCCCTAGTCCSTCTAGTACGGAGGAGATAAGCTTGTAAATATGGAAAACAAAAACCTTCTGCCTGAGGCAGGCTGGATAAAAGACTTGAAAGGAAGTCTCATTCTTCCCCCTTCTCCCCACCACTAGGTCTTTTCAGGTGATTCATTCACTCTGGTTGTGCCAGCAGCTTCCAGTGATTTCCAAGACTGAAGCTGTGCAGAAGTGCAGGGTTCCCAGGAACGTTTTCCTCTCCTCCTATCACTCCCACAGGCTGCTTTTAGGCTTGGGCTCTGCCATAGCCCCCTTCCTTGATACCTCTTCTGCTCCTTTTCTGCCCGACCTGGCTTTCCTGCTTGGGTATATCCAGTTGCTCTTGGAGAATTTGGTTTCTTCTCCCTGACTCAAAACGCAGCAGTTGGGACAAGGCAAACAGGCTCCCATTCCAGTTGCACTGCCACATTATTTTTTCATGAAAAACAGCACTATGCAGAACCTAGGCAATAAACTCTGAGCAGGCAAGTGGAGTGGTTATCCCTTTTCTTGCATTGTGGGAGGATACAGCAGTGTAGGCTATTAAACAGGATGGTATAACTGATTGACCTAACTGCATCATGTCATTTAAAACTTCACTCTTTCCCACTGTTACCATAGGAGTACCTGAATTGCGTCCAGTTTTTCCCTGTCCTTACAATAAGCAATGTTTGTGTTGATAGTGAGGATGTAGTTTAAAGGTATTCTCAAGTCCGTGCAGCCTGAGCATCTGGGCCAGTGGTATCTAAGCTTGGTTTCTGGAGCTCCTGGAGCATGCCTTTCACCGGCTCGGAACTTGCGCAGGCATGTTGCAGGTCACAAACATAGGAAGCGGACCAGCAGCAGTCTTATCGTTCTTCGTTGATGTCTTTTGACCTTTAGCACCCCTGTCTTGTAAGCAGAGAGGTGCCTGAAAGAAAGACTAACAGTCTGCAGACCAATTCCCTAGAAGGGCTCCGTTTCACATGGCGTAAAGAATGCATCTTATACTGTGTTAAAGAAATACCCATAATTTAAATGGTTTGATGTGGTTTGTAAGGTGAAGAATAACATGAGTAGTTTGGGCTGACTGAGAATAACTCAGGATTGGCTTTAAATAGCCACATGTGTATTACTTGGTTAATACCTGCTGGCAAATACTGAGTATTCGCAGTGACCTCTGCAAACCACAGTTACGCATGACACTGTGAAATGCATTTCTTCACAGAACTGGTACTTGGAGGGTTTTAATACAGATTTATTTTATGGGGTAACAGATATTTTCTGTATTTTTATAAAGTACTGATTCTTTATAAAAGAAAAAGAGAAATTGTTTAAATTGGTAATATGAGAGTAACTGAAGCTATTAACAAATATAAGGTGTCTATGTTCTGCACTCAGTCTGAGTCCTTAGGCTTAAGTTTGGACTCTTGCTGTACACAGAAAGCAACAAAGTTAGTTTTTAGTTCAGTTTTATTTTGAAACTCTTTTTCTTGTGAAAGATGCCTATCTCTATGTATTCTCTGACCATATCTTTTTAATTTCAGGTTTAACAGTGGCTACAATACTCTTTGGCATAATAAGAAGTCTTCTGGTTTTTCAAGTTCTTGTTAATTCTGGCCAGACTTTGCACAACAAAATGTTTCAGTCCATTTTGAAAGCTCCTGTGTTGTTTTTTGACAGAAATCCTATAGGTGAGTTTAATAGTCAAAACCCTTCCATATAATGTACCTCATTAATTATGTTAAATATACTATTTTTGAACAGTTCTGAAATTATAGTATTTTTGTACAATTGTGTTTTTTTGCTTCTTTAATTAAAGTCYTCACATTTAGTAGTGTGGTGTTTTAAATTGGAAAGTCAGAATATCAAATGCTTATTGTAAATTAATCTTACTCTTTTCAAATGCAGTCTAAGGTAAATGAATGAACTGTGGCTTTGGTCTGTACATCAAACCTGCCAGTTGCATTGCTAATGATCTAGTTCAGTTACACAAGTCTCTCTTTTCTGTGTTGTGCTTTTATCTGAAAAGCTGACCCCAAAAGTTATTTGTTCTTTTTAAAAATAATTTTAAGTAAGGGTGGTAATTCGGAGTTGTGGAGAAACTCTGTAGTTTGCCATCCTTTGAGAATGGACAAAAACATAAAGCATGCAATTTAAAACTGTAATCTGTATCCTTAGTTATCAAAGAGAAAGGAAAGGGATAATTTGAAGCAGAGTGAAGAGTGAGGAAGTTGGGTAGTACTGATTTAATAGCCATTGGTGTATGAGAAACAGAAATCTGATGGCCCTTTTGGTCTTCATTCTCTTGAAGAAAAGTAACAGTTTTTTTCACTCAGTTGCAGAAGTTGTTTTATAATCATAAGGCTGTATGGGGATGGCTTTTCTGTTTCAGAGAAATTACTAATATTTTTAGAAAAAATATTCATGTGGAGAAAAGGTCTGGATCCATAATATGATAAATGGAACGTGTACAATTTCTACTACTTTTTTTTTCTTTTATTCTACAACGGCATAAGTCTAAGGCCATGTTATGATGGTCTGCTTGTGCTGTGAGTATGTGGTAATTTAAAATGAAGGCCACTGCAAAGGATTAGAAGTGAAACTCTAAACTCAGGAGACAGGTTAGTGGAGAGCTAATGAGTGTTATGCATCACAAGAAATTGTAGTACTGACTAATGGGGGTCGTTGTCAGGTAGGCAAGCTTTTTCCTTTTCTCTTTTCTTTTATATGCCGCAGTTGCAGTTACCTTATTTTTGAGGGAATACATAGCCGTCTTGTAAGAATGTTCATAGTTTGGCTGATTATAACAAACTAATTCATAACAATAGAGTAAACATGAGGGGCAATATAGAGGAATACATAATTACTTACCTTGTATCACACTGTAAGCCTAAATTAGCAGTGCTTTGTAAAAGAGTGACTTTCATAAAACCTGCCTATTGCTGCTATTCACACGCTGTCATGGCTTACAAATGTGTACTCCCATTTATCAGCAGCTGTTTTATAATAAAAGCTTAACTTTGGTGTGTATATGTTTCTCTTTCTTCATCTTTCTTTTGCTCATGGTAGTCTGCAAAGGCACTCCTGTTCAGACGTTTTATACATCTTTAAAAAAGGAAAAAAGAAAAGGAAGAAGATGTGAAACTCTTGATGCTCTTATTCAGAACTGCAGTGTGTAGTAATTCTGAAATTCAGTTTTGAACATCTTTTTTTTTAAACAGCTGATTTTGGCTTTTTTTTTTTTAACTGTATATGCATCTGATTTTAGAACTTCATTCTGAAGATGCCTTTTTTGCTGTACTAATGACTTCTACATTGGGATGAGGTTGGTTCAAGTAAAAGAAGTCTTCATTTTTTGTAAAGAGGTGCTTTACTTTGAAAGAGATATTGAAAAACAATTGTTCAAGTCTCATTTTTGTAGTGTTGTCATTGTAATATCCAAGCCAAGCTACTAGTTATCATATCCCATATTAGCATAGCTGAGATTGTAGTGACAAAAACAGTGATAGATTTGTCATTTAAGCATCCAGTGCATTCTCAATATGTGTTAAGTTTCTAAGACCATAGCAGAAGTGATTTCGAACTGACCTTATCTTTTGCTGTTTGAATTTTCCAAAAAATAAGCAGCAATAAAAAATGCGACAGACAGTACTTTGAACACACAGTGATCTATGTTCCAAAGTCTAGGAAGGAGACTTAAATAAATAGAAGTCCCAAGCACTCAGTAGTTCTTATTGGATAAACAGACTAATGAGCAGCATCAGGGAGTTGACATTAGGAAATGGAAATATATGGTGAATCATGACATGTCTGTCARCTCCCAACAGTGCAGATGAATCAGTCATGGTGATAAAGGAAATGAATTCTCTTTAAAAAAAAAAAAAAAAAAAAAAGAATCAGCTTCGATATGAGACCAAACCTCTCTTTATATATTGTGTTAGCAATATATAGGGAAGGGAAGGTTGTAAAGGGAATGGTAATGAGCATCTTACCCAAATCATACAAGAATTTGAATGTATTTTTGCGAACTTAGGTGATCTAGAGTAGAAGCAGGAGGGGAATATGAAGACCCCTCCCCTTTCTCCATTCCCACTCAAAAATGTTTTATGTACAGATTTCACCTTTCTGTAATTTGGCACATATGTAAAAATAGAGTTAGACGTTACTGCCATATTAACCATGTTAATAAACAACTGTCTCTTTTTTTAAGGACTTAACCTAACCCTGTTGAATGGATTTTCTTAAGTAATTAAAGTATTTTGTATTATCCATCATTCTAAAAGAATGATCAGATGTTTAGGACTGAAATTCAGATTTAGCAACAGATACCTACACAGCACCAATTAATAGTGAAAACTTGATGGAAAGTGATAGATTATGTGGTTGTATCTTAGGGATTACTGCATTTTACTTGTCTGCATTTGTTAACAGAGCTTGTTTACTACTTTGGAATGTATGAGTTGACCCTTTCTTCTCCAGCTTCCTTTGCTCTTCTATCCACATTGCAGTAAGGGGATTGCATGCATGTCAAGTTATATATACGGAGGAAAATGTGGATGTTTTCTGCTTCATGGTGAATGCTTCATACATTCTGCTTCATCTGTTCACGTGCAGGAATGAAGGAGTTGATTTCTGTGCAAGTCTAGCACAAGAGGGCAGCATGATCTGTTTTATCCCAGTCCAGCTTGTTAGACAGATAACATAATGTATCTGTAATATTTTTGGAGATGRTATTTGAGGAGTGAATTTCCAATCTCTACACCGAGCAATAGTAACGTGGTTCTGTTCAGTTATCTTCATTATCTGCAAATATAATATTTTGTCTGAGTATTTTACACTGTAAGTGTTTCATCTTCATGTAACTTTTGAGTTCAGGAACTTTGTTGGCTTTGTAATTAGTTGCCGAAAGAGTCAGATAACCCTATAGAGTCAGTTGCTTTGGCCCAGTCAAGGAGACCTGCAGCCATTATTCCTTTAATTTCTTTTCCAAGATGTTTGTAACATTTCAAAACAAATTTGATAGAAAGCTAGTTTAAAGGGAGAAGGGCTTCAGCAGTGATGATGGTTAAACTGGGAGTTCCCTTTTYTGAAATTAGTTTCTTGATAGTCTAGGAGATGCTAGTTTTGACCGGCTTCAGGATTTGATTCAAGATTACTTGCTTAGATTGTAGATAAATTGTTCTTTTTCTGGGATTTGGTGGCAGAGATTTCTTTAGAGAAGGAATGCTAATATGTGACTGCATCACTTCCAGTAATGGTACTTTTTGTGGATATTGTGTGTAATTTTGAATTACATTGAGTTTAGGAAACTGAAACCTGCTGCTGCTGTGCTGATAGGTGCTGTAAGAATGAATGAATGATAAGCATGAATTTGTTCAGAAAAATAGGAGTCGGTTCCCCCTCCAGAGATCTGTCTAAAATTCAGATTGAACCAGAACCACTACACTACAGAAACACACACGAAAATCTTAACTCATTTTTCTTTTTTTAATTGTGCCTCTCAAAACTCTTGAGTCTGATAATTCATAGGAGGAGGATAAATATTTTGGCAGACATTACAGCCATCCTAGAGATAGAAAGCACCCAATTGTGTGACAGTTTTCCTCCACCTGYTAAATTAGTGGCTTATTTGCACAAATGCTTTGTGGAAGCTGTAAATAAACATTGATCTCTTTGGGTGCTTACCCAAACATTGAGGTTTGACCAGGCTATAAGAAAAATGTTCTCTTGTCTTGGCAGCCAGAAATGACATGCAAAATTGATAGCTAATAGTAGCATATAAAAGCGAACTGTTAACTATTAAAAGGGAGATAAAAATGTGAAACAAACTCTACAGTACAGCATCACTTTTGTTTTTCTTTAAGGCATGGGGATTTTAATTATGGTGTTCATAAGTCAAGTGTTGAAACACCTATAATGCGACRGAGAAAGTTCCTTTATAGGATTAAAAGCATGTTCATCAATACACAAGTGTCTATCTGCATTTTATCTGACAGAAGCATCAGATGGGCAATGTTGTCAAAGTATTTAAACCATATAATATTTGCAACAAATACGATATTTCAGCAGTCTGAAAATTACAGTGCTGATAATGAGGTTGTTTAAATTATAGCTCTATCAGTTGAATAGTGAAACTGCTCTAGTTGGTGTACATTAATATATGCTTGTTCACACAAGTTATTCTGCTGAACAAGTAGCATGTTTGAACAAGAAATACTGGTCTTAAACCCTGTGATTTACAGTAGGTGGTGTTTTGGCATATCATACAGTTAACAAGGCAAAGCTTCATGTTAAAATATTTCATTTGTAGTCTCATTCATCACCGATATAAATATTCAGCAGTGATGCCAGAAAATGGATTGTATTCCTATTTGACTCAGCGACTCAATTGCTTGCTTTCTTCTGAAACAAGATCTGTGCTATCCTTTTGATGCAGTTTTCAGGTATTTTCCTTGTGGTCAAGATGAATTCTGASGGATTGAGAGAAARGATACGAGCTTATTTGTTAGCCTTCATGTTCCCTTAAACTAATACAAAAAGTATGTTGTCCTTAAGTAGGGAAGGCTTTATTTTTGACTTTCTATGCCAAGTTCGGAAACCTCTTCAYGTGTACACAGGTTTGTTAGTTTATGTTGAAAAGAAGTCCCTACAGACAGCCTTTTGTTGTAAAATAAGAATGCATTCTCTGTTCCGTGTTGGTAATCACTTGCATTTGTTGTTAGTTAGATGGCAACACAATAGATTCCATCAATCACCGAGATCCTTAGCAACCACAGAACATGCTAAATATTATGTTTGGGTGTTTGAGTGGAACAGCTCGTCACTAAAGTAGGTGTGGTAATTAAAACCTGTTGGGTTGCTACATGTGTTTAAAAAAATCCTTAATATTTCTTTTCATGTAACAATGGCTACATGTACTTTAAACCTTATCAGGGCGTGATTATTAAATGGTATTTTGTGGGAGTTGCTCGTTTACTGCTAGTATTATCATAGCTTTTGTTAAGAGTTTAAATAGCCTTACACTTCCATGTATTTTATCGCTATTGTGATTTTCGTCAGGAACCTTTATAAAGCTGATTACTGTAGGAGTAGTCTTTAAAGTTAGTAAATAGTACTCTGGAGTTTTGTTTCCATTTATTATCTATTAGCATAACTCAATTCAACTCCATCCTTATTTTTCTTTGCAATAATAATTGAATGAAACTTGCCCATAAACTGATGAGACAAGCCCATTACATTTTCGGTTCACCCAAGTCAGTGCTCACCCTATTTACACTTAATATGTGGGATAAAATTAAAAGGTTTACAAAAGCTGTTTGTAGGTGGGGCAGTGCATTATTTGATACAGGAATAGTGTGAAACTTGTACTGACAACCACTTCCAAGTGCAATCTCCTGCTTTCCTGGCACAAGATTTCAAGTCCTTTAACAGAAATTTTCTATCTTTCTCACATTAAGACCCCCCTGGCAGGGAAAATGGCCTGCGGTGAAACTCATTTCTGACTGTATGCTGACCTGCCAAGATACTACAATTCCAGGTTTTCCTTTGCTAAAGCAACCACAAAGAGAGCTGCTCCTGCTCTACCTCGACCAAATGCAGAGTAGGCAGAGAGGAGTTGACAGAGATAAAGACATCTAATTAAAAGTATTGGTTTTATAAGACTGAACAAAAGTAATTCAGGAACGTGGCAAGGGTAGCAGAAATAAAAAAAAAAAAAAAAAAAAAAAAAGGAAAAAAAAAAAAAAAAAAAAAAAAAAAAAAAAAAAAAAAAAAAAAAAAGGAGTTATGTTTCAGTGTCACATAGATGACAGGAGATCTGTGACAAGCAGGAAGAAAATACTGGTCTGAGACACTTGGAAAACAGAGGGACAGACCGCAATAATATCAGTGAAGAACTGTGAGGGGTTGAAAAGAATGCCTGGCTGATGTGGTGATGCTACTGCAAGTGAGCTTTTGGAGATTACCTGAAAGATGGAGTTTGTCTTTGCTAATGATTAAATATATACTTGTTTACTGTTTTTCATCTGCTTAAAAACTGTGGGATGCTGCTATGTTTGCTGTAAATAGTGGAGGCTGGAAGCTGCACATGGAAAGGGCCTTCTTTCTTGCTGTTTATGAATAGCAATTCTGAGTGGGAAATGAAAATTTTGAGGGATGAGGAAAAAGGTCTCAAAAAATTCTCCGTTTTCATTGTCTTGGAAAAAAGTATAAGCATCCCCCAAAAAGTTATTTTGGGGAAGAGCAGGGCAGGGATAACAAATAGCCAAGTGTTTAGAGCATGTTACGTGGAATGTGTGAAAGGAAGTCCCAGTACCCTCACTGGCTGTTTTAATAAGGGTCTTGAACATGTGGCTCGCGCATCCTAGGTGAAAGCCCTGCACATCAGGCAATTGRCTTTTCTGGTCTCTTTCCTGTGCTGTAATCTTCCGTTGTCATCTTGTGGATACACAGACACAGAGTACTGTGGTGTTTGCAGAAAAACCAGCCCATTTTGTGTTTTTTAAGAGTGGCTGTAAATTGCAAGAAAACAGACTATTACAATGCAAACGCATTTCATTAGCTGTATTCTTCTGTTTTATAATGCACAGAAATCTCTCTCCCAGATGATCCTAGGTAATCTGCACTGCAGCATCTGGGTGACTGAATTAGTCTTTTTTTCAGGTTGCCAGCATCTTGCAGATTATCCAACAAGTGAAGATTAGTTTGTGCCTGTGGTGATCTTAGAGAGTGTTTGGAAACAATACAAAACAAAAAGGCACTTCTCGATCCAAAATTAAAATTTTAGTATAGAAAAGAGTGATTCATGTATCTGAATCTGTCTTTTTTGGCTATCCAGAATAAAACTGAATGATAGAACCGAACAAATAAGGGAGTGGGGCGCTCTCTGCCTTTAGAGGTATTGAATCAAGGACTGCTTTAGTGTGCTGTTCAGTTTGAAAATACAAACCTGATAGCCAGAAATAAGTACTAAGCTATTTGCAAAAAGTACAAGACAACATTTACTTGCTTGCTCCAACCTTAGCTTTCCCAGGTTTTCTTTTTGTCCAAATCATTTTGGATAGATTCTTTGTCAGTGGTGTTTTATGTCTTCAGATGAATAAAAACACAGGACCTCCTTCAGGTTTGATTCCTGCCATTGTTTTACACCAAATAACATCATGTTATATTTAAAGGAGGCAGCACTATGATGTCCTGTATAGGTTGACAGCTAGCAGTCCTAAGGTAGCTTTTACATTGTAAAAATGTAGTTATTAAAGCCATACAGGTACTTTAAAATAGTATTAAGCATATGAAGAAAACTTTTCTTGTTTTATTAGTTTCTGGACAATAGTCCTCAAACCAGAATACTGTTATGTAGTGGACATTTATTGCTTATTTTCTTCTTCCAGAAGTAGGTGGCTTGAAACTGGAAACTGTGGGTTCATGAAAGCTTGTTTTAATGTTCATTTAAATTCAACGTAGCTGTTGAATTCTGCTTGAACAGAATATTTAGTTGTGGTTGTCTGTAAGAAGAGGCTGCGGAATGAGGAGACTTCTGTAACATGTAGAGAATCTAAGGCTGTGTTTAGCCATTATTCATCTAAATTCTGAGTAGAGGATTGTTCTCACAGAGCCGCACGCAAAGCTGTTATATGGGATAAAGGTATCAGAGAGTTCACTGATTCGCAGCTGGGTGGTTCAGATTATAAATGTATTGTACACTAATGAGTCTTTTTTTCATGTTGACTTTTGCTTCTGTGGAAGACTTGTGAATAACGACTGACCTGCGGTTCTGCTGTGCTTCTATATTTTGCATGCCTCCATCCTTCCTTGTTCACTAATTCAAAAAGAATATTGATGTCACTAATATGCCTCAAACTTGAGCTTTTAGCATGGGCAACAAGTATGGCATCCAGAAAATCTAAGGAAGACTAAATTAAACTGCTCATAAGTTCATTTCTTTTCTGTCTGCCAACATGTTTCTTGTTAGTTTTCACCTACTATATACCATTATTTATCCTCTGCTTTCTGTGCCTATGAATGCTACTTTTCCATCTCTCCCAATGCCTTTAAGCAGTCTTCTGCATATACTCTGCCCCCTTTCAAACATAAATCTGCACTAACCTATTAGTATTTGGAGACACAGGGCAGAATAATCTGATGGCATGTGGAAGAATGCGAAGGTGAAGATTTGGAATATGGACTTATTGCTAGCAATGATAAGACACAGAAGATGGAGAAGGGACTAGCTGGATAGGTGGCCTAACTCTTCTCCTCCACAGTTTTCTTTTTATCAGATGTGATGAGATTTGTGTGTGGTAAACCTGCTTTTTCTCAATGAAGTTATTGTCTGTTTAATACACAAATGGTGTAACGTAGACTATTGCTAATTCACGTGGGGGCAAACGAAATTCTGCTTTGTGGTAAGCTTCCTTTCATAAGGAATACAAGTTCCTTTGTTCTTGCTTATATTTGCTTTTCAGCATAATTTCATGTTCATCAGTTTGAATATTCACTACCCAAAATAGATACATTTCTAAATCTTCAGAGAAGGTTTCTACATCTCTTTTTTAAGATGTCATAGCTGATTTCTCATACAGAACTACTATTCCACCCTCATACTTCCTAGGACATGCCCATAGGTCAGTAAGTAATTAGTTGCTGGGGACATTTGCTCAGTTTTGCTTTTTCTCTCTCTCTTTTTTTTTTTTAATATGAACATTTAAAGCTATAAATAAAGTTTACAGTACCTCATTTGTCGCGGTCCGCGGGAGTGACGGGAAAGAATCATACGCATTCACAGAATGCAGGTTCAATTCCAACTTTATTCAGCAATTTGCCCACCTTATAGGTGCAGGCATGCGGCGCCTTGACCCTTGATTGGTGGTTCATACAGATTATGTCACAGGTAGCCAATCATGGCACCGATCACGCACGCGGCGGTCATGCCTTGTACCTTGCTACTTATTTAGCAAAACTGTCTAGCCCTTAACCTTGGTTCCCACTGGCTTCTGCTAGTTTRTCTGTACTTTCTCAGGATGTATCATTTCCAGCTGCACCAGTGTCCTTGGGTACGTTTGTCTGAGACTCCTGTTGCTTGCTACTTGCAACTTTCCACCAGTTTAACCCTGTCATGGCCCTCCACACTCATTCATCTTTTCTTCCAGTGTGCTGATTTTATGTTTATAAGATGTCTATCCTCCCTTCCCCCCCAAATCCCAACAGCCAACCAAAAGTAAAAAATTGGTGTTAGACTTCCAGAACATTTCTGGTATTACCTGATTTTAAAAAGGTGCAAGGAAAATAGGTGGTAGATACCTCTAGTCAGGTAATGTTCCTCTACTGTTGGAGAAAAAAATATTTGAAACTCATATAGGACAAAAGATATCTAGAAAAAACTCTGCAAATTGAAGATTATCAGAATTGTGTCATATAGATGATTTCAGTTTTAGAAGCATCATCTTTTTTCCTATTTGAACTAAGAGCATAGAAAGAACATTTTTTCTTAATATTTTTTACAGAAAACTGGTTATACTGGACTTGTTTTAATATTAAGAAATTTAGATAAGGAGCACTTTCAAAATAAAACCAAACTCTAGAGAGAAAAGTGCCTTGAGGTTTTTATGAAACTGACAAGTTTTAATATTCCAAATATGTTAGTGACAATGATCTTTTTTTGTAATTAAGCTACCAGTATGGTTTAGTATTGAATTCAAAGCCATTCATTAAATGCTGCTTATATTTAAAAACCTAAAAATCCCCAAAAGAAACACACGGAAAAACAATCTCAGCATATTTTTAAAAAATTGAGATAAGAAAAAATAAACTCTGCTCCACCTCAATTTAATAACCAGTGTTGCTAGCTACTACTAATGGCTTAAGGAACAGTGTTTAGAAGTGATTGTTCAGAAATAAGTGTTTCTCAGAGATTATGAGGGCTTTTACAGATGATTTTGTTCACCTGCTGAGTATTTGAGAGTGGAAATGCCCAATCTGTCACTTCCAGAAGTATTTGTTTGCTTTAAAACTTAGAAACATTCCTGTGGAAAATTAAGATTTCATTAGTTTTTTTCCCCATCTTAGACACACAGTAAAGCCATACTATGCCATATGCCTACGCCATATGCAGAACGCCATACTAAAGCCATACTTATGTGCTTCTAGCAGAGAAACAAGCATTTTCTGAAATGCAAAATGCTGAGTTACTGAAATGATCCGAGATGTTTTCAACTTGAAATATAGTCCTATGAGGATAGGTTAGTCTGTTAATGTCTTCACTCTCTGCTTTTGCTGTTTGTACCTCTTGGGAGCTGAGAGATTTAAATGCCTATTGACTGCTCTTTATTAATTGTAAAGTAGGCACAGAGATATTTTGAACAGAAATCTTGCATCTTACTTTTTTAATTAAATGTGCAGAAGGAGAATATTGGACCATTCCATGAGGAGATGCAAGAATATTATACCAGCTAGCAACCTAGAGTGTTAGAATTTACAAACTTCTTTGGGTTGTGTCTAAATTACTGCAAGGTAAATGTGATAGCCTTTGGCAAGGAGGAAAAAGACTTGGAAGACCCTTCAAATGCCTTGGATTTGGCATACAGAAATGAATCGTGCATATTTTTCATCTCATCTTTGTAATGGAGTTTGACCAGCAAAATACTTCATTCATCTAAAAGGAGGTGTGATGGGTATAATGCTTACTCCTCAGACCAAATTTGCGTCTTTCTGTGTGTCTCTTTCAGCTGTAATACCAAAAGTAATTCAGAAAGGAAACAGAGCAAAGCAAATAAGGCAGTTATTTTAATTACTGGATTCTAGACTATCCTCAAAGACTCCGATACTTCGATCTCATTCAGTCTTCTGAGTTTCTGTTGATTCTTCCAAATGCTTCAGACTTACTTAGACAAAAGCCCCTTTCTTCACAATTGTCAAATTTCATTGAATCTCAAGTCTTGGTGATAGAACTTAATTGTCAGCAAAATAAGTCTTGGTTTCTGTAAATTGTTTGATCCTCAATTGGTTTAGAAGTGACGATATACTTTCTTTTACAGGGTTTAGATATTGTTTCCATGTGGCATATGGAGCAAAGTTGGATCAGCTAAAGAAATTATTTCAATTGTTTTCTTTCAGGAAAGCTTAGACAAAGAGCTTAGTCTCAGATCCTTTAAAGTTCAAGCATCTGCCACTAGGGGCAAAAATTATTTTCCTCTAGGCATTCATCTTTTATTATAGATTTACTGTGATGCTTCACTTCGTTGATAATCTAATTTAAACCTCRGAGATGAGTCATATCTCCTCAATAGGATTCAAATCTAGTTTAAATTCTCTGATGTCAGAACCTTTCAGTTCTTCCAGGATCTCTTTTCTGAACATAATGGTCCTTGGGGTGTCTGTGTGTGCTGAGGAAAGAATGTGACCCATGCAAGCAGTAGCACTCCAGTGAAATTATTTACAATGTATCTGAAGTTTTGTTCCTAATATTCATTTGGATTTCTGCTTTGGGAAAACTTATGATGGCTTCGCTTCATTCATCCTTATCCTGCCAGGTGGTCCATGTAGACAGACTTCTGCAGGTGTATGGGTGGTACCCCACTGAAGTAAGAAGCCTTCTATAGGGTGGAATAAGCCTGACTGTATGGACTGTGTGCTGTACTAGAGACTTTTGTTTCATAAGTCCAGAATTTTCTATACTAATTGTGATACTACAGTTTTGCAGAAAAATACTTGATTATGAAAGTGTRCAAAACCTTCATGTCAAGACACATTCCAGTCTTCCCTTCTCTGGAAAAAAAGACCCAGTCATCCAGAAAGTCCTAAAAGTCTTTAGAATGATCCAAACACTTCAGCTTCTTGGTATCCTCTTCCTGAACGCATGACCACTGTATAGTTGTCCACTAAGAACTTTAGAAATGAAATGTTCATATTTGGAAGGTGAATTGCTGTTTAAAGAGTTCATCTCTGGAGTCAGTCAAGGACAAAATAGACATTCAGAAAGTTGAGGTGTTGTAAATATGATTCATCTGTGATGAAAAAGTTTATTGGATGCTTTTCATTTGCATTCTAAAATTAAGATACATTTTCAAATCTCTCAGACCCAACATTTTTTCTGTAAATATTATAATTAAATATCTACAATACTAACTTGTTACTGATTAATATTCTGAAATGGTGGTTGGATTATTGACACTTCCTCTAGAAGCTACACTTTTGTTTCTTATATTTTAACAATGTACCCACAAACTAATCCAGGATCAAGTTCCCCGGTCGTGCTATTATATGCAGAGGCAAGAAGAAGCACAAGATTTTCTTCTGTCATTTAATTTCATTATTGTATGTGTATTTTTCCATTTTAWTTTTTCTTTATCAGAGATTTTTTTAATACTTTTTAATGCAGAATAATAAAGCAGTTGTTTTATAACAGCCTTTCTAAACATGACTAGGACCAGACTACGACAGTGATTATTTGCAAAATTTGTAATACTTACTCAAAATACAATTTGCTGTTTAGTTCCATTAGAGGATTTTATAGTGTTTTATACATTAGATTTAGACATCTGAAAACAGACGGGGGTTTTTTCATCATCTTTGTGTTGTTCCTCTAGCTGTCCAGTTCTTTGCAATCATGGAACTTCTTTTCATCCCAATGCATCTGATATAGTTGAACAGATAAACTGATAATAAAACAGGACAATGCTGTGAAAATGGATGACAGAGAGACAAAATGGGCAAATATCAGTTCACTTTTCAGTTATTTAAGACTTAAGACAGAAATGTTTGTTTTGAAGGAAGAAAGAAAACTTGACCAAGAATTTCTCTGCCTGAAGTCTTAATTGACATAAGATCATGTGTGAATGAAATCAAGCTAAGCAGAGTATACACGAAAGTCTAACTTTAGGCACAAGAGGCTATTGCCCCTGCAGTTCTTCTATAGTTAGTGGAGAGAAATATGCTCCTGTAAGAGCAGTGCAAAGCAAGAGATTACTAAGAGGCTCTGTTCTCTAAAGGTGTCTCTCTCAATAGATCGTCTTGCCTTTTATGTCTAAATATAACTTTGCGAGTAGTTTCTATCTATTAAATGACTTATGGTGATGTYGTATATTCCAAATGCATGATGCAATCTCCGTTTTAAGTGACAATGGCATTGTGGCTTCCACTGTTTTAAACTGGGGACTATTTCACTCTCTGATCTCTCCTTTGCTGTAAGCATTTTCCATGTTTTTCAGTGCAAAACACACTTTCTGTTGCTTTTACGGCTCATGCATAGTATTGTAGTTCTGCTGTCTAGATCCTTTTGTCTCTCTACAGTTCCAAAATATTAATTCAGGCACTCTTCTTTTGTTAAGTGTTGCAGCCACCTTCTGTTCAGCCTTCTCGTCATCTGCTTTGTCCCACCTAGTAAGTCAACCTAATAAGCTGCTGCTTAAGTTATTTTTCTGATCCATTGCTTTGACCAAGTGTTCCCTCTCCACTAGCTCAATATACTTTATTCTTCCACACTTCCTAGTCTGTATCTCACCTTGTCAGGCTTCACACCTTGATTGTGCTTGTGATGATATTCTCTTTTGTTAGTTAAGCATGTTGATTTGTGTCCCGGAATTTGTATCATTCCACTGTGAAGCAGAATAGAGGAAGAAATATTGAAGGAAGACGGAGGTGAGAAAAGGGGAATAGATATGCAGTGAAGTAGGGTGATGGAGAAGGTACGTGCAAGCAGCCAATCTGCACAGGGCAAAAATTCAGGTCAATATGTACAAAGCTGTCTGAATATCCGAACATCTCGGATTTGGCAACTTCTGTGACTGTTACTACCAGCTAGTCTTTTGACAGTTCTGCCTTGCAGTTCCTCTCCTGGGCGAGATGGAGAGAAGCCTCTTTCTTGATTTTATGGCCCCAGTGTATTTTGTAGGAGTCTACCAGGAGGTGCAGAAAGGAGTGTGGCTTCATTTGAGCCTTAGCCCTCTTCCTATGCAAAGCTTTTACTTTTTCTGCTCCTGTTAGCTGGAGCTCTTGGCAGACTCCTGTGTTTCTTCTGCCTCCCATCGTCATTTTGCCTGCTTGTCTCTCATGCTTACATCTTTGTAACTTCCTGCTCTCTGTGCAGTAAAGTTCATGCCCAACTGGATCTTCTTCATCTTAAAACCATCTCTCAAGATACGCCAATATTACTGTAACCACAGTACAACTATCAACTGACAATAGTTTAACATAAGGGTGGAGAAACTCATTAATTCTCTGACCCCTTTGTCTTCCCATATTTAAAAAAAAAAAAAGAGAGAGAGATACATCTTGTCTTGCAACTTTATGTTCCAGCTTACTGCTGCATCTTCCCTTTCCTCATTGTTCCTTTTACCGTCAATTGTGATGGTTTCTCTTAACTGACATGACAAACTCTTCAGGGCAGGGCCTGCCACTGGCTAGGTGATAGTCCAGCATGCATCATCATGAGGCTTCAACTCCCACCTTAGATAACATTAATCCTCTTCGGGTGTTTCTGTCATGCAAATAACCGCTGATATCATTCTCAGGAGTCCATTGTTACGGACTGCACTTTTCTATTTTTGCCTGTTTATTTAGGAGTTCATACTGCTGGACAGCTGTAGATCAGTGTTTCTCATTGAGGTCTTTCAGTTGAACAAAGACAAAATAGATTGTAAATCATGTTCACTTTTGCTTGAATGACTGTTCAGTGAAGTCAGTATATACTAATTTTTTTTCCTCCTTGATGCGTGTGAAATTTGTTTATAGAAAAGTGAAGAAATGTTTCTGTTAACATGATTTCTGTTTACCATTCTGGATTTGTTTATTATTATATAAAAGGCATGAAAAAATACAGGGCCATATGAGATTTTTCCTCAATTTTAAGTGATTTATATGTAAACATATGTATTTTAAATAATTTAATGTACATGGGTAAAAGCTTCTAGCATTCAGCTATCCAAAAATCTAGGAGGATGCAATTAGGTTATACTTTTATGTGAACATTAAAAGTTCTTTGTTTTTTATGTATACACTACTGGTGTTTTAGTATAGTCATCTTTTGCAGCTACTTGTTCCTAGTATGATTTTCTTTTTTGTTTTTGAGATGAAGCTGTCTAATAGTTGCCCAGTAGAGGGGGTACAGTACAGGCATATACAATGCAATATAACTTTGCACAATGCTTAGTGTTTAATTTATTAAAATTCTTCTTTTAACATAATGAATCTAATATACAGTAGGGAATAGGTCATATTTTGTTTTTTTTTCTCATTTGAATGTATATTATACCCCACATTTCCATTTCAGTGTTTGTTGTTAATTATAGTTTAGGCTGTAAAGTTTATACTATAGTGATTTTTTTTTCCCTAGTAGCTGATGGCACAAAGAAATGCATTGTCAGACTCTATCTAGATTCCTTTGGATAGCACTTCTTGCTTGAAGAAAATGCTTGGGATGTGGGTGCCGTCAGCTTTTTTGAGACAAAAGATTTTTTGGTTGTTTCTCAGGTGAGATTTGCAAAGTGGAATTTGGTGCCAATCGCAGAACTGAAGAAGAGGTGAAGTCCTTCCTCCTTATACCCTACAGCCCATTCCGCAGGGCAGGATCCAGTCCATGCCCCAAACCAGGCAAAAAAAAAAAGGGGGGGGGATTTGAATCCAGCTGTAGCCTCTCCCATGCTGGTTGCCGTAGCCTTCAGGCAAACACTCATTTGCCTTCTTCTGGTGCCATACTTATTTACTGATTCATACAAAGGGAGAACAGCTTCAACAGGAGAGACTGTAAGAGGCCTACCACAGAATTGCCTGTAGTATAGCAATTACCACACTCTCACGAGAGGTAGGTGACTTAGACTCAGTGCCTGCTCTGTCACTGGAGAAAACAACACATTCCAGCCTTCACCTCTCCTATAAGTGTCCTGACCCCTGGGCTAGGCTATACGTTATAGAAAGGATGACAGATTTCCCACTATCTTTTTCCTTTGTGGTTTTGTGAATGGAACCTAAGTTGTGAATCTAGTTATTTCCAAATTTTCTGTGGTTTTGCTCTTAAGATGTGGTTTAAAATGTCCTAAGTTGAAGCAAAATATTGCTTTAAAAAAAGTGTTGTTTAACACACAGCAGACTTTCAAAGCAAATGCTTTAATTATTTGCACAGCAAACTAAAATAAACACAATTCTAATTTTCTGGTAGTTCTAGCAGAACTTCTCTTGAACTCAATAATAATGAGATTTCACCTGAAACAGGGAAAAAAGCCATTGAAAATTATCTGATGTAATCTGTTGTGAATTCTGGATAGTCAAAACTGGCGTTGCAGTGGCTCTTCTATGGTATGAGTTGCTGAAGAGGAGAAGTATCTCAGGAATCATTAAATGGGTGTTTAATGAATAAAATTTAGAGATAACTTTCCTTACCAAACAACGCACATTTTCCGGAAGAAGAAAGAAGAAAAAGAAACTGAGCCAATGTAACATGGCAAATAGAAGATGAGGCTTTAGAAAATCACAGGATCACAGAATAGTTGAGGTTGGAAGGGATCTCAGGAGATCATCTAGTCCAACCTCCTTGCTCAAGCAGGGTCACCTAGAGCACRTTGYACAGGATYGCGTCCAGGCGGGTTCATATGAATCATATGAAAACATGAAATGCCTCTGCTATTTGAGCTGTCCAAAGACTTTATCCTCAAAATGGATGGACTAGATAGAGGCCAGAAGTCTTATTTGAGCTTTCAGATGGTGCAGTCTGTATAGAATTCTCTTCAAGAAAGAGAGAAAATAGATGGAGGATGTTACAATCATTCTTCTCAATATGAGGGAGGGGATCTGATTATATATGATTGGTAAAGTGTGGGGTAATACTTATTTTCCTGATGATAACTATCACCCAGAGAGCAACTTCAAAACAAGATTTCAGGAGCAAAAGCTTTATCTTCAGTGATGTTCTAATTGGTTATTGTCATCTCAGACTGGAATGATGATTTAGCCCTTCTAACTCCAGTGCCTTTAAAAAAGGAAAGAAAGAAAGGAAAACATTTTAAAAGGAAGCAAATTTAAATTCTCATTCAGGTAACTATCTTAGAAGATGGGACAGTCAGAAAAGCAACAAATATGAACGGATTTGCCTGAGCTTTGTGAGATATTTTCCTGATGTTTTTGGGAAATACAAAATAGGATTCAAAGCTTATTCTGAATCCAGTCTTGGATAAATAGCACAGCAAAACTGCTTTTTGTTGATGGAAAATCCTTACCAAAAAGAGAACATATTCTTCCTTCTTTTTGTTCTTCTTTCTTTTTGTTTTAATCCTTGTAATAGATGTATATTCCCAAAATCTGAAAGTAGCTCTAAAAGCTATTTTTCTTCTCTCATGTATGAATTAGAGAAATAGAATAATCTTCAGATTTTTCAGTCTATTGTGRTTGGTCATGTTTAGTTTAAATCATTGTAAGGACAGAAAAAAAAGGGGGGAAAAAAAGAAACAGGACATACTTTCAATCCAAATTGGATTTATAGAAGAAAGGAGAACTGGAGTATACAAATGCTCTTTCAGACAGGAATGTCTTTGTGGATCACTAGTTTAGCAAAAAGTTAATTTTATAACCTTGCTAATAAAAAGCCAACATAGGTCTACCTTTCATATGTACTATTCCTGGTTTCTATTACAGTGATGCTTTGTATCATGGTGAAGAGTTAAAGCAGATAATTTTGGTATCTGAAATGGAAGAGGAAGGTGATGTAAATCAACAGTGAAACCCTGTAGATAACATAGAACATGACTTCTTTTAAAAGGCCAATTGATAAATTGTGAGTGGTTGCCATTCATATTTTTCCTTCAAGAGGGAGAATGAAGCCAGTGTCATCTCTTGCTGTTTGCCATTACAAATAATTTACTTATTCTATTGGTTCAGTTGGACTATGAGCCTTAATATTAATCTTATTCCTTATAATATGCAGCAAAAATTAAGTAGTGCTATTTTTTGGCAATACATTAGAATTGGTGGTTTATTTTTAGTTTTTGATAGGCTTCACTACTCTTAAATGTAGATTTTTATTAATTTAACTCGTGATAACTTAAAATAACTCTAGTGTACAAAAACGAATTAGAAAAGGAGCAAAAAATATCCCCAGTTTAACTCATGGAGTTGCTGGATTTTCTTTGTCTGTTTTCTAGTAACTTTCTTCACTGTGTTACAGAGGTAAGAGTTAATATTACTCTTGGCAGGGGAAAAAAAGGCAATGCGTACTATGCTAGATGCATAGTGCCATTGTCTTTCTAATTATAAAGCAAAGAGGTAGTTTTGTACTTAGACCAGGGTATAAAACTTTGATATATAGCCAGAAGTTTGATGTTGTGAATGATACCTTTTTCACAATAAACTAAACCAAAAATAAATAAATAAATAAACCCTGTGAATGTTAGTTATTGGCGTAGGAGGCAATATTACAATGATCCATAATTTGTAAGTTGCTAATGAATGTATTTTACCAGAAATAACTTGCTTTTATAGGAGATACCATTTCATTACTGAGTATTGATACAGCTACTAAGCTAAATTCTGTATTGAGAATTCCAGTACAGCTGAACTTGTAGTTAACATGGTTAATTGGTAATGAGTTTTTATATAATATGAAAGGTGATTGCAACAGTCAGTATTTTGACTCTTCCCAGGAAAGCAATTTAAGATAGTAAGAAAGCTGATTTTCTTTGTGTGCGATGTTTTTTAGTGGGGAATTTACGTACATTTTCTTCATTGAATCTTACCTGGGGAGATAGACTGGCTGGTGATAACCGATGTTAATACGTGTGCTTTTCTGGCCACAGCCAGAGAAAAAAGACGCACGGTTTAGGGTAAGTGGGACTTGCATGGGGCATTGACCTTGTGTTGATTTTCTGTGAGCAGGGTGATTCTAATCAGCAGGTCATTAAAACAAAGTGTAGTTCTAGTAAACTGGAAAGCTGTAGAAACAACTGCACAGTCAGAATCAATATATTTGTACCAGGTAATTTAGACATCTCTATCATCAGGAAAAGCATACAGTTCATACGTCTGTGTGTGTGTGTATATATATATATGCTCTCTCTCTCTCTTGCGCGCGCTCTCTCTCTCTCTTGCGCGCGCTCTCTCTCTCTCTTGCGCGCGCTCTCTCTCTCTCTTGCGCGCGCTCTCTCTCTCTCTCTGTGGTGTATATATAGTTTATATATATTTTAGTAGGGTGGTAAATGAATACAAATAGAAATTCAATTACAAAGCCTATTTTTCATTCTTCTCATCATTGTTACCATCTTTCTTTTTCTTTAAATCCTACACTTAAAAATAAGATCAAGCACTAACAGTGTACACATTTGCTTACAGTTTCCTAACTTTGTTTTCCTTTTTTGACAGCTTAGTGTAAGAAGTCCTTTTCAAGTAGTAAATTAATTTGGATAGAAAGCATCCCACCTGAATTTATTACATGCTGGCAGTCTAGATAAAAGGATATTATGATCTCAGCATATTTTGGCCTAGCACCMCTGGGCCATTTGCAAATGTCCAAGAAAGTGATAATATTCCTGTCCGTTTCAGGCTGCTAAAGAAAAAATGGGGTAGGATTTCTTATTATATTTGTAGGATGCCTGTAGGGAAGACAGTAATGCTGTATATGGCAGTTTATGTGGACATGTGGTGCTAAACATATATTAAAAAGAAGATAACAGACCTATTGACATTTCTTTGTAGAAATATGGAAGAAAAGGCAGAGTAGATCAGTAATTGACAGCTATGCAGGAGATGCATTTCCAGATTTCTTTCTAAAGAAATATTTCACAAACTTACAATTCCTTTCAGAGTCAGTAATCCATCTTTAATTATTTTGTTGATTTCCTAGTTGTATTTTATGAGGTTGATGTAATGTCTGTTTCCTGCCRGCATTTGATATGGACAATCCACTTTTGTCACTGCTTTGATAAAATGAAAGCCTGCTTATAGTTACAGGATTTTTTTTTTCCTTTTTTTGGTGTATGTATGTAAAGTGAGCATGAGTGAAGACCTATAAGTCTTTGAATGCCACAGCTTAACAGCAAGATATGTGAGGAGCTATGGGTTTATGCCACTGACAGAATGGAAAACATATTTAGTGTAGTTAAATTGATATACATTTAAACATATCCAGTTCTATGCAGTCACTTCTTTTATTCCTATCTTTGTGTATTATTTTATTACCATGTGTATAGTTATGAACATTATTTGGCTACCGTGTGTACATTTAAAATGACTTTGGTTTTATAATTTGTAATCTGGACTGTTAAAGCACATTATTTCTCTCTTTAGGGAAAGTGACTGCCTTTCCRTATAGCTTGTGTTGTCAAAAACTTATGCATGGCACCTCGTAATGCATCTTTCCAGAGTGGAAAACAACAGTAATACACTAATGTCACCATGCTTTCACCTGCACTCTGCATCCCTTTTTCAAATGGTGCTCTGAAAAGTGTTGTCAGCAGAGTATGATCCACAGGGAGGACTTTCTCCTTCTCCCTGAGTGTAAAGTAGGTGGGTGTGAAGTGCGTGCTGTCAGCGCTCTGACATCAATCCCTCTAAACTAAAGTTGTCTTGAATCAAAGAGTATTTCTGTGGCATGACTGACTTTGAGCAAATGCACAATCCCAGTTAAGATTATTTGTGTTCAGTTATTCATATCTGATTAAGTACCTTATTTTTTTTAATCCATTCCTAACAGTACAAGTTGCTTTCAGGCAGGTTTCTATGAGCTTGGGGTGAGGAGTGGGAGACTGTTAAATTTATTACTTCTTCATCAAGACTGGGCAATAGGGGAATGCTGCTTCCTTCCCTGTTGTGGAATAGATAGAGAAATTTTGAATTTTTTTTCCCCACCTGGTAAATGCAGTGTACTTGCACATGAAAATTGACATTCAGGCCTGTTGCCATGAAGTTGTTTAGATTACCAACCAAAGCAATATTTATTTGTAAAATGTATATTGAATTAGAGTGATACATTTAAAATTCCCTGGGATGAGTATTAAGCTGATATCTGAGGAAAAGGAGTTTTAAGAGTGCGCACCTGTGTGCGCGTGTGCGCAGACTACCCCCACTCCCACCCCCCAGTGGCAGAAACTTTCTATCCCTWGAGGGTCTTTCTCTACAACTTTCTTCCTTTAGAAAGAATTGAGTCAGTGGACCAGTGACCCAGCAAAGTAGCAACAAAGTATTTCTGAAGTGTATGATGAAGCGAGTGGGTATAGGGCTTTGTAAACTCTTTGCAAAGCATTAAAATCAGGCCATCCACTTTATTCTGTTGCACAGAAGTATTTCAGTGAATACACTGGCTAACAAAGTAAAATAGAAACACCAAATATATTTAAAAATAATGTTTCACCGCTCTATAGCATCCTTGATATTTGGAATTTAGGTTGCACAATATTGAATGCTATTGGTGGCATTTGGCTGTTCCTGTGGACGATCCTAGTTTCTTGTTTAAAAAAAAATCTTTTTTCTGGTGTTTACATCATAAATGTTGATTCAGTTTGGATGATATTTCTTTCATCATGAGGTATGTATAAACATTTTAAATAGGTGTGGTACACTGTCAAGTGTTTTCATTATTTGGATGATAGGTTTGAACATCTATTCCCAAGTATCAGTAGGCACCTGCAGAAGCAAAGTGGGTATATAGCACCTGAACACATTCTGATTCATGCAGTTAAAGCAGTTTACAGAGTTAGTAAGAAAAGAATATCACATACTGAGGTTTGATGTCTTTTTCATGCAGAACAAAAGAGTTTTGATTCTTTCATTTCAAGTTTAGCCTAACTATTGTATAGTGGAGGAGGTTTAATGAATCATTGTTTAACTTCGATACTGCCAAGTGTTTGACCATTAAATAGTCTCAAATGTGTACATAGCACTTTGGTGACAGACCCTTATTTAACTGTGATTAGTTGGCATTGTATAGTTATTTAATTACCTCGGAAGAAATCTAACAACAGTGTGTGTTCTGATTAAGTTATTTGATGTAAAAACAAACATGGAATTGTTGAAGAGAGCACATTCCCTGTTGCAGCTTGCTACTGATGCTGCACAGTACATGGAAGCTAGAGAAGGACTGAAGCAGCAGACRCTGTAATAACATCAGCATACTTAACTCTTGATTTCTTAAAAGACTCCTTGTTAGCGTTTTCATGAAATTTCACTCACCTTACACATTTTAGATTTAGTGTTTTCTTCTTGCTTTTGAAGCCCAGACTGAAGCTCATTGGGATAAGTAAAGGGTGCAAGCAGTAAGGGAACTTGAAAATTTTATGAACTGAAAACACTGGGCCAGATCTAAGAATTTTCATCTCTTGGCACATACCTTAGCAGAAATGCTCACTGGTCATTTAAGGAATTCGGGTTTTTGGAAGTATTAAGTACTGCATGGAGGTGATGTAGATAGTCTATAAGTTTTAGAGAGAAAAATAATATATTTTTTGATGTGAGTTAATGCAGGTCCTGCCCTGCTTGAATAGCAGGTGCAACAGTTCTTTTAGTCTGAAGAATGGGCTCCAAAAAGTTAGATTTGCAAATTCTGGTAGAAACTGTAGTCATAACGGCAAACATTTTGAATCATGACTCAAAATGACTACTTTAACTTTCACATCTGGAATTTTTTCTTTTGCATGGTTAATAATRCATAAGCAAGCCACTGATTTATTGTGCTTCCAGTAAGTAGAAACAGTTCTGTTTCTTCATACCTTGCGAAATAGACCTCATTTATTCTAGACAGCCTTGAAAATTTAGCAATCACTACGTATGCAATATCATAATGGCTATGAGGCATCTTCTGACAGTTCCAGAGTGTAGTGCTTTAGTTTGGAGGTGTTTTGCTCTCTCTGATTGGTATATGGTGATGGAACTTGCTTGCTTTGATGGGTTGTCATAGCTTTTTTTCTGCTTTGAATATGCTGGATAAAGTGCCATTTCAGCTGTATTTGTATGAACAGGATCTGAAATAAATCTCCAGGCTTGGGTCTTCTCTTATACAGTCAGTAGAATAATATCATTGAAAATCAGCATCAACAAAAGTAAGACCAAGGCTTGTGGCTTTGTTGCTTGCTTTTAGGAGTAGGAAAGCAGTAACGGTCACTAGAATAACTGAGTAGCCTTATGAGAGGGAGATATGAACCTCTTAGCAAAAAGTAAGTTATTTTTCTAAGCTAAATTATTTCAGGTGTTATTTTCCTGAAGTACTTAGGCAAACCCTAAATAGGCTGTAATCGAGTTTTTTTCAGTAACTTGAAAATTCCAAAACAATGAAATTCTGCTAACAGAGACCTGAATATTTGGGAATTAGCTGGTTCATCTCCCCCTTGTTTACATCACTTTTAATTATATCAGGTGGCCTGTAAAAGGTTCCACTGTTTTCAAGTTTTATCATCTTCATATACCATTTCTTTCACACACTCGTGTTTTAGTCCATGTCATTTTACGGAATTAGTGTATTTATGTTTGAATGAGGATTAGGCAGATTAAAAGATGTTTTCATGTTTTATTGATAATGTCAGATTAATTTCCACTTTCCTAGTGGCAGCTCACAGCTCTGTCAAAAAAGCAGCCTGTAGAAGCACTGTTATACTTAACAATTTCTTAAGGCAATTGCCAAAAATACAGTTTTGGTATTTAATTAGCAGCTTGATTACCCGTGGGAGCTTGAGTAATTGGTTGTTTGTGGATATATGGAAGAGAGAGTAAGACCAAAGGAATACTGAGGCTGGTTCAAGTGAGCTAGGTTTTCGTTTGTGTCTATTTTCCTAAAAACTTTAGCCAGAAGAGATGTTACTGTAAAGCAGACTATTCTGACACAATCGCTCTTGGCATTCAGGATGAATGCAAGAATTATGCAGTTCTCATTTATATGTGTTGGCTTATTATCACTGAAAGAGCCAAGACAGATCTGTATCATGCTTGCTACCTAAAACTCTCGTTGTTGCAACACTGAAACTTTTTCAGGAAATGATTGGAGATAGTCACAGCCTCCAAACAAATTCTAAAAAAACAAACAAACAAACAAAAAAAAAACCTGCAAAATTCTTCCTTGAACAGCTTTAACTGGTGATTCTTCAACAGAAATCTCAGTGGGGTGAGGGTGTGAACTGAACTCCAAGATACTGTTGGGACTGAAACTGCGAAAGAGTTAAATTGCTTTTGAGAGTTAGCATTTTGTAATGGTTTCTCTCYTCTAGCCCTTAAGGCCTTGTCCTTACCATACAAAATGAGAGTAAGCATAATGCTTTTGCAGCAACAAGTTTGGATGTGCTTTTCCACTTGTGGAATCATGGAAACTGTGAAGGCATTGCTTGATTCCTGGCAGTGCTAGTATTGACCTGAATGGTGCTGCTGGTGTGGAAAGCAACCAGTCTGAATGACCTTGCTTTGCTGATGCAGCGCTGTGTTGGATGGCCCTTGAGGAATGGCTGCTTCTGTCTGTCTGCTGCAACTATTACAAATACAACCCATTTTGGGTTAAAAGGCAGAGGAAGATTTTAAGACTGAATTAAGCTGAGGATGCTACAGGAATAATCCTCTGCCCTTGTGTAAAACGTGTCATCAGGGGTTCTCACAGCATTTCACAAAGGAGCTCAGCACTGTTTCCTCCCCTTTCTGTCCCCTTCACTCTAACATAAAATGAGGTCACTCTGGAGACAAGTGGCAAAGATGGGAATAGAATGCTAATATCCTGAGTCCAATCCTTTATACCATGTTGTTTCCCTAATCTGCCCCTCCTAGACAGGCCACTAAGGGAAGTCCTGTCAGAAGTAAGTATTTAACCTCTTGGAATGATTTTTTTGTTTTGCCAGTGAAGCCTTCATGGTTCATTCGAAAATATCCTGGAATATAATCTTAAGAGATATTAGAAGTCTAAGCAGTTAAACTTAAGTCTAAGCACATATACTCTATATGCCAGAAAACACTTTCAAGGTCAGTCTCCATGCAAGGGAATCACAGGAAGAAGAAACCTTAAAAAATTTCCTTGGAGTTCCTTCTGATTTATCTATTCCAACATGAAATAAATGAAAGGGTACATTCCCAGCTGACACTTCCAGTAGAAACAGATGAAAGATTTTTTGCTGAATCTTGTGTTGCTGTATACACTTGCTCTTTGTCTTCAATGCCTAAAAATAGGATGGATCCTATTGTTACCTGCCTAAGTAACTGCTTTTGGCACAAGAGTATTGTGGAACAAGCTGTTCAGCACCAGAATCTCTATCTTTGGAGCTATGTCCCACAACTGAAGAAGGGATGATATGTCTTGCATATTGCTTGGCCTGGAACAAAAGTTCCCTTTAAAAAAAATCAGTATTATGCAACAAGACTCATAATTCCAAGACAATCATGAACAGAAAAATAGAATGATGGTTGCTACAAAAGTTGCGGTAGTTAATGCTCTTATCTCTGAATTTAGTCTCCAGCACAATCTGTGGAAACTTAAAAGTTAACTTCTTTCATTTTAATGAGCTCCTGGGGGGGGCGGGGAGTCTTTTGTTGCCAGTGCAGTGAATGTGTTTGTACCAGTTAGAAGTAATAATTGAATCAAGATATATGGAGACAAAAAAGCAATGTGAATGCATGTATGGGCATACACACCTTATAAAAGGCCAGATTCTCATCCTTTGCCTAGAGTTTCTTTCCTGCAGAGTGGAGGTATCAATTAATAGAGAAAGATAGTAATCCACTTATGGGTGGCAGAGTTCTAACTTTAATTATTAAAGAACTCTTGCTATGACTGATTTTTTTCACTCAACTAGAACTTGGGAAAATAGAGAAGTGTAAATGCTTCAGTGAGAGCAGATTAAAAATTGAGCTATTGGTTTTAATAAAGATCAGCATTGCCAAGGTTTTGAATAAGTATAAATATAAGGTTTCATGAACACAAATCTACCTCAAATTTGATTTCAGAAATGTCTGCAATTTGAACTCAAATATAATGGAGGGGCAAAATTTAGAAATAGTCAACTATGATCTATCTAGGACATGCATGCACTAGTGAGAGTCTCAGAATCTGCTGAGATAGGAGCAGATTCTGGCTAGTGTTGCTTGATGAAACTTGTATTAATATGTCTGAAATATAAACCTTTACCTCTGCACATTGAGCATGTAAAGCTTGCGTGTTTCACCTGTTAAATTCTATTGAACAACTAGCTTAAACTGATCGGAAAAGTTTAAAATCAGCTTTTAAGTAAATGTTTTATATCTGGGTGAAATGTGTTTGTTAAAAAGTGTTTTTATTCTTCTATAGCAAAATATATTCCGCTGGTTGTTTAAAAAACAAACAAACAAAAAACTCCCTTAGTGGTGATTTGAAAAGGTGTCTTTTTATCTTTAGATTCCAGCTGTTTCCTTTTAACTGTTACTAAACTGGTAAAACATTGTGTGTTTAAGATATTTTGATCTTTTGAGAAATTGTATTTAGATTTTCTTTTCTTCTCCAACCCTGTTTCTGCAGGAAGAATCTTAAATCGTTTCTCCAAAGATATTGGCCACCTGGATGACTTGCTTCCATTGACGTTTTTGGACTTCGTGCAGGTAATTCAGTTGCTACTGTCAAATAATTCTGCACTGCATTCTGAATTTAGATTCCTCTATGCTTAGGTGAAAATCAGCTATTTGTCACAGATGTAGTTGAGTTAATGAAAGTCCTTGTTTGTGAAAGAAAGGTGCGGTCGAAATTTAATGTGTCAGTAAATAGCTAACATGAGTAATAACCTGCAGGTAGGAGTGGCTATACACAACTTGCTATTATATCAGGATTTCAGTTCATAGTAGCTACATGCTTGGTAAATTGCTCCTGATTTGCCTCCAAGCAATCTGGCGGGCTTATTGCTGTTATAAGAAATATGTCCATAGTAAAGAAACAATCAACTCACATGAAAAGATAGCACAGATTAACCTAATTATGTGTGTACTTCCACAAAGAATCAAATGCTTACCACACCAGTTTGGATTAAAATAGGTGTGGCTATTTACAAAGAAAAGATTAGTAGTAATAGGGTGAATATAATAGCCTTAATAGGAACAAGTGAAATAAGTTGCAGCAGACAAAAAAGATGGACAAAGCACTGAGATTTTAATGATGACGAAAGGATAAAGGATTATACATGACATCACGGTGATTTTTCTGTTGGAGCCGTTATTATTCTTCCTTATAAAATACTGCAGAAAGCAAAAAGCTACAGAAAAATGTGATCATACTGCATCAAAATACATGGATCATGCAATACATAGAGTAGCAGAGGATAGAGATAGAAATGACTTATTGGATCATCTGGATCCACTTAGTGGATCAGGCCTGTCATGCTCAGGTCAGAAATGTTCTTGAAGTACTACTGCTAACTTCATTTAGTTTTCTAGAGATAGCTTAATCTGGATCTCAACCTAATTTTGACTACTTTAAAATTAAACCAGAACCCTCTCAGGTTCTTAAGAATTGTTTAATCACATTGTTAATGCCAAACTCTTGAAAAAAGAAAAAAAGTGGTTCCAATAAGTTAGTAAAAACATTTAAGAGAACATCTTTTTGCTTAGGTTAGCGAAGATCTTAAAGTTGAGCTGTGTATTTGTTTATGAAAGCTTTACAATGCCACATGCCATTTTGAGGAAGAGAGGAAGGTGATGTATTTTATTTGCCAATTAAAAACAAGTGTTTTTTGTGAGCTAGCTGCTTATAGTGAGTATTAGGATTTTGAATTCACATTTTTTAGGCCCTGATAAAAAATCTTCCCTGATAATTGATCATTCTGCAATATGCTGTCCATTTTTCTATTGTTTATACAGATTCCAAACTTTATACAGTCTCATTGACTATCCTTCATTAGACAGACTATCTTACTATATTTCAGCCCTCTTTGGTGCCTTTCTTTTTGGCTGGAAGCTCAGGCAGTCCTCATTCTCTCCTCTTAGTGTAGGAGTTGCATCCGCAAAGACAAAGCCATCTCTTCTGTGTAGTGGTCCTTGGCCATTAGAGCAAGCAGTGCAGAGAGGCTCATGTTTGCACAGGTTTGTCCCCTTTACAGCAGGCTGGGCTATGTATGCTCACGCTAGGTAGCAGTCTTGGCCAGAGCGTCCTCTGGGCCCTGTGGTCATGAGATAAAACGATTAACTCTTTTTCTTAGTTTTCTGCATTTATAATAATGTGAGGGTTGTTTTGCAGCCCACTTGCATGGTGTGTTTATAGCAAGAAACTGAGTGGGTGTTTTGCGTACCCTGGCATGTGGTTTAGAGGCACATGGGATTGTCTGAGGATGCAAAACTTGCTGGGAAAATGTTGGAGAACTCTCTGTAAGCAGAGGGAGCCAAAATTGGTGTGGTCTTGTCCATACTTTCTTTTGGGAGCAGACCCTGAAACAAACTGTCTTGACAACTACATTCTAGTTTCTTCTGAGGGAGCCAACTGCTTTGCTCCAAAGAGAGCCAAGGAGGGGGCTGACCCGTACGCATGGGACACAAGCAGAGGACTGAACCATGTAGTAGTGAACTGGAGAGCTAAGTTATTTGACTAGTATATACATACCCTGGGCAGTATATGCTTACCAAAACTTAACCGATCTGGGGTGAAAGAACGAAGGCTGTTATTGTAAATGTGATTGTATTCTTTTTTCTCACGCTCATATTGTGAAAAGCGTGTGTCTTAAGCATTTCCCTTCACGTTGATTACTTTGCTCATTTCATTTCAATAGGCTGTTGCATAAATTGTCACACATTCTGAGGTTTGTATTTTAAGCGAAAGGTTTGTTTTTCCAAAAATATAAAGTAGACATTATATGTCCAGTACACTATTAAAATGATACTTTGTTTCAAAGCTTGCCTGTTCTGTTTGTCATCAGAAAAGAAAACTTAGGATCTTACTATTGTTTAGTAATAAGCTGCTATCCATAAGACAAAAGCACTTCCTTGTTGGCAAGTTTTCTAAAACTTACTATTCTTGATTAGCAAGTTTGTTGATTAGTTGGTGCCTTTTGAAATTCAATAGCAAAGATATGTTATTTATTTCTGAAGAAGCACAGATTTGTACAAAGGATAACTGTTATCAGTTATGATAAAGATCTTTTGTTGCTTGTTTTGTTTGCAGGTGTCTTTTGTAAGACTTTCTATAATCCCTTCAGGAAGAAATATTTTCTCCTTTCTAAAAACAGTATTAGCTAAATATAAAAGCTCTGATCCCAACTATTGTTGTTGATTCTTTGAGAGACGTTTCCCAACATTCATTGTCTAAATGGTTGTCAGGAGGAATCAAGTGAAACTTAATACAGTGCAGTAACTGGTTCATCTTACTTTGTATGTAGAAGCTTTTCTTGAGCGGATTTGCATTGAAGAAGTGGTCCTGTTTCTGAGTTATTGCTAGGATCATTGTGAAGCATTCCAGCCTTTTACCATATTAGCAAGTGAGTGTATCATTTCTGCACAAATAAACACAATGTGATTGGGCACTCAAAAACAGCAGCATGAGCCCATTGAAATACCTATAAATAAATAATTAAAATCTGCTGGTTTCAAGAATATTATTGCATTGCGCAGAATACAGATTTTAAGGCAATGCTAAAAATTCATGATGTGCTTTTAGAGCCCCTAATAAGATTTATACACTGTACTACAATCATAATGACCATGATTGGTCTAGACAGCTATACTGGATGAAAATTAATTCCTTAAACTAAAAGAATTGCATTTATTTGATCTTCCATTGAGTAAATGAAGAAGAATAGTCATTTATATTCAAGACAGTGGATGCTTAATTTACACTTAGTTGTTAAAGCAAAAATGAAGGCAAGCACAAAAATGCCTCATAGACTTTGTGTTTTCTTCCTAAAACACAGCTAGATTCTGCAGAACTGTTGGTCAGAAGTAGCTCCCAAAGTAGCAGCTCTCACTGTCTACAAAGTTTACTTCCTTCTGTCTGTCTTTCATGTTTTAACTGCACCAAAATATAGCATATCAGTCTTTGGAGAGACAAGGGGGGGGGGAAATTTGGTCTCCTCTAAGAGAAGGCAATAATTTTTTCATCTTAATCTGTGCATTTTAACAGCATATGAGAAATGTCATGKTAGTGCAGTGACTAAATGTTCATAGAAATCACTGCATCCATAAGTTTTATAAATAAAAAATAATTCTCTTTTTTGAGAACACATTTATGTCTACATTTTACTACAAGGCTGTTGAACAGAGCTCTGTGGGTAGGCATAAAGTATAGAAACTGAAAAGAAACCAAAGGTAAGTTATGCATTTTAACTGAGATATCTTGAATTGTACATTTACAGCCCTGTTCAAAGCTGATAAAAGTAAAAAGTAAACTTCACAGGCCCCAGTTCTGTTAAAAACAAAAAAAAGGTAAATTAGCCTGGGCCCTTATGTTCTGGAATGGATTCTGGCTAGGCGTAAGGTTTCGTACCAGATCCCCTTGGTAAAAAAGCAGTGCCGTGTTCACTGCATCACTTGTCATGTATACTAAATACGGCACTAAATATATTTGTAAGATCAGGTAGTTAATTCATGTCTGTATGTTGATTCAGATAGCCAAAAAGTTGAATGAAATTGTTTGGCAGTGGTGGGGTTTTTTGTTTGTTTGTTTTTAAGTAAGCCTGCATATCTTTAATCACTTGCTTATGATCTATTTCATCTCTCTTTCTTTTTCCTATTCAGAGTTGCATATTTTTGGCAGGTTTTCCAACTAAGTTACAATCTCTTCAGGTCAGGGACTATTTGTATAAAGGCCATTAAAAGTGCTTTCAAACCTTTAAAGAGGATTTAAACACCTACTTCATCTAGATATATACGTTTTTACTTATGTGTTTGTTGGCTTAATCAGAGGGCAGGCCTGATAGCAGCCCCTAAGAGCTGCCCACATATTAATAATCATAGGAATGTTTCCTTTAGTTGGTATGAACTTGACTGTCCCATGAAGTCCAAAGGGACTTAAGGAAGTTAGGCATTTTTTAAGGTGGCTGGGATTTTGTTACTCAGTTTTCTTAGGCTCCTCTGAAAATACCAGCTAAATTTACTCAGTGTTGTAGCCAACTGTTGTTCCCACTCCTGCTCTAAGCTCTGTGGGAACACAGCGCTCTGTTGATGTAGACTTCACTGATCGGTGGGTGGCTTATAGTTTAAAATGTCGTGGATAAAATGCATATCCATCTCTAGCTCAATGTAATTAGTTAATAAAACACGCTATGCTGATTTGAGAAAAGATCAACAATTATAATAGTGTAAAAGTGAGAGTTTCATCAGGAAATGCAAGGAATTAAGAATCCAAGGTATTCAATAGTATTTTATGCTCAAGAACCGAGATATTCCTAAGTAGCCAGTATTTTGGATGCTACATTTTTGAGGGCCCATCAAAGGCTTATTTTCAGTATCTGCATCTCACTTTGATTTAAGATACATCTGCAGAGGCTGAACATCATTGAACTTGGCTCACAGGTGATTCAGGATGAGCACCCCCAAATTCTTAACTATTAGTTGAAAATTGTGCCTATAAACTGACTGAATATATTAGAGGATGAAGTACATTTCAGGTTTTTTTAATTTATGTTAATTATGTTGATAAATCTTAAAGGTTTTTTTGGCTTTAGTTTCTGGCCCTCTTAATTCTTCAGTGATCTCATTACCTTTTAACAGAGTCGAATTTCTTCTTTAGTTCTTAACGAATTTAAGTAACTTCATGTGATGGCCTTTCATTTTGATTTCTTCCCCTGTGTTGGACTGGAAAAAACATCATGATTTGTTTTGTTTCTGGAGAACACTGTGAACATGTGAACTATCTGCAGCTGCCCTTGGAAAAGGGCAGTGATTTATTGAAGAAAACTGAATTGCTAAACCTTTTTCCTCCCCAAAATCAACAGCTTGACTGAGTTTAAATAACTGACTTTTCATATCCTTTCATCACACACAAAGACCTAATCCTGAGACTACTTGAGCCACCAATGTAGACTGTGGCTGAGACCACCACTGAATGTGCCATTCCCTTCTCACCACACACAAAACACATTGACTGCAGCTTTATGAAGTGAAAATGCTGAAGAAAAGGAAAATGTGAAGGAGGTGTCCACAGTCATTTCTTAAAAAAAAAAAAAAAAAAAAAAAAGCTGCTGCATCTGGATATTAGGAACAAAAAGTGCCTTAGACTGGAATAATAGCTTGGGTCACTTGCTTTCATATGTGCAAAAGAGTGGAACTGCCGTTACTTGTTTCAGTATCACTGACCCCTGCATTTTATTGTGTGAAGATGTCAGGGAAAGTGTGTAGAAGGAATTCCAGTATCTTTTAGTTTAACAATGACTTCATTATTTTGTGATTTCTGTGAGAGGCGAGGGTCTTGGGCAGCGAGGTGTTCAAGTTTTGTATGTATGCATGTGTGAGATAGTTTTAAGAAATGTTTGTGTTAGCTAAAGAATAGTTCTTTCTGTGTATGTATGTGTGTGTGTAAAATGAACATTAAATGAACATTAAATACACTGCGATAAAATAACCAATAGAGGGATCTGTCTTAAATGTCAGTGTGTTCTCTTCAGCCTGGTGTGGAGAGCAAGCCTGTATCTTGGAGAGACCTTTTGGGTTCCTTTCTGATGCTTTCTGATCATTTTGAGTGACAACGGTAGTCCAAGATTGTGCAGCTCTGCTGAGGTTTAGATAGGAAAAGAAAAAAAGTTGCCTGGTGGCACCTGACCATTAAAGTTTCCCTGAACTTTCTCTGCTTGCAGTTAATATTCCAACTGTACTTTCCCAAATATACAGGGCATCTGCTAGTACATAACAAAAGACTGATTAACACTTAAAGGAAAATAGGGGCATATGTTTTTTTCACAGGCCACTTTTGAGCTATAGTTTCAGAAAATTTTGAAATGATCATTATATTTAAAAAAAAAATACTTTCTTGTACTCTAGTCATTTGATATTTGCATGTGCTTTCAGTTTTGCTTTTTTCTTTGAATTATGAAGGGATTATATATTCTGTAAAAAATAAAAAAACCTGCCACCCTGGCCAAACACCACCCCTCAAAAGGAGTAAGGGGTGTGTCGGAGAAGGAGGCTTGGGATGCACTTGTGTCTTTAAGACCAAAATGCTGGAGCTGTGAGTTTAGCACAGAGCCTTCTCTAAATAATGCGGTTCTTTACTGACCTTTCATTCCTCTCTCTTTGAATGCCTTGATTGTTAAATCTCAGTAACCAATTAGTCTTCTTGATGGTGACCAGCAGTGGAGATAATCTATGCCAAAGCTATTGCTGGTCTTTGCTCTGTAGTTGTCATCATATTCCTTTTAATTTAAGAATGGCTGTCTTGCATATGAATTGCRTATTTACTGAGGTTGTTTCTGTGTGTGTATGTGTGTGTGTATATGTGTATATATATATGATAAAATATGTAAAGTCTCTAGTCATTGCTAATGGGCTGGTTCCTATTTACACAGAGACTTCAAATTTTTAGGGAAAGCTAAAGGTCTGTTCCCACTGTATCAGTCATGCATAATCCAACCCAATACTTTCCATTACCCCACTTTTTTTTCCTGTTTACAGTAGTGTGTATAATCTTTATAAAAATCACTATGTATGTCATTCTCCACATATTAGTGTCAAGGCAACAGGTGTCATTGCAGTAACAAAACTAACTGTGTATGGAAATAAAACATAATTTTAAAATGTTTTAGGGGTTGTATTTACTCAGTTTTGACCCTATTAAAAAAACTTGTAGAAGTAAGCCTGTATCTAACATGGGAAAGAATACAAAATAATTCTGAGAAATGCTATTTTATTACCTTTATCTCATCTTGCTTTCATGTGTTTCCTTTACCCCTTTTCTCCTTTTCATATTTTTCTTAGCTCTTTTTCTTTTAGCTTGTATACTTCTCCATTTACACAGTAAATGTAGATCTTGTTTTTGTTACTAGGCTATTACTTCCATTTTCTCAATGCAATGTGGAAGACTGATGTTTTGAATATAGTACTCCTCAGAAGAGCAAAGCTAGATTTCACTTATTGGTAGTTGAAATCTATATTCTGTATTTTTTTCATCTAGAGCATGTAAGTCTTGTGAGATGCAGTCTTTCTCTTCCTTTCCCTAAAATTTTCAGCAGGTTGTGGCTTAGTGCCAGGAAGACTAAAACCTAGTTTTCATCACAGTATTTTGGTGTATCTGACTGAAACCAGTAGGTATAAAATTTAGATCAGATTTAAAGCAATTCTTCTCTTCTCCAAATTGGCTTCTCTGTTTTCTTTATCAGATTATTCTCAACTATGTTTTCATCTACTGAAAATCAATACAGTTGTATGGAAGCCCATTGATGTCCCAGTTGTGTATGATCTAGAGGTTCCTGCCCTCTTAGGGTAGAATTTGCAGAAGTCCTGAAGAGAGATTCTGTTCATCTGAGGTTCTTTATATCCATTGGAAGTTTTTTTGTTGTTTTGTTTTTCATTTTTCTTACTGTGAAAGACAGCAAAGAAATGCTGTAAGTGAACTTATGTGTTACAGTTTTCTCATTATGATATTTTAAGACCTTTGAAGATCATCAACATTTCTAACACTCCACAGTAGCTAAAAATCTTTTAATTCTGCTGTCAGCCATAGAGTGTAACAATTGTGTTCCGAATGGTGATAAGTACAAATCTTCTAGATTGCCTTAAACTATTGATATACTATAGATAGGATGTGTGCTTACAAACAAAGAAGGATTTCACTGTTTGGCAAAAGGACTGGAGATTTCACTTTGAATTCAAGAGAGAGGGAGGAAGAAACTTTGAGGTAATTTAAATTACTAAGCTATATTACTGGTGTGTGTGTTAAATCATTATGTATGCACAATGCCCCAAACAAACATGCGGGACAGGAAATTACCTCTAGCAAAAAAGACTGTATCTTATAAAAATGTGCTCCTAGGGTTATATGTGCATCTCATGCAGAACATGAGAACTTTTTTCTTGCTTTTCACAAGATCTGAAATTGATACTGTGGTTGACTGGTGAACTCTGCAGCTGAATTGAAAACTCCAGATGAATTTGTTGTTTAAAAGATATGTGCTGCAGTGTGGGCAGTCTGCTAAAGTACAAGATGAGAGCTCAGCTGGGAACTGAATGTCAAATGTCTTAAGACAGACAGGTATAAGCTTCCCTACCTTTACGTTATGTGATAATTTTGTTGTCATTTAAACATGTTAATTAGTTTGGATTACACTCTTGAAATTGTAAAAAATTATGCATTAGGAAATGCTCTTTTGTGGTCTAGACAATGACTATTCCTACATGGTGGAAAAACAGTGTGCTAAGTGATTGCATTTTCTTCTGCAGTCACATCCTTAAATCTTTTGTTTGTTTGTTTGTTTTATTGAGTTTTGAAATAGTCTAATTATTAGTTTAAACAAGCAGAGCTCTCTTATTATGAATGTCGATTGTGTCATGCTAAAAGAATTGTTTCAGGTCTTCCTTTCTAAAAATTGTTAGACTAAAAATAAGAATGTGCTGGCTTTGATACCCGATTCAGTTGTCCCTCCTGCAGTTAATCATAATAGCCTGCTACTGAGGGGTAAAGAGTTAGTTATCTTGCCAGAYTGAAATTTGGATTTTGGGATCAGGCTTAGTATATGTTGTTTACTGTGGGGTGTGTGTGTTCATGGTTTGTCATCAATACACTTCTGAAAGGTGGTCTTTATGGTCTTGTATTTGTAACAAATCATGAATGCGCATTTAGCACAGTAAATAATGTTTATTGTCTGCCGAGAAGGTTTCTATTTGCTTGCCCAGATGCTGCTGGGATCTGGACCTGCAAGAAGTGGCTGAACTGGATGAAAGACGTGGCGCGGTGGTGTTCAGAGGCCCACGCGGATTAGTTAGAAAGCAGTTGCTGAACGCGTCAGGCCGCTGCTAAGCTCCTTGGAGCTGCGTGATTACTGAAGAGTGTGTAGTTCTGAAGAGTTATGCAAGTCAGGAATTTATTTTAAGTAGAGTAGTATTTTATAGCCCCATCAGAGTTGCAATGCTCTGGCGAACCTGGGAAAAAAAATTAAAGGCAGACTAACAAGCTTTAATTTTTTTTTYAATTTTTTTTTGCGTATCTTCTAGGAAAGAGGGCTATGAGAAAAGAACAGAAAGTAGTTTTATTTCTGAAGACAGCTGATTCTGTAGTGATTAATATTTTTCATAGTTTTGATTTGACTAAGGCAGAGGGGCCACTGTGGAACTTGCAGAAATTTGAGTAGTACTTCATTCCACCTAAAAATAAACATATGAACAGTGTATATCTAAATAGCAAGAACAAACAGTAAAAAAGTTTAAAAGCTTGTAATTATGTAAGGCTGAAGACCTGCGTTACTGGAGAGCTGATATGCTTTTTAACAGAACAGCTTATGGCTCAAATGTAGCACAAAGCTTTTAAGGTTGCTGAAAGACCCCAAATTGACTTTTGGCCAAACAATTAGACTTGGCTGAGCAGAAAAGCTCATGCAGTTGAAGCTGAGGTGTTTTTGGAGGGGAAAGGGGGTTGCTCTTACATTATGGCCATGAGTCAGATGCTTGAGGCAGAGAAGTCCATATAGCTGAAAGCCAGAGTTTGCAAAAACTACAACATATGGAGCAGTAGCATCTGTGGTAAGCCAAATTTTGCCTGGCATTTGGAAAAACTGGAAGAATGTGCATAGCATGGACAAAAAGGGTATGACGATATCATCATTAGCTCAGAAGAATTCCTTGCAGGAACAGTGTTTTAGCAAATAGTTGAATGGACTTGAACATAAGAATGTATTAACGCCATACTGGATAACAGCAGTGGTTGATTTAGCCCAGTATTCTTTCTCCAGCAGTGACAATAGGAGATGCTTTTTGAGGAGAGCATGTGAGCCTGGCCACTTTCTGTGGGCCATTCCCCTTTTACTCCAGCATCCACAGTCTTGTACTGGGAATGCTGGAAGATCCATCCCTTCCCAGCCCTTTGGTACCCATTTTTTCACATCCTTTTGTATGTGCTTGTAACATCTGCCTCCTGCAACTTAGTAGCCTGACAGCAGTGGAACATTTGTTGATTTTTGTTCTGTGTATGTGTGCCCCTTCTGTGGAAGAAAATGCACTAATTATCACTGAAAGAAAAACTGCTTTTAGAAGAGTTGTAAGTAAGATATGGCTGAGGACAAGTATTGGCGAGCCAGTCTATGCTGAAGAGATAAAGTACTAACCGTATGAGCAAAGAACAAAATGGGAAATATGCCATTTGTAGTAGTACTAAAGAAAAAATACTCATTATTGGATGAAAAATGAGTCAGACCTTTGATTTCATCAGAGTCCATGCTCAGTGGAGTGCTATGGGACTAATACAGCTGAAGAGGAATTTTGGAAATGGCTTCTAAGGGATTGTAGGAGAGCAAAAATTGTCCAGCTGTCCTTTAGTTTTCTCTAAAAAGTATCAATTGTAAGTACATTACCCTGGGAATCTTGGAGCAAGGGGAACAGCCAGCAAAGTGACCACACTTGCTGGTATTGGGGTGGGGGTCTTAAGCCCTTCTTTGCATATGGTCACAAAAAACCTAAATTATTATGCAGGAAGGGGATGCTTTCCACCATCTGAGAAGAGGAGAAACTCTGGAAGAGTAGGCTGGTGCCAGGCATTTTTCTGTGTTGTCCCAGACAGGTTCTGGCATGAGCTGTTGAGAAAACGTGTGTGCATGTTCTTTACTCTCCCTGAAAAATGCTGGTTCCTCAAACTACCATGTAAAATGTGCTTGGCTTCCAAGGTGCTTCACAGGAAGATATAACATATTTGTCATGGTACAAATGGGGTGATAGTTTAAGTGACTAGTTTTCATATATGTACATTTTTACCTTTGGGAAAATAACAATGTAGGAGCATAGCCAGGGACTAAATACAGACTTTTTTAAAAAGAGGAGGAAAACCCAGCAGAGAAATTTTGCATAAAGGAAATAACAGAAGAGAGAGATTAAGTCATTTTTACAGGGAAATCAGAGTAAAGGTAACTTCAAGAAGAGAAAATCCCCTTTTTATGTATAGATCATCATTGTAAAGTTGTGCCTTGCCGCCAGATGATTGAGAATGCTTTTGTGCAGAAGTGTTTATTGGGCACAAGGTGCAAGTAGTAGCAAAGAATTGGAGAAAATCAAGTTAGAGGTGCTACTCCTCTAACTTGAGTTTTTACTGCTTGTAAATAGAAAGCTATGTTGTCTGCAGTCTTTTACAAGAATAGGTATGGGCTCTGTTCTGTTTAAATAATGGGTCATTATTGGAGGCAATGTCTTCTACATAGTGGATATGAACAGGAACCATATGTAGATACGCATAAATAGAGGCTGAAGCTTTGGCTGTGRTAAAAGCTTGTGTTTTCATAAAGCTCTGTATTAAATTGTGGAAGGATGAGCATCTTGAGTGTCTGGCAATCACAAAGTCCAGGGCTTGGTTACGTATCTGTTTATAAAGCATCAATATCTGGAAGTCTCAGACAACATATGTACTGGGATTTTTTTTTTTTTTTTTTTTTTTTTTTTGAGCTGCTGTTGAGGCTGAGACCTGTATAAGATAGTTAAGCTTCTTGGCACAGGGTGCCCAGAAAACCTATTTCTAGCCCTTGTTGTGGGGTAATAGGCTTGTGACGATAGGATGCTCTTCAGATATGGTGAAAGAATGGTGGCAGTGCCAGTGTATTAAAGAGAAACCTTTTTTATAATAAAGTCACTTGTCAAAGAACAGCCGGACAGAATTCATCATGGTCTCAAACAAATCTTAAGACTTCTCACTTACGGTAAAATGCGTGCCAAATCAAATGAAAGAGCATGTTGGTGGCACAAAAGCATTTGCCCTGAGGAGCTAAGGATATGCTGGTTTACTAGGAAAACCAATGATCCAGAAAGACTATCTCATAGAGACAAGATTAATCAGAAGGTACAAGCATTAAAGATGTGATTGTGAGTTTCATATGTGTTTTTAGGGTTAATCTGATAGTCACGTGCTGCAGTGATGTTTGGATTTAGTCAGGTAACCTGTTGTCCGCTAATTGGTAACAGCAGGTTTCTGAGGAAGAGAGGGTGACTCATAGGCTCATAACATGAGCTTGCTGGTTTTGGGGCTTTTGGAACTGGCACTATTTAGTTCTGACTCTTCTTTCATCCATTTTATCTGGAATTAAAATTTTCATTTCTTTTCTGTGTCCCTCCGCCCCCCTCCTTCAGTGTCTCACTTGTCTGGTCTTTATATTTTCAAGCATGCACATTTTTCTAAAGCTAAATTAATACTGACTGGAGGGCAGTTGCTGCAGTCATGGATTGCTATCGTTGGTTGCTTCAGGAAAGGACCATGACTGAGAGGTCTTTTAAATACAATATTTACATGCAACACTTTTTTTCCTCTACCCATAAGTCTTCATTGCTTTTCTCTCAAGACAAATCTCTTCYTGGCAGTTTGATGCAAGTAGTAGTATAGATAGCCATAGTCCTGCTGGGTTTTTTTAGCCTGATTTGACAAAAAAACCACATGTATTTAAAAATACCTTTGTTTTTTTGCTATAAAAGGCAAGACTGCAGGCCTCAACTYCAGTCAGTTTAACTGACTAAAACAAAACAGGGTTGTGTAGGTACTAGGTTTGTTTTACAAAGGTAAAGAGTTTCTATGTGTATGTTTTCTGGTTTTTAGTAATAAAGAAGAGAAAATGAAAAAACCTACARTGTGGGGTCAAATATGCTGTGCTGGATGCAGCTGATCTGAGTGAAGTGTTTACCACTGTGATCTGCTCATCACAATGCTTCCTCACCACGGAAGGTTGTCCTCTGCTGTGCCAGTGTAACCAAACGCATGTATAGCTGTTCTTTAACAGAGCTGTGTGATACAGTCTGTCCAAACAATCTGATTTGAAAAAAAAGTTCAAGGAAAAAGAAAATGTTTTCAGAATTGCATTAGGAATTGATTGTATGTGCAGTTATTTGGCAGAGCCAACAAGGAAATAATTTTAGTTAGATGGAGGAGAGGAGGAGGAAGCATGATGCCAAGCGTGTATGGACAGAGTGGGGTTTTGTAGTTTCTTGGCCTGGCTTTACTTCAGACAGCAGAGCATGACTGGGAGTGCCCCAAGTTAATGCAGTTAAGGTTTACAAACTTGAAATCCAGGATATGCATGATTACTATATTAAATAGCATGGCTATGTGGCAGTGTCCATGAACTGATACAATCCTTAGATGTACATAGTGGGGTACAGAGTGTAGGAGCTGGAGGAAGGTGTGTTTTACTTCTGCTTAAATATCAGTAAACGCAGTTTTACTGCAGTTCTTGGGTGGGATTTGACTGCAGATTCAGTCATCAAAATTCAGGTATCTACTTGCGGGGCTTTAGATGTGTRCTTCACTGTAATCAGAGGGCATCTAGTCAATATCTAGACCTAGCAGAGCAGAGAAATAGTCAACTATCTGGTCATTAGACAGCCACTTAAGGGTTAGCTAAATCACTTTCTGAACTCAGCTGAATAGGACAGGAGCTTAGCCATGTAGATCGTATGTATCACAGAATCACAGAATGGTTGAGGCTGGAAGGGACCTCTGGAGATCATCTAGTCCAACCCCCCTGCTCAAGCAGGGTCACCTAGAGCAGGCTGCCCAGGACTGTGTCCAGATGGCTTTTGAATATCCCCAAGGATGGAGACTCCACAAGCTCTCTGGGCAACCTGTTCCAGTGCTCAGTCACCCTCACAGTAAAGAAGTTTTTCCTCATGTTCAGACAGAATTTCCTGTGTTTCAGTTTGCACCAGTTGCCTGTTGTAGATTCCTACATTTTGATTTCTGAGCCTCCCATGCTTGGAACTCCACTTGTTCCATTAGAGATCCTACCTGGACTCTAGCTGCGAGTCCAGAATGGTGTGGTTCCTACAGTACTGGTCCTACGTCATAGTTATCAGCCCCATGCAGATAACTTGGCATCATAAATCATACTAGGCACTTAAGAAAACAGGCCACAATGGTACTCCTTATGTGTATATTTTTTAAAAGATGTTGAAAAAAATTATGAGGTCCATTAAAAAACAGCAAAACTTCTTTTTGAATGATGAAGAAAATGGAAAACCTTAAAGATCTGAATCTGTCCAGCTCATTAGAAAGAAGATGGAGAGGTGATTGATAGGCTCTTTCATGAGGAGCTAAAGAACTGAAGGGCTGAAGGGCTTTTAAATCCACAGTAAGTGACTGGAAGCATAAACCAGAAATATTCAAACTGGAAAAAAGACTAAGAAGTGAGGGTACATACCCATTGGAACAAAGCACCAAAGGACTTGAGGGATTCTTAATATCACATCAAGACTAGGTACCTTTTTCAAAGAAGTACTTTCATCGGACATGAAATACTGAGTTCAGGATATAACTGATATGGAATGGCTGTGATCTATAGGATGGAAGAGTAAATATTCTTATGAAATATCTTAAATTCTACTTTTACATTTTAATTCTGTTGGCTTTCTTGAATGACTTAATATAGCATATGATTTGTCATAAGATATGTAACAATATATAAATGATATATAGCTTATGCAACAAAGAGAAAGGCTTACAGCTAGTGAGTTATAATTGCAATGTTTCCAGATTTTTATGATTGTTTTATTATCATTTCTTTACTTCATGTTAAATGCTTTTCTGTTGCGTGGTTATGGTACTGAAATACCTTGTTCTTTCTATACCAAGACCTATTTGAGATAAAAACTCCAGGATATCACTCACAGCACCTATAAGAATTACAAAGATACAGATCATCAGAAGATGAAGGGAAGGCACATGTTTCACAAGTGGATGTGCTGATCAGAACATTCACTTCCCCAGAGGCTTATAGGAAGCTATGCTTGGTCTAGTGGGGACTGCAGCACGTCAGTAAGACAGGAGTGATTTTTCCTAAGGAAAGATAAGCCACGGTCAATTGAGTGACTGACTGATGTATGAAGGAAACTTCTTGGGACTCTTGCAAGCAAAAGGGTGACCCCAAAACAAACAGCACATAAGTTTCTGTCCTCTAGACAGAGTATGGATAGAGTATGTGGTCTGAGGACCAGTCTGTGAGTGGGGGATTCATCTTTCTTCAGAGAAACTGAAGCAAATTTGGATATGGACGTGGGATGATACTGTGGCTCTGCTTGGAAGCAAATTTATTTGATTTCACTTTGTATCTGGGTCTCTTCTCTTCAGTATTTGTAGCTTGTGCATCTGTTGTCTTTTGCCTAAGCTGGCCTTGTTTCCATTACTGTGCAGGTAGCTATAAAATGTAGTTAATCAATTCCTAATTTTTAAAATTTAGCTACTGTGTTTTCTGCACAGTCATCACAAAAGACCTTTAAATGCTAAAAATAAGAAATATAATAAAAGATACTGTTTTATAGGCTATATTTCTTTATATAGGGAAACGTTCTGTTGTGCTTAGCTTTTTGATACAATTATCAACTGTAGGCAGGTTCTGCTAGCCAAGGTCTAGGTATGCAGTCCCAAGCATTTCTTGCTGTGCAAACTGAATCTGTAGCTTGCTCCTTGACTCCAGAGAAGAGGATGATCAGACTGCTCATTATCATCAGCCTGCTGATTATTCTGGTCATCCTGCTTGCATGCAGTGAATCTACTAGAAGTTCGGGCAGTCTTAAACTGTAGAGGTTAGTTGTCTGTTGTGAAACTCAGGAATTAGAACCTTTGACTTACCTCACACAATAACTACATGATTACAGTCTTCAGATAGTTGTGTCTGGCTTTCAGACTACTTCATTAAGAGTTAATTTATATGCAAGTTTGGTTTTCCAAAAAACAACACACATGACTGATCCACCCTATCATAAATTTTTGTAATGATAAGGTGGTGCAGGCTCATCTGAAATTCCTTCCAAAGGTGGTGTCCGATTTTTACTTTAGTCATCCTAACCATCTTTTCCTTCCCTGTATTTTCATCGTAGCGAGGCACTGTTTACATGAGCTGGATCCTCATAGTTCTACTCCCACCCCCACCGGCACTTTGCAACATATTGTAGAAATCATCACTAACACTTCACTTTGGAATTTTCTTTTTTTAAGAAAAAGATTTTCCTCATAATTCTCTTCCTTGAAGCAGCCTTCCTCAATGCTTCACATCAGGTTTGCGGCTGATGATATGAGGAGGCAGAAGTGCTTCAGAGACTGCTTTTTTGACTGCCTAGGAATCAGATAATTCAGCTTGCAGTCCATTAGAGGTGACTGAGGGAGAAGTGGAAGGGAAGAGGTGTAAAAAAACAGATTTGGGAGTGAGTTGTCAGAAGTAAGGAGCTGACTTCAATCTGTTTGCCGTTGAGGATGGAGGTGAGGGAGCCTTGAGAGCTTAGCTAGAGTGCAGGTGGCTGGCAGGCTAGGCAGAGAGTAAGTGGAGCGGGGAGAAACAGTGGTCTAGACCGGAGAAAATTTGAAGGTGGTAGGGAATTTTTATTTGCCTTCTCATCCCTTCTTCATGATAAAAATGAAATGCACCTATAAGATTTTGAAGAATGTGCGGAGAAGGGCTGACAGCAGTGCTGGTGAGGAGTCAAGGTGTTTCCTTTTGCTTTGTGCTGACATAACCACATGCATAACTGATACAAGTGAAATACCGTGCACTCTCGCTGCCACCTTACCTCCCTGTGATGAAATCTAGGCAAAATGCTTGCAATCTACTGTATGCATCTATAAAGTCAAACAATATAATTCTATCAATAACTTTACCCACAGATGAGCAATGCAGTAGTCAAATGGCTTCCTTCAGAGCTCCTACGTCATACCCACCCTGTAGCTGTTTTCCTCAACTGATCATCCATCATTAGGAGACCCTCCAGTGTGCTTTCAGGGTCTGTGAGGTGCAAAGGCTGCTGTGCTGATAAATCTTCCGTTGGGAGTTAGGATCTTGCCTAGAGCCGAGGTCTGAGTCGCGCTGACTCATGCAGTCATAACGTGCAAGGTGCGTGGGTTTGCCGTTCGGTCAGGTGAAATTAGGGTGAAGTCAGAGAAAACTCAAGAAAAGAGAGATGTGAAAGGTTATGCTCAGTTTTAGCTTTAGAGTGCGTTCTGTTTCATAGACAGTACCATTGAAAGTATTTGAAAATCCAGGTAGCTCTCTCAATATCCATTCTTAGCTGACATGTTGCTTAGCTTTTCCAGCTAGATCCAGAGATGCCAGGATGGAAGATCTTTAGCTTTAAGACACATGTTCTCAGGCCCTGATGGTCACTTATGCATTTTTTTTGGCATTCAAAGATTAAGCAGCCACAAAATTCAGCTGGAATCTATCTATGCATTATGATGAAGAAGGTGGCTCCTATGTAGTCCATAAAATGGAGGCATTTTTAAAAAATAGTGTTATTTCTAAGAAAATTTGTTAATTAATATAATATAGGAATTTAGTGTTGAGCTAGAATTTCTGCTGTCTGGTAGTTATACAGGGTGGATTTCTTTGTGTATGTGTTCTTTCGTATGTGTTTTTTTTTGCTATTTGTTTGTTTGGTTTATGAGCAAATGGCAGGACCCTGATGTCAGTTTGCCAGGAAAAAAAMCAAGCTGGTGTTCTGAAAGGGTCTAGGAGTTTGCGTGCAGATACTTCTGTTTGTTTTTCATAATATATTCAAACTGGAAGTTTGATGGGAAGGGTGTAAAGTGGTCTGCAAGAAATGTGAGGTTTAGTTTAGAAAGTTGGGCCAGGATCTACTGTCCTAAACAACAAGATTTCCTTTGCCATCATATCCAGTTTTCTAAGAGTAAATTCAGGTTTAGCCTAGCTGTTCATCTCTTATTTTTTAGTGATAAAACTAGCCTCTTGTAACACTTATCTTGCAATGTTTGTTTTTTTTTCTTAATTATAACATTTCACAATTACGATCCTTTGCAAAGAGAAAACTTACTTTCTCTGGTGTCAGGTTTTCTTTTTGTATGGGACAGAGTGGTTCTTAGTGGAAAGCTACAAGTCTCTGTTGAACATCAGTTTAACTSCTAACCTGGAGTGACAAAACACCGTACTGATTCATTGGATGGCTTTGGACCGTTAAAGATTACTTGTTTATCTCATTAATCAGCATTCTATTATTTTGTTACAGCAGTCACAGAAATAGCCCACAAAGTAAGATGTTTATGTTAAGTCAACCAATTTTGTAAGGACATCTCTTAACAAATAATGCAGAAGAAAACCATAAACTGCACAATTAGTCAAATTAGGTATTGCTGTAAATTCTTCAAATTGCATAAAAACAGATGTAGTTCAAATGTTATACAATGCATACACTCTTAAATTTGGTAGTTATGTCTAAATATTTAAATGTTTCAATAGTGTTAAATAGTTTTGTACTTGTTCTAAATTAAATTCTTCTGGCAAAGAATTTTTTTTGTTTGTTTCTATTGTGTTGCAGACTCTCCTACAGATTTTTGGTGTGGTAGCTGTGGCTGTGGCAGTGATTCCTTGGATACTGATCCCCTTAATTCCACTATTTATTCTTTTCATTTTTCTTCGACGATATTTCTTAGACACTTCAAGAGATATTAAACGTCTGGAATCCACAAGTATGTAGTTTGGTGGGACTTGATGTTAGCTTGAACCTGCTTATGATTATGTTAAATGCTGACATTTTATAGACAATTTATTGATTAGTTTTTCTTTGGCTTTGCAAATAAATTCCTCATTGTCTTGGGTCTCAACTAGTGAAATACATGCTTACCTCCTGCTTTTGCACAACAATAAATCTTGGTTATGTCAGTTTAACTATGTGTAAGTCAAGTTAGTTAAGAGCTTGTTTAAGTTGCTCGCCTTTGGGACCTTACATGCACATAGTAATGGTATTTCTGACCTAATCTGACTGTTGTGCTTGGCTTTAGCTTGACTATGATATGAAATATTAAGCATCATGAATAACAAACATGGTTGCCTCATGTCATTAATAAAGCTTAAAGAATTTCTTGGGTGACAACTATTGTTTAAAAATGTACGACGTTTTGGTATAAATTAATCTGCCTGGCTGTCTGAATGATTCTAATTGAGTAAACGGACTTTGGTTAAAGATATTGCATATTTATTCTAAAAGGATGCAGTACAGTAACTCGTATGGTTAAATATAAAGTAGTAGRATTAAAGATTAGCATAGTACAAAAAGAATTAAATGTTGCCCTCGAGCTATTGCTAAATTACTCTCATTTCCCTTTGTAGCTCGAAGTCCAGTGTTCTCCCACTTGTCGTCATCCCTCCAGGGACTTTGGACTATTCGGGCTTTGAAAGCAGAGGAAAGATTTCAAAAATTATTTGATGCACACCAAGACCTCCACTCAGGTTTGTGATGAATTGACATGAAAAATCAAATACTTTGCTCTGTAAGAGGGAAATATCTTACGCCCTCAGTGACATGTATATAATGTACATTAAAATCAGTAGGAGCTGTGCGTTTGTCTCTTTAGGGTAAAATTTCTCTATTAGAACAAAAAAGTTATCTGTCTAGACTTTGAGAGTTTACTTTGGGCTGTAATGTAATTTCAGATACCCGTGCATATGTTTTAACAATGTTTAAGATAAACATTTTAAAGTATGCCTGATAAGAATATTTAAAGAATCATTTTGACATTTTCCTGGATTTTGTCTTTTAAAAAAAAAAAGCAATAAACAAGCTAAGCTACATTATGAAGCATTTAATATTAAGTAGTGTGCTAGAAGTAGGCAAAGATATTTAATATAAATCATCTTGCTGGAAAAGTTTTGTAAATCTCTTATCTTTTTTTGCTTTGAGCAACTTTCAGAGCTCAAATGAATATACAGTATTAGCATGACCAGAAGGAGTAAAATATTAGTATTCTGCAAGCAAAACTAATATAGTTTAGGTTTGTACTATGACTCCTTTCCTCTATCAATTAAACTTCTAACTAACTGAAAATGTTWCCAGCTCTCTATTACAATGTTCTTCAAGATGCAGCAGAAATTCTAAACTGATAAAGAAGAATGCAAACTTGTGATTTTATATTTGTTAGATAAGTTCTTGAGTTTTCCTCTGTCATAAGATATGCAAGTATATCCTATGGCTTTTTTTTAATTGATACACTTTTAAAGTTTCAGGCCAGAACAGACCAGCTGATCTTGTCTGAAGTATTGTTTATCACAGGTCATAGAATTTTGCACACTTGTATCTGTGATGAGCGCAGTGACTTGTTAGTGAGTAAAACTTATCTTCCAGGGAGGCACATCAAGCTTTGAATTCCCCTTTTCTTAGTATTTTTGAGCCATTACCAATCTGGCCAAATCAATTTGACATTAGCTGATGGTGAAGGAAAACAAAGTTGCTTTCTAAGTTTTGTATGAAAAGATATCCTTAGGGAATAAACTGCATATACAAGATTCACCATACAAAGAGGAATGTGACCTTTAAAATAAATCTTTTTTGTATTTTATGGTCAGATCWAAGGTACATAAGCATGCCATTTTTCCAGTGTATTTTATGCATCTAACTCTAATAAAATGGTTCATAACACTCCTGCTGCACAGTTCAGGAGCATGCTTTTGAGATAAAATTTAAGTGCCTAAAGTTGCACTGTTTTTGTGTACCTGCACTTCTCATCTTGGTGCCTTTCCTACCAAAATATCAAAGTATACCAGCTCATTTAGTGTGTGTGGGTTTTAGATTCTTTGTGTGAACATGAGCCAGCAGTGTACCTAGACAAAAAAGGCGGCCAACAGCATCCTGGGCTGTATTAACAGGAGCACTGCCAGTAGATTGAGGGAAGAGACTATCCTCCTCAACATTCATTAGACCACATCTAGAATACTGCATCCTGTTTTAGACCACCAAATACAGGAAAGACATTAACAAACTGGAGTGAGCTCAGTGGAGGGCTGCTAAGATGGTTAGGGGACTATGAGGAAAGGCCTCCCTATGACGAGAGGCTGAAGAAACTGGACTTGTTCAGCCTGGGAAAGAGAATGCTTTGAGAAGATCTAATAGCTGCCTTCAAGCACCTACAAGGATGTTATCAAGGAGGAGCCAGGTTCTTCACAGTGGTGTATTGTGGGAGGAGAGAGGAAAACAGGTATAAGTTGAAACAAGAGACTGGATATAAGGAAAAACTTTTTCACCAAGAGGACAGTCAAGCAGTGGAACAGATCGCCCAGAGACGTGCAGTGTCCATTTTGGGAGATTTTCAAGACCCAACCTAGATAAAGCTCTGAGCAACCTGGTCTGACCTCATAGCTGACCCTGCTTTGAGCAGGAGGTTGGAGTAGAGACTTCCTGAGTTTCTTTCCAATCTGAATGATCCTGTGATCCTAAACGTGCTTAAACCATAGCTGATAGGAGAGGATACCTTCTGTGCTTGCTCAGAAAGTTGGAGTCCTGGGTTCTCTTAAGTTCCTCCTCAGCTGAAGAGGCTTGAACTCTTTCCTGCCTCACAGAAGGCTCTCCCAGCCAGCAGTGTCTTTGTTTAGTGCTTTTGGCTAGAGCACTTTCCTCCTCTCTATATGAGGCTGAGCTTGGGAAACAAGACACTCCCTTGGGAGCCCTGTTTCAAGGGTTGCCTATCAATTTGGTATTAAATAGTCTTTAGATAAGAAAACAAAACAAAACACTTAAAAGACATGTTGAGGATTGATCTAAGCCTAAGCTTCCTTCCTGCCAGTGCAGCATGTTTCTGAGCAAGCTCATCAGAAGTTCTGTCCTGATGAGACCCATGAAGGGTGCATTCCTGCATGCACAGAGGCCCCGATTACACTGGAAGGTTGCAGAATGGCCCGTCTCAAGCTAGCAGTTCTTAATACACCTTCCTGGACAACAGCACCAATAGAGCAAATCCTTGGAGCTGAAAATCTACAACCCAAGTCTTCCATTTTGTGGTCTTACTACTAGGCTCCCATCTAAGTGTAGGAAGGTGTTATAGGCTTGGTTTCTAGAGTCACTTGCCTCCTGGGCTTCAGACAGGTACCTAACTCACCATGATAAACTTTATTTCTGAAACTAGGTTTGTGACTTTATATGGCCCTCCTTTCTGTACATGTAAATCCATGTGCCTAGGTGTATGACCTTCCATTAGACCATATCAAATGTCTTTTGTTTAATGAAGCCAGCTGCTAAATGTGTGGTCAGGCATGCAGTTAATGTAGAATGAGAATAACAGATTACCAGATCTAGAACTTCCTTGACTGCCTGTTATCATCCCTTTCCCTCCACAGTCCTCCAGAAGTTATATGCAGTCCTGTTGGCTGAATTACTGATTTGATCACTCCTTAATCTGGCTATCCAAATGATCTGACTTAAAAACAGACTTATCTCTCTCTTTGTTATAATAAGGATTTTTTACTTTGAATCTTTCCCAGCACTGATCTAAGGAACAGTTAAACAGTTCAAACAGCACGAATTTTTAGCAYGGAGCAGTGACAAGCAGCGCTGAAAGAGTTGGAACAGTAACCTTTTACTGTGACTTGGTAGCAGCTGGGACAATTTGTTACTTTGTTATGGCTATTTGACTTCTGGTTTTGGCCCTGAGCTCAAACATTTTGCCTTCTGTCTTACAATGTCTTTATGCTGTTATGCCCTGTATGTTGTACTGTACAGTATCTGGGATGGAATTCAGCACCAAATTGTGGACACGTAAATGTAAGTGCCCGCCCAGTGGAGATGTCCACCTGTGAAGTCCTCCAAAACTAGATGTATGCATTTGGTCAATTGAATAGCCCTGCACCTCCACTGACTGTGTTGACTAGATCTCCTCTGCTTGTAATGGGAGCTTAACCCCAGCACAGCTGCCTCTGAAGTGGTTTAGACAAATGTGTTGTGATGCAGTCTGTCTAAAATAGCCTGTAGACTATAGTCCAACTACAACAAATGTAGCTGTACTTCTGCATTTTGTACAAGACTCCCATTCCGAGTCCACTGAAGTTAAGGAGGGGCTTCCATTGTAAGTAACTGGGCTGGCTTCAGGCCTTGAATGTTTTTGTTTTTCTTCCTACTTCTGTTTGTTATACTATCCTTGGTTGTATTACTGTGAAACTAGGTCAGACTCTACCAAGAAAACAGGACAAAATTCTAGTTATCATCAATCCATACAGACATACACTTGAAGATGACAATACACTTTTTCTCCCCCCCCCTTTTTTTTATAACAACTTGTAATATCAACAGGATTTAATTTAATAATAATTATACAACTCATTTTTCTCATAACCCACTGTTCTTATGTCTTTGTAAAATACACTTTAGAGGCCTGGTTTCTATTTCTGACGACTTCGAGGTGGTTTGCTGTGCGTCTGGATGCCATCTGTGCCATTTTTGTTATAGTGGTTGCCTTTGGTTCCCTGCTTCTTGCCAAGAGTAAGTACAGATGTTAGGAAAAGTTCTCCCAGTAATTACCATGTATAGTAATGTCTAATTCTTTTTCATAGTTTACTGTTTCTAATTGTTTAAGGACTGTAATTAAGTTAAATGTTTCTTTCTAGATCATGATCTCTTCCTCAGTCTCGGGCATTGGAGCTCTATCTCCTTTCCTGCAAATACTGGAGGCAGTTCAGACATCTTCAGGGCTTAGGCATGCATCTGCCATCTTCCTCAAATATGCAAACAAACTTGCAGATCTGTAGTCTTCACTTTCAAGATTCTGGCTTTCAGGATAACAGCAAATAAATCTTTTCTTTTTCCTCATCTTTGCCTTTCCTTTGCAAGCCTACAGGGCTTTGCTTTTTGTACTGAAACACCCACAGAGCTGCTTCTTAACACTTCTTCCCTTTCTACACATGGCACAGTAGGCCAAAAGGCAAACTAAAATTCTGAGGGATATTCTTCTAATACCTTGGATCAGCAGGATAGGCCAGTTCCAGAAAGAAAATCACCTTGTAATAATACAGTTTATATTCACTGTCACTCATGAACTGTCTTAGTGTATGCATCATCCAGGATGTAATTGGGTTAGATGTACTAAACTGAGATAGTCATCTAAAATATGAAGGAAGAAGTAATTATCTTGGACATGAAAATTAGTGCTAATTTGCTGTTTATGTTTCTTTTTTCTTTGGATAAGTTTTGTGTGTGTGCATGTGTATTTTAAAATACTGTACGCAGCTTAACACTGAAAAATTTGAGCTAGATTTGAAGTTATTAGAATGCAAAAAGACAAGTCRGAACAATGGTCCTGAATCTTTTCTTGCCTCTGGATAAGGAGTAGCTCTCTTGAAGTCAATAGAGCTGTGCTAGGATAAAGTTCAAGTAAGTCAGAGGACAATCAGGCTTAATATTAGGGCAGGCAGAATTCATTTATTTTACAAGAGCTGACCCACTGAACATAGTAAGCRTTTATGTAAATAGAGGAAGAAATATTTTGTCCTGTTATTTTCTGTGGTCGTTTGCAACTGTACAGAGTTGATGTAAATGTTCGTAACTTATTTTRAAATCACTTTACGCTCATTTTTGCATGGATCTGGGGGCTGTTCTAGCTCCCTTAGAAAATAACTGAGAAGATATTAATGCTTAGCCAAATAGGGGTGACCCTAGAAAGCTATGTAAGCGTGGTCTTGAGTCTGAACTTCAGGTTTTAGATAAGTGCCAGGTCAAGGAGAATCAGGATTGTCTTTTCAAATACCCAGATAATTTCCAAAACATTCAAAAAAAGTGGGGAAGAGGCAACAAGTAATTATTCTGCCCGGAGCTACTGGTTGCACAGACGGTAAGTACTGTGTAACCAATAAAAATTCTGGCTGTGATGCTTCCATTATGTATTTGTGTGAAAGTGAAGTTAACTAGAACTTTGTGTAATTACCAGTTTATCTATTCAGTTTTCTTTTTTCTTCTTTCTGCAGCTTTGAATGCGGGGCAGGTTGGTTTGGCACTATCCTATGCAATCACTCTCATGGGGACATTCCAGTGGGGTGTTAGACAAAGTGCTGAAGTTGAAAACCTGGTAACGTTTATTCCTTCCTTTTTCCCCTTCTTGATTCCTTTTTGCTCTTGTGACATGAGGCCTTAAGGATGGGGTTCTTTTTACCTAACTTAGGACATCAATACTTCCACAAGCAATTGAGGCACCATTTACAGTCAGTGGAAAAAAATAGCCTTTTCTAGTGTATAGTTTGTCTGGCTGATTTTGAATGTCTGTTGAGTTGAATTGTTCCCAAAGGCTGTCCTTCTCCATTGACAAAGAGGGAGTCTTTATAATCGTCCCTTATAGCAGTAAAGAGACTGTCTATTCTGATGTCAATGTGTACATTGAAAGTTGCTAAAATTATATGAAATTAATACCTCTCTAGAAGTAGAATTTTTAAAAGATTTGGGATTTTTCAATTTTTTATTACATATTCTTGTTGTATTTTTATTTATTTTATTTATATCCCTTGTGGGATTTTTTGGGGGTCCTGTTAATTCATTGTAAAGGTTATATCTTCTTCATTTGTTTGAAATTAACAAATATTTGAAAGTATTAAATTTATATTCAGCTGAGCTGATGATGTGTGTTTTCCAAAATATATAAAGTAAAACACCTTCCACCTATCTACAGTATTTACTAGTATGCTGTAGTTTGCCTGTTAACATTTGTAGGTTAACGTATAAGAAAAAATACTGCAAAACATACTGCACCTTAAAGAGCATACTGCATCATAAACCTGTTTTTTATGTGCATTGTGTTGATGATTGAAGTTTCCTTGTAATTATAATTTGCTGACCATAGTCTATGAAATACATCTAGTACTTTTGTAAAAGTAACAAAGCCGTGTTTAATAATAGATAAAATTAATAATGTTAGATTTGTATTTATACTGTCTAGCACATAGCACGTAGCTTCTTCAAGGCATTTTCCAGACATGAATAAACTAGTGGTGCCAGATTTTGGTGAGAAATGGGAAGAAAGTTGGTCTTTCTTGTTCAAGTTAGGAAGTTTTGGAAACGCAAATCTTTGGGATTCTCCAATGGTAGGGAATTACTCTGTGAGAAGCTGGGATTCAGAAATACTTTGGAGAAAGACTTACTGTTTACAAAGCTGTCTTTGGTGTTGAATGTGGATCATTTCATAGAGCTGTGATTAGCATTAACTTTTTCCTTGTTAAGTTGACATCCTCCAAAAATCCCCTGTTATTAAAGTCCTAAATTGAGGAAGGCAAGAATATTTCCCCTCTCTTCTACTCTGTTAATCTTTCCTTACATGTTTTTCGTTGGAGCTTATTTCATAGTGTGGTGGCAATGAGGTCAGAGAACTTGCTGCCTGGTAGCGCCCATCTTCAAAGCCACTCCAGGCAAGATAAGCCTACTGGGTATCTTTATGGTGGCCTTTTCAGAATCCACCTATGAGTGGATACAGTTGAGTAAAATGAAATATAATAACCTATACATTCAACATTTCTATAAAACTGAAATTGTAATGAGTAGATGCATGGGTGAGGATCTGCACTAGAGCCTAAGCAGAGCTTTTATTATTTGCCTGAGGGGAAAAAAATGTCTAGCTAGTTCTTCTTTTGTTTCTCTTCCCAGTTAATGTCCCATAGACTAGAGTCATTAGCAAATATTGCAGTTTCTTTCATATCTGGTATCACATACATAGGAAAACAAGTTTTATTGCGTATTAAGGCAATAATATGGTGACAGCTATTTTGAATTTTGGAGTTGCTTGTGACAAATATATTAAAAACATTTGCTGGGGATGAGTGCAGTAGTAACAACAAGGATGAAAAAAGGAATGAAGGAATGATGATGCTGGTAACTTGATGCTAGTAACTGTTGTGGGTCTGCCTGTAGTTTATCTGGCAGTTTCATTTGTAGCTGTTTTTTGAACACGTGGAGAAGTGTGGGGTTATCTTAGTTAGGACTGACAGACAACTATCATAGCTTAAGTTCCTTAATACTTATGCATATACTTAAACTTGTAATTAATTCCACTGATTAAAGACTAATGCTAACATGGATTTATGTATCATAGTAGACTGGGATCTGTATTAGAACATGTAATCAATTCTTTCCACTTCTTTAGTTGTATTAAGTAAGTATAAGATAGTACCAAGATTAATCTCTGCTTGAAAGAAAAACTCTAGAATAATTTGTTTTGAATATTTATAGTCAAAATCCAATATATATACACACATATATATGTGTGTGTGTGTATATTAATATATATGTATATGCCATAAGCTGAAATTCATGTATACATGTCATCTTTCCTCCCCTAGATGATATCAGTAGAAAGAGTAATGGAATACACAGAACTTGAAAAAGAAGCTCCTTGGGAGACTGACAAGCATCCACCACCTGAATGGCCAAGCCAAGGAATGATAGCATTTGAAAATGTTAACTTCACTTACAGTCTAGATGGACCTTTGGTGTTAAGACATTTGTCTGTTTTAATTAAACCAAAAGAAAAGGTATGTATATGTCTGTGTTTGGCCATTCACCGTAATTTAGCAAAGATGATAAATTAAAAAGAAGCTATGTGATAACGATACGTTATAAAAGATATGGATGTTAGGAAACAAGATAAACATTTAAAAAGTAAGTCTTAATTGTATTTATTAACAAAAGTTAGAGCCTATTTATTTCCTGTAAATTTAGCAGAAATATGTTTGAGAACATGACACTTGCAATTAAGACAAATTATCTGTCTATCTATCCCTTTAAACAAAGGGTAAAACATATTTGATAGTTTTCTGACAAAACTTGGATTTCATCAGGAAGTGACAGTTATTTAAAATACCACCCAAGCCCAAAATGTTTGTTGATATCCAAAGCAAATGGAGCTGCATTAGGAAACYGGGGATTCAGTAAATGAAACGCAAATGGAATGAAGGGTGTCAACACACAAAGTGAATAGAGACAATTAAAAATAAAGAATGTACACGTTCTTGCACAGAGGCCAGAAGGGAGGAGAAAAGAAAGAAATACAAATCAGTTGCATAACTTTAGAACTGAGGATTTTATTTCAGTTCCTTTCGGCTACCAATCCAATTAATTGTTGCAACTAATTAGATTGGTAGCTAAAAGAAACAGAAATAAAATCCGTCCTCCTCTGCAAATTTGACTCTCTTTCCCCAATTTTAACAATATCCCAATAGAAAGAGTGCTGTGGGGAAGGTCTCCCCCACAGACAAAATTAAATTAGAGCCCTGCAGTGTTAATYCGTGCTTTGCTACATTTCAAATGCACATGTACTTTTTTGATTAGGTTATCTTCCCTAGGAGGCTGGTTCAACTCTTCACAATCATTGCCCTGGCCTCATTTGTAACATGCTTTTCCATTCAGTCCCAACCCTGTTTCATTCCTCAAGTGGACCTTATTAATAGCATTCATGTTACAAGAATTCAGCCCAACTTTGCTGCATGGAGATGATCTCATGGAATTAGGTACGTGTAAGTTGAGAACAGGGTGTTTAAGAAGAACAGCAAAAGGGATGTTTGTCTTCTCATTACTTTTCTTGCCTATGGGCCAGCTCTTTAGCTGTTGTATGTCACTCCCATGTAATAGCAGACAAGAAGATTTACGTGTCTTAGTGAGAGATAGAAATAAAATAATAAAGAAAAGGAAGCAAGAACTATTAACAGTGTATTACTCAATACTTGGGGGGGTGGGTATTAAAGGTATTTATTTTTGCTGTGTGGTTGTGCTGTGGTTTTGTCATCCTGAAGTGAATTTGCCCAGCTTGAAACTATTGCCAGCAATTTTATGTTTGTTTTCTATCATGTTTTGCACAATACTGCAGTAGACTGCCACTGTGTAAAATAAATCTCCCAAGCATCTGTGCCGCTTATATTGTTTTTAATAATGGCAAAGCATCTCTTCAGAACCAGGTTTCTGGCTACACTAGGGGATTCTGCCTGTAAGGCTGTCAGTGGGAGCTTTTATGCCTGTTCATACCCCTGGCTAGCACAGACTCCTTGTGGCCACAGTGCCACTGACAGAGCAAATAAAGTTAAATTTCTGCCGTGCTTGGAGCTTGTCTTATAACTACCCCAGCGCACAGTTTGGGAACCTCTAGATATAGTCAGAATGGAAGATATCGGTAGCAGATCACTTGCTTTTCAGTGCCACTTGACATCATGGGCTGCTCTCTCCTTGGATCTGCCACCTAAGCTGCATGTCTCAGCATTCAGTAATTCCTTACCGTCAAAACAGGCTAGGAAGGACCTTGTGTTTAAAACATCTCTGCTAGCGCAGCACAGTCTGCCTGAGACARACTAAAGAGTGCTCACATAAGGAGCTCTGCAGCAGCTGGCTGTTCACCCCCTTCAGCTAGCGTGGCTGAAGCAGGAGAAACAGCYTTATTTTATTTTTTAAAATGCCACTTTCTTTGTTTTAGCAGAGTGTTTAGTTGACTGTAACAATTTCTGAATGCTTATTGACTAATATTTTGTTAAAAGGACCATATTTTCCTTGTCCAGACATATCCTAAATCTGAGGCTATGGCAACATGAAAAAGTTAGTGTGAGGAGGCTGAGTCTGGATTTATGGCATGGCAGCTGTTCACGTAAATACTCTTACAGCGTAGCGTGAAAGGGAGGTTGCCTGAGGTATAACAAAGACACGGGCAGTTTCTGTGGAGTAGCTGACATGCTGTAAATCTCATCCTCATTTTTTGTGCAGCTCTACTTTGAAGTATGAGTGATGCTTGAGTAATGATGAGCCCAGTGTAGCAGGTGTACTCCAATGTATACACGTGGCTTACGTTGGGCAGCAAAATCCTGGCCGTACGATTTTGGCGGCTGGGACTCCTGTTTGCAGACCATCACTGTGTTTGCACTGGCTATGAACATGGGCCTCTGAAGAATACAGTGTATAAAAGAAATGTGTATACTGAGAGCTGTTTCAAATTCATGTCAATTTTCAGCAGCCTATAGTCAATTGGACCAAAAATACAAATAGATTTTTCTAAATAGTGAAGAGCATAGTCCTTTCATTTGATGCCAAACTGAAAGTGGGATTTTGACAATATGCAGAGCAGCTGCATTTTTATTTTAAGTATCAATGTATTTTTTTATATTTTTTCTTTATATTCTTAATACAATACTTTATATCACCAACCTTTACAAAGAAACAATTGAACTTCTGTTTTTACAACTCTGTCTGTGTGTTCTCCGTTCAGCATTTTCTTTCTGAGCTGTATTGTAACTGATCAGAACCATTTTTTTGTTTCATTGATTTCATTTAGAATACTAGATAATTTACTTTCTCTTATCATTTATTGTAACAAATTTGCTTAAATTATGCTGTGTCTTTACTAATAAGTACTGTATAAATGTTAATTAGTTTATATACAGTTGTACAGTGATGAACTGTTGGATGAAATTGAACCAGAAAAGATAGAAGTAGAAAATACCTTTTAGATTATGCAGGGAAAGTTGCCCTTACAGTATACACTTTTTTTTTATTTTTTAATTTTTTTTTAGTTTCATGCATTTGTGATTAAATGTGGACATTGCTGCTTTGTTCGTGAGCTTAGTGTCTGACTGTTAGAAAGTTTTTCTTTGCTGTTCAATGTAATGTTTCCTATCCTTAATTTCATTCCAGTAGTCATTACTGCATACATCTGAGTCTCAGGCAGTGGGTAATTGCCCTCTGGTGTCTGTACGTATATTCATGATGATTTTCATGTTTCTTCCTCCTTCTGCACCCCAATCACTTCGCTGAGCTATATTGTACATGTTTAATCCTCATAAATCCTTCCTCATAAAATCAGTATCTCCAACCCATATTAATTTCATGTTGCGCTTCTCTGAACTCTTTCCAGTATGTTGATTTCTTTTTGGAAATGTAGTGATTAGAACTGAATGCAGGAAACAACAAATCCTGCCAGATCAGATCTGTGGGGGAGTTATGCCCATCACCTTCTATGATACAATTGATTACTATACATTGTTTTCTCCAAGAATCCTTTACCTGAAGACAGCTTTAAAAAAAAAGAGTTTGCTGTTCAAATAGCATTTAATCACTACTAATTATATGTCTCTTCTCATTTATTAATGGGCCTACTTTCTCCTTGATGTTGGTTTCATATGAAATATTTGTAAATCTTAATCTTTTGACATTAAAGTTAGCAAACCCTTACTTTGCATCGTCTCTACATCTTTTTTCTGCAGGTCTTATTTTTTCACATTGTAAAACAGTTTATATTTTTTCCTTGGGAACCTATAGAAATAGAATGATTCTCTCTAATTTTATTCACTGTTTCTCCTGCTTGGAAAGGAAGTGCAGCTTGCTCACATGGCCTTGTAGTTTCAGTACTTGTATCCTCTCTGTTGTTGCAGCTGTGTGAAGCATGAATACTGCTTACAATCCTACTGCTAGTTTTAGCTTTATTTTGGCTTTAAAGTTTGACTACTTTAAAGTGCTTCCTCTTGACTGTACTAACCAAAACCAGTTGCAATGTTATTTAAATTGGCAATACTGCTTATATGTTGTTCTCAAAGTGCTTTATGAAAGTCTTTTTTTTTGGATTGAGAAATAGGTGCATATCTGAAATGATTTGCCTGACATCACCCTGTAAGCCAGATTTAGGAGAGAAATTAGCTGCCTTGAATCACATTACTCTATGCACTGAGCTGCTTTGTCTTGTTGATACAATACAGTAGCACATATTGAGGGAAAAGCTTTGTTAGAAAAAGATTTCTTTCACCTTTGAATGGTATGATCCAAGAAATCCAAATGTCACCTGACTCCAAACTGATTTTGAGAGGGGCGGAGGGGAGACATTTCTTCCTTTTGGAAAAAATGTTTATAAAAAAATGTTTTATACCTGAATGGTGTAAAACTATTGCTTAAAATATTAGTCAATCCTGAGAAGTTGTTGGTTTAATCATACTAGCTTGGTTTGTTTCGTAGGTTGGAATTGTGGGAAGAACGGGAGCTGGAAAAAGCTCTCTGATAGCAGCCCTCTTTCGACTGGCTGAACCTGAAGGAAGGATTTGGATTGATAAGTACTTGACATCAGAGCTAGGACTCCATGACTTGCGGAAGAAAATTTCAATTATACCTCAGGTAAGAACTGACTTTGTCTGCTATATACGTTTTCACTATAGTGCCGCAGTATTTAAAATGTTTTGCCAGGATATGTTCCCCTTGCACTCCTTATGCAGTAGACTTAGAAACTTGAACAAGACCCTGTTCTTACTTGAATGAGGTCTCAGTTATTTTAAGATTAAGAGAATCAGCTTAGGAGACTTGGAGGGTTTTCTTCTCAGTTTTGCCCCTATCTACTTCTTTGGAATAAGTTTGAGCAGATATTAGCGGTATGCTGTCCTCCTCCAGCCTGGGAAAGAGCAGAGAGATCTGACAGGAATACAGCAAGCTTCAGCAATCTCCAGAGGTCCATTGATTCTTTGGCAGCAAGTGCTGCGTGATGCATTGCCCAAAGCTTTGTTAGAAAGGGACTTTGAGGGGTCACTCTGTAGTCACCCCTATACAGACTGACTGAGGCTACATGCAGAAAGAGCAAATGTCCCGACTAGAAGTGAGCTGTCAGCCTTGCCATTATTTGGAGGTCGGTGGAGAGGAGGAGAGCAGAGACAACAGAGAAAGAATGGGCCATAAATTAAAATTTGCTGAGCTTCAGAAGCCCAGGAATACAGGAAGAAATGACAGTGTTGTGAATGGCCTAACCTCTCTGATGTTAGAGCAGAAGAAAGGATGTTCCAAGAAATCCAGTAGGCCATAGGTCTATCGTACTTTCAAATGAGACGTTGAATCAGAGAAGGGATATAGATACATACAGTACATACATACCTCTATGTATAACCTCTTAACTTCCTGAAGGCAGAGCCTGTGCAGGTTATCAATTTTTGTGAGACCTCTGACCTATCCTATGATCTTTTATCCTCTACTGGAGGGGGAGGAAAGGGAGGAGGGCAGAAAAACTCTAATGACTACAAATACGAAGTTGTGTTTTGGCAAATAATTCATCTTGGTTGTTCTAGCCGGTAGACAGTACAATAGGCTGGAAACCAGAGAAATTTGTTTTCCATGTTAGCATTAATTCTTAGATCTCTGTATTTTATCACAGAAGTTGTATTTAGAGTCCTTTGACCATCTGAATGTTTTGCTAGTCTGTTGGCAAGGTAGCACTCAGCATGTTTATGTTATATTACTTTCTTTAAATTGAAAATCTGATAAAAACAGTAATGGATGGTGTTTCTTTTAAGCCTCTCTTGATTACCTGCCATTTTTTTCCTGCCCCTGTCCAAAGAATAGGAATCAAAGAGAAAGAAAGTAGGTATGCTATTACCAACAAAAGGTTACCCCCCCAAAAAAAACCCACACAATTGTATTGTAGCCTAATGCAGGCTTTTGTTTCAGCACACTGAAGACTTCATTAATGCGCAGTGGTACTACTCCCTGAAGTTAGTGACCTTTTTGTATCTAAAGAGGACTTTACATGGACTTAAATTCTATTTCTTTTGTTTGTGTGCAATGGTTTTTTTTCTCCTGAAAATAGATGACCATCAGTTCATTCAAGGTCTACAGCTTTTTCAAGTCCTTATCCATAGCTATTGCAGATGATTTCTGTGTTTGGAAGCATTCAGCAAAACTGAATAAAAATCCAGTCCTGAGACAGGAAAACTGCTGATCAAATACAGTTTCTACATCTTGAGCAATGCAGATGCTCCAAATTCACTGCATTTAGTTATACATGTTTTTATTTGTGCACTGGTTTATTGACATGATCATGAAACTATTTTAATCTAGCTGAGTTCTGTGACTTTTATCAAGTTTTATGTTATGTGTTTTCATCCCTGCGGGTTTTAAGTGTCTGAGGGCTAGCTGGTAGGATTTCTTTTCCACATAAAGGTAGACTTGTTTTCACTAACAATATGCAAAACTTTGCAGTGCTGTTAGTGAGAAGGGTTTAGAATAAGGATTATACTGTAGTATAAGTGTTGTCTTTGTATTACATTACTAATAATATTATCAGTAGTAGTCATGTAACATCAGACAGTTATTTTGCAGCAAAAATCTTCATAATTATGTGGGAAGCTAAGAAAACAGAGAGAGAGGGAGAGATGCTTATGAAAACTATGACATAAAGCATGCTAAACTGAGCCATTCCTAGAGAGTGATGAGGCAAGACTGAAGTTTTCTTATACGTAAGTTTAAATACCTCCCCAGAGAAATAAAAATGTGCTTAGACTTCTAATTGCTTGCTTAGATGGAGCTGTGTGAAGGTTGTGTTTGTAAATCTTTTCTATGCAAATGTTGTCTGCCTCCCTGACTGCAAGCATTTTTACAACAATTATTTACAGTTTGTCTTATTACTTTCCTCTCATAAACCAGACTATTTTAAATAATAATCTATGTGAGAAATGATAATTAAAAATAATCCTTATCTACTGTTGCAGTACACGCCTGTTGTTAGGACTTTTATAATACTTATGAACATTTTATAAATTCAGCTTCTTATTTTGTCAACCTATAAAAGAAAAGAATGAAATGGAATATAAACCTAACAATACCTTCAAAACACACCAAATGGTGTATTAAAATATGTATTGTTAAACAAATTATTTCTAGGTGTTTTTGAAGAAAAATGTTCTTTAACCTGTTAATGTTCTTACTAAATCCTTTTGTTCATTCAACAGCTTTTCAGTGATGTTTTTTTAATGCAACAGATATTTTCAAATAATTGGTGTGTTACATCAAGAAATGCATGTGTTCTTTTACATTGATTGTGCCGTGTTCTGTCTTCGTTAATCCTTTTATATCACTCAGAATGGTTTAGAAATAAAGACACAATAAAAAGGGTTTTAGATCTAAATTCTGTTCTGATTTGGTGCTGCCCTCTGGAGCTGGACATCAACTAGGGTTAGATGGGGCGTAAGTCAAAACAGAGGTTAACCTTGGAGCAAGCTGAAGTTACCAAATGTAAATTTAGACTTTTTTTTTGGAGGGGGGGGGAATACTTGTATAAGATTTCTCCAGTTCAAAGGAGATGCTGATAACATGATGAATAGACTCCATTTCTGACCAGCAGTGTTACAGCTTTTGACTTACTGTTGTCTTGTGTGTAGTATTAAGAGGAATTTAGCCCTGTACCCGTGCATGACTCTCAGATCTGGCAGCTCACATGAGTGAGTATTGGTCTGTTGCTTAGGGAATTCTGAATCAAAAGTCGTGGTTGCTGTTCTCAAATATTACATGTTTCAATGTGAATTGATTTGAACCAGTCTCATTAATGAATTGTTACTGGCCTGAACTAGAACTGAAGTGGAACAGCTGCTTCAGCCACAGGTAAACCCACATTGGTACCTGAATGGGTGAATGTACTGGTTTGAGGCCCTAGTTTRTTTTGAGTGATATCTTTGCCCAGCAGTGCTCCAGTTCTGGGTGAGATTGGTTTGATGCTTTGGCAGTATAGATTAACATCAATGTGTATAGATTTGAACATTGCATTGAAATGGTGAAAATTGTTTCTTTTAGACTTTGTGGTGGTAAAATTGAAGAGCTTTTATGGTATGAAATGGGGAAAGGAAAAAGAAAAAACAAACAAACAGAAAAGCAAAACCAAAAAAGCATTGTGAGCTCTTTGATTCCTCTCCATTTTATGTAGTTCAAACAGAAACTTTTCAGAACTGCCCAAACGTAATTTTTAGGAGTGTAAGCTCATTGACAGTGGTTGTTGCTGATGTTCATTAACAATGCTGGGAGAATAGCAGTAATTTCATGTAAATATATATATAGCTTGTGGTATCAAAACAGTGGCATGTAAGTGCTGACCTGAGTACCGACAGAACTGCGTACAGCAGTTCTACCAACAGACTTGCCCTGTTTGTTGAAATATCTCTATATAGATTTGTCTAGTACTTACTTTGTCTTTCTTCCTCTTTAAATGTGCTTCTTGTAAAATACTCTTTTGCATTTCACAAAGATAAGTTGTTGTAGGATATTTCTGTGCCATTGCTGATATAGATTAGTTGTGATTATTATTAAATTACCTATTGTGTTATAAAACCTGTGTATGTAATAAAATCTTAATTTTTCTGGGTTTTAGGAACCTGTTTTATTCACTGGAACTATGAGGAAAAATTTAGATCCTTTCAATGAATACACCGATGAAGAGCTGTGGAATGTCTTGGAAGAGGTGACTTAATCTAGTAATGTACATCTGATATTTATGTGCCAAATAACATTATAGTGCTTGTGTATATTAGGTTTTAGATGTTTCAGATTTGATAAGGGCACAGCTGTTGATGAAAAAAGGTAGACTGGTGTGTGTGTGTGTGTGTGTGTATGTATTTGTGTGTTTGTGAATGTGTGTGTAGATGTGTATATTTTTATATATGTCTTTTATGAAAAAATTATCCTTTGAGATGATGATTTGGTTATGTTTTGATTCATATCTTAATTTTAATGAACAATAATAAAATCTTAACAATATGCTTTAATGTTATTAGAATTCTAATAACTGACACAGTGTAATCCGACTTGGCACTTGCTTGTTTTGTGTCAGAATATAAAAGGTAAATCTTGCTTACTTATTGTTGTGTCATCAGACAAACAATAGCTGATTTAAAAGGAGTTACTCATCCTACACTATGTTGACATGTCAACAGGTGCAATTGAAGGAGGTTGTGGAAGATCTACCTAATAAAATGGAGACACAGCTGGCAGAATCTGGGTCTAATTTTAGTGTTGGTCAGAGGCAGCTGGTGTGTCTTGCCAGAGCGGTTCTAAAAAAAAATCAGATCCTTATCATTGATGAAGCAACAGCAAATGTGGACCCAAGGTAAAAACAAAATCTGTCATGTTGAGATGAGCTGTATTTTTTTTAATGTGATCATCTGTACTGTAGAGATGAACTTAAATACTTTGTATTTCTTGTAGTTTGTATTGCTGTTTTGTGTTTTCCATGACAGCATCATTATTGTCTATTCAAAACGGGGAAGCTGAGCTTTGGATACAAAGCAGATGATATAAACTGGGAATGTGCTCAAAATATCTCTCATTTCAGTGCTTTCCATAGAGTAGGAAAATTAATATTCAAAGTTATTTGTCCTGCAGCCATAGACAAGAACTTCTTTGGAAATGCAGATCAGTAACAACAGCATAGCCATGAAACTTCAGTTGAGTTCTGTTGATTTCAGGAAGAAATGCCTCTGCAAAAATTAAAACATAGCAAATTTGTTAATAAAAAAAAATGGGTGAAAAATTGGTGATAAACAAAAACAGATACTCTTCGTTATGAGATGCTATCCCTTCAGATTACTTTGGTACCAGTATAACAAGTTACAGATGAAATAGGGTAAAAAAGGTAAAATATCCTAAACACCACAGGAATTACAAAACAGATTTGGAAATTTTTAAAGCTAGAGGAAGGACCCATTTATCATTTATTATTGTCTTGTATAACTCAAGCCAGCAGAACTTTCCTGATTTCATTCCTGTTTTAACTAGAGTATATTTCTAGAAGAACATAGAACCTCAATAGAAAAAATTTCAATGACAACCCTTGTTGAACTGTTCCAATAGCTAAGTACCCCCACTGTTAATTTTTGAAACATTTGAAACGCCAATGGAAATATTTGGAAACAATACTGCAAACATACTGCATCAATTAGTCTGAGCTGAATATATAGTTCCACCAACTATGGCTTGAGGGAAAACTCAAAGTCCAGAGAGGACAATAACACAGCAAGTCCCTCAAACAGATGCATTAAGGATTTTGTATGTCATCTGGGCGTGACTCATTTTTATAACATTTTATTGGGGGAGAAGTGGTGCCACTAGAGTAGCTTTGCAGTTCAGCTGACAGTGTATTTCTAAAACCTTTAGAAGAGTGCATTCCCTTCCCAGAGTGGTTTTGTTTTTTGTTTTTTTTTGTTTTTGGCTGAGCACTGATAGATTAACTGTGATTAATTGTAGCTGTTGAAATTTAATACCATCTTACTCATCCTCCCCGTTTTGGCATCTCATGTGTGTGTTCGCAACTTGCACTATCCGTTTAATCGATCTTGATTAATGTGTGCTGCAGTATATATTATAATAAGGTAAATGTTTGTTTGTGTCAACTCTAGGCATAACAATACAAATAATAACTTGAAACTTCTTCTTTGAATTCGGTTTGCATTACAATCATTATTACCTTTCCCTTAACGTGTTGCTATAACTAGAGCAGGGTATTTTTCAGCTGTGCAATCTGATAGGATGCTCATAAGGAAATGCTGATGCGTGTTGCTTAACTGAGCAGTTAGGGAGGCATTTTTGGCATGTAAAGAAAACCTCCTCCTTTTTTGATGCACAACCCCCGTACCTGGCACCCTTGTCTCTAGCCTGGTGGCAAGCACACATCATACCAAGCACCTGGGTTAGGAAACCATGGCGAGCTGCCCCCGGCTCTGGAGATACTATTTCTTTTTTTTTGATTGTTTCTCTGGCTCTTGATCTCTTTGCCTCAGCCACTGCTGCAACCATATCCCTTCTCCAGTTCAGCCTGGAAGCAAATGGGAGAAGGCAGGGTTTGGGGGTGGGGGGAGGAGGAGGGTGGGAGAAGGTGCGAGGCAGTGGATAGGACAGAGGTGTGCAGCATGCCTTCCTCAGGGCTGAAGGGCTCCCCACCATGGTCCTCTGGCTCGGGCCATTCTTGTTTGCCTCTGGGTAAAACTGAGCAATGGAGTGAGGGGAGGAATTTGGAGTGCTGCTTTCTCCCTCCTTCCTACATCTTCTAGCTCCCAAGTGTCCCCTTATCTCCCTTGCTCCTCATAGCTGCTGGCTGCTCTGCACCCTGCAGGGGTGTCGTTGTTGTCAGAAAGGAGGGAAGGGGCATGCCATGAAGAAAGTTTGCCTAAGTCGGACTACTTACCTGTTTTACATGATGATTGACAGATGTTTAATGTGGTTTTATCTTTTTGGTCATGCAGCTGGAATTCTTATCCCTACAAATGAAATAACTTTTTAACAGTTAAACAATTCTGGAAAGTTGTGTCAAATCCAAAGCAGAAGAGTTGCAAATCTTTCTGTAGTCACTTCAGTGATATATTAAAACAAAATCCCTGGTAACAGAGCTTTTTTAAAAAGAAATGCTAGCACTGATCTTACTAAAGTATTTGTGCAGTGAGTACAGTAGTATGTTTTTACTGGTATTTGTACTGCTTGTAGAGGATAAAAACTTTTGAGACTAATCTACTGCCACATTTTTAAATTGGTTGTTCATGGAGTTTGGTTAAACACAGCTGTTGAACATAGTTCAGTTCATCAGCCAGTTTAACCTTGTAAGGTTTAACCTTTCTTTACATCTAAGTGCTATCTGTAACTGTCTCTTTTTTGGAGAAATTATCAGCCTGTGCTGGCTTCTCCGTGGCCACTCAGGAATTGTAAAGTGTGAGATATGCTTCCGGGACAATCCCGAGAGGACATTAAACTGAAGATAATGACTTATTCAGTGTTTCTGTTTCAGCAGCCCAGTTGCTTCTCATTCAGATAGTACTTTTTCTTGCTTTTTAGATAGTTTTCTTTTTACACAGTCAACTAAATTAGAAAGATGTACCAAATCTTGTGTTGCTTTGAAATTTGCTGTTGGATTCCCAACCCACAGTGCTGATGGGACAGCTATACCACCATTTTGTGCCTTCTTATCGTGCTTTTCCTTGGGGAGTATGGTGGTTCTCATTTTCATATAATCAGATTAGGGTTGAGCTTTTGTCATCCAGCAGCCCTGGTTTGGTATTCAGGTTGCATCTTTGGTTTCTAATGTGCCTGAAAGATGATGGGGCTTGATCCACTGAAATGGATGATGGAACCGATTGGCACTTGCCTGACCACTGGTGTAGGCAGTGGCCAGGTGTGTAGGCACCACAAAGGACCCATTTATGCCTCAAAAAAAAAAGGACAGAAATGCTGCTTCCTTTGGCACTTTGGAGGGTAGGCATATTTAATTGGCATGTGATATAGTCTCTGCACTCTGTCAGCACTTTATTCTGTACTTAGTCTTTTTGATGTTCTTGTCCCTCCTACCTTCTTCCCAAGATTGTCTTGCTAGGTTGCTGGTGGTGTTTCTGCTTGCCTTCCTAAAAACTGTGCTTCAAGATCTCCTGTGAACCTGAAAGAGGATCTGGTCCAGTTCCTATCCGTGGACATGTCTACATGAGATTTCATACTGTGATATTTGAAGATGAAGCTATTAGATCTTTTTCTGATTACTTTGTAGTCTCATTTTAGAATCTTTGTAGCACCCACAATACAGCCAGCAGTTCCTTATTAGAGCTCAGTTTATATTCAAGAAATACCTGTTTAAGATAATAGATTGATAGTATCTATCTAAGAATGAGAAATGGTTTCTATCCTAAATGCAGGAAGAGGTGGTGCTATGAAGAATGCATATAATAAATAAAAGTTATAAATGAATGCAGAGGACAGGGATGTTCAACCATTATCCATTCTACTGAGATAACAATAGGTATAACCTGAGATTTGCAAATCATTTCAAGTTCTTTTAAAAGTTGTTTTCAAAATTTCCGAAGAAGCTGCAATTCTCTGTGCTCCTTAGCTCTTCAGGAAACCTCACCCTGAGCTTGACTACAAGGAAAGAAAAAGGCTTTTTTTACATTCTTCTAGGTAGTATTATTGAGGCTTTTGTTTTGCTGTTCGATGTAGGCTCTCTCTAAACTGTTGCAGAGAATGCACCCTGCTGTCTGTATAAGCCTCTTCCCTGCTGAGTGTTATCATGTGTGGCCCTGATTTTCTCTGCTGAAAGGACAGTCAGGTCATTGAGGCATTGCTGAGAAGATGGCAAAAATATATGTACATTAATAATGGAGTAAATACCCTGGTATTACTGTGATCTGAGATATGCATATGCTAGTGGGGCATTAAGGGTGAACAACTTCCTTTTCTTAAGGAAGCTGTTACCCACTGGACTAAAGAGCCTGGCTCTGTCATGATTTCTGTCTCTGCCCCTTTCTCTGATTGCCTTGTTTGAAAGGAGTTGAGGCTTCCCACCATCTTCTTTAGCTTCTTTAGGAAATAGGAGCAGAAGGCCCAAGCTCTCTCTGACTGAGGCCCAGAACATTTATATTTCTTGAATGAATGCTTTTACAGCTAAGCTATTAGCAAAAGATGGTCAGAAAAAGAGTATGTTAGGCTGCAAACCTCTCTGGTGGTTCAGGCTGCAACCAGAATTTAGGCAAAGACTGAGTTTTTCCTTGCCAATTCCAGAATCATGATGGAGCTTAAATGCTTCTATCCCCAGATGGGGATGACTGTGAGCATGCATGGAAGTTCTGTTTAGTTGCTTAGAAAACTTCCTGGTCCAAAATGGAGATGTGAGTTTGTATTTAGGTGATACAAACCTGGCAGCAGGCRATAATCTGAGACTTAGATTTTTACAGTCTGCCTGAATAAGGATTTGTGTAGAGTTTAGGCTATGCCCCCCTTCCCTGTAATGATTTGTCCTGTCATCAGTAGTGATCTCTACTGCAGAGAGCTATTGCTCTGTGGTGCTGAATGCTTAACCTTACTTTGCCACAGAAATTGTGTTCAGAGCATGAACTAGTGCTTTCTGCTATGGAAAGTCATTCTGTTACTCCATTCATCTAAGTCATCCTGTTCTTCCAAAGTTAACTTTGTCACCTTTTTATTGTTAGTGCCTCCTAACTTGATGCCATCAGAACAATTCTTTTCACTTAATTTTTAATGTGATACCAAATGTTTATGCAGGTCCAGAGAGATTCATTCTAGAGTACTACTTCTACCTAAAAAATAATAATTTGTCAGAGGAAGACATTTGTTAATGTGACATGAATCTTTGTTATATTTTATTCAATTTTCTATCTACTTTTAACTGGAAAAACAGCTAAGGCTTTGCGTGCAACTAGTGCAGGCTAATGTAACTGCCTGAATATACAAATTTATATAAATATATATTCTTTGTCTTGTTTTAATTCTAGGTACAGCATTTATTGTTCTGCAGTCATTCTATAAAAGTACAATTTCCTGTTTTAATAGAAATCCTAGAAATGAGACCCCTGCCTTCAAGTGCAGAATTCTACGTTGGCGTTTCTTTGGTCCCACTAACCCTGTTGTATCTTGAGCTGTTTGGCTCTTCTTTCTATCTTGGATGAGAGTTTTAATTCTCATACTGCTTTTTTTTTTTCTCCATTGGCACTATTAATCATATTTTTGAAAGCTGGTACACAATATACGTATATTCATATAGCCTGGCATTGTGCCCAGGTTGGGAAGCAAGATTTCTGTGCAGTGTGGAGTGTCAGGTGCCTCTAGAGGGCATTCATCACCTGGTGGCTGCCTAATTAAGGTGCTCTGATTCACTTTTCAGCCATACCTTTCCTCTTTTCATTGACTATAGAGAGGGTCGTATAGACTCCCAAAGTTATGCCTCACTGCAGTGCTTTAAGTTATATGGTGTCAATACTTCTCTACAATTAGTTTCTTGAATAATTTCCAGTTTTATTAGTATAGCAGCTCTTTTGCCTTAATGCTCATTTATACAGCTAGAGAGCATTTTAGCCTCTATTGTTTTTTTCAATATAACTTTATTTTCAGTTCTTTCTTAATGTATTGTAATTTTCACTTTAACCCTGTACTTCAGTTCAGTATCTCTGCTCTAGCTTGGTTTTCAAGTCTTTTTTTTCCTCCTGATATCCTTTCTTTGGTGGTTATTCATACAGGAGTTTGAGACTCTTAACTGAAAGCTTTTATCCCTTTCCTTGGGATGTGAGTTCCAGTTAACACTTTTGATTTAAGGATATGCTAAGTTTTCTTTTTCTGTATTCAAGTTCTCGAGCTACTCAAGTTTGAACTGATTTATTTACCAGCTAGTTTACTTTATTTCTTTACACAGCTGAAGTTAAGAACCTTAGTTGTAGGCTATCTTGTGTTCACTCTTCAGTCCATTTATGATGAAGAGTATTTGCTTTCACCAGCTTTTCTTCACTGCTTGGGCAAACTAAAGCTTAAACTAACAGTGACTTTTTTGGTGAAGAAACCTATAGGAATATCTGAATATAACTGCTAATAGGAATGTTTTTTCTTCTGTAATCAAAGCCTGGAAAGTTAGTCTCCAAAAGTGAAATTTATTGCTCTGCTTCTAAGAAGAAATTCTTTTCTCTTCAATCTTTAGAGGACAGCTTTTGGAGTATGTTTAATGATATGCCTTCAAGTCATCTAATATAGCAAGAGGAAGAAGCACTGTAATGACTTCATAAATGTATATTTCCTGCTGTACAGTCATGTTTGATGAAGTCATAGAACCTGCCTACCATTCAGTTTCCTATGCAAACATCTCATTTTTGTCTGAACTGCTCTTGCTGTGTTTCAGAACAGATGAGTTCATTCAAAAGACGATCCGAGAAAAGTTTGCTCAGTGCACAGTGCTGACCATCGCACACCGCTTGAACACCATTATTGACAGTGACAAGATTATGGTAAGGCAGTCAGCTGCTTAAATTCTTTTTATTCCCTGAATAAGATTAATTTTATTGACTTTTTCTTTTTAATTTTGATCCAGAAATGGCCAGAAATTTAGCTGTCCTTTAAACTTATCCTAGTTAACCTACAGGGATTGGGAACTCTTAAAACTGTAGAAGTAATGACCTGAAAAGACTTCTTGCATTGTTTGGCCTTGTGGTTTCCAGCCTGCAAGGCATGAACCCATGACAGGTGAGGTACAGCAGCAGACCCAAGCAAATAAGCTCTGCCAAYGCTAGGAGCCTGAGGAGACACACCCAGGTGGCTCTGGACAGAGTCAGCTGTATTCAGTCAGGTTTATTAATTCAGTCTCGGTGGGCTGAGGGAGGCAGTGACAATAGTTAGTGGTGTGGGATTTGTAAGAAGGAAGTGGTAGAGGTTCTGGGGCAGGAGACATGGTGGTAAGGAGRCAGCAGCTGCCCTTGGGCAAGGGTGGTGGTGGGAGAAGTGGAACTAGACTGGTGAGGTAATGAACATGGCCAGCTTTCTAAAGCAGGATTCAGACAGAAAAGATGAAGCACTGCCTCTGTCATTTTTGTTCCCTATGAGCAGTGATGTTCTCTCTCTCTCTGAAATACCCTTCCTGCCATCCTGCCAGCTCCGCAATGCATTGCACATGCACAGAAAATGAGAAATCCTTGCTGATTATTTTCTTAGAGGAGATGGTCTTCCCTAGGCTCTCAGGAAATCTGGCTGGTCTGTGTCCTTGAAATGATGTGTAGCCCACAGTTTTGCAATTTTCTGCAATAGGAAAGGAACTCTTTGCAAACTTTTTCTTCACAGCCAGTTAGCGAAGTAACTGACATAGTGGGTAAATCGTATTCATAAGGGCAACTCAAACTTAACTAGACTTCAAGCAGAACCCTTCAGCCCTTCCCCTATCAGTGATGACCTTAAAAAACCAAAAAACAACAACAAAAAACCCCAAACCTCTTTATTGAGGGTTTTTTGGTGAAAATGAAGCACGTTAATTCTTTTGGTATTTTTTACTGGATGCTCCAAACATTTTAAAATCTATGGTTAAGAGTTATAAYAGTTGCCCGAAGTATGCACAAATGAAAAAAATGAAAATCATGAAAAATCTGAAAATTATAAAAAAAATGAATGAAATCTACTGAGGTGAATGGTGTTCTGAGGCATAGAATAGAGTAAATTGTGAAGTGAGTGATTATAGTTTACTTGCAAGGAGAGAAACTAGCAGAACTGTCATAATAAGTCATGTAATTGTGAGCATTTAAGGTGTAATAAATAAATATTTTCTTCCCTGGTGAATACCTCCCCACAAGTCTGATGGATATGTTGGTGTTTTCTACAACTAAAGTGAACAAAAGACTTGTGAGGAAACAACTGTGACCTAATTAATAGCTGTGTGTGTTTGTTAGTTGTCCAAAGGGATTTCTGTGGGTTTTGGTTCATTAACTACCATTAACATGTTATGCACAGAATGCTCTTTCCATGAAGATGTTTTCTTAGTTTATCTTTAATATCATACAGTTGTAATGAAAAGTAAATGTTTTTGTTTACTTTTTTGCTAAAAAGCATTTGAGCAAAGCATGCAACTTGGAAATCATCTCTCTCCCCAAACTGCTCAGTGTCTTATTACCAATGGTATAGCTATTCTGTTGCATTTTTACAGTCAGTATACTGTTTTTAACTTTATGTTGTTTCATCTTAGGCCCTACTAAGAGTTCTGCTTCCTAAAAGGCCATTTATTTTCATATATTGTCTAATACAGTCTTTTTAGAATGATTTAATGACCTCTTTAGAGTGTATCAAGGAGCAGATTTGCAAAAAGTTGTGCCTTAGGGTCCCCAGTCTTCAGTAACTTTTAAAACAATTTTTTGTTCTTTTATATTACTTCATTTTGGTCTTAAGACTTCTGTAATTTTTTGGGACAGAGGAGGGCAAGAAGAGTAGTACAGAAAAAGGGAAACTGACACACATGACCCATTAAGAAATCTGTTTTTCTGACATCCTTATTCAGAGTAATTGGTTCTGTTTCCATACAAATTGGAAATATTATAGTATATTAAGAATGATCAGAGTTATGGCAGGTTTACCTTTGTTATACTTTTATTATTATTATTACTTTGTTTACTCAGGCATGCACTTCCTAGTGGGGACAGAACAGAATTTTGAAAGAATAATGAAAGTGTGAATTAAAAATCTAACAGACAAGAATGTCCTTCTGGAACAACTAACAACTAAATGAGTGCCATTAACAATAAAAACAACTTTAATTGAAGATTAATTGTTTTCTTAAATACTAGGAAATTTGAGAAAACTTGGCTAAAGAAGGCTTTCTGTTTTAAAATTCGGTCTCAAAAATACATTATATTTTAGTAGTATACAAGTTTAACTTGATGCGCATTCTTTTTTAAGAGTAAAAATGCACAAACTGAAGTGCACTGTTATTCCATTGCCCACTGTTCTTAAAACTTTTGGTTTTGTTTCCCCTGTAACTGAGACCTCTAGATGCAATAATGCCTTCAYGTATAAACCATCCCAAATCCCTATTGTTTGCTATCAGGGTAAGCTTGATAGAAAAATGAGTGAAGACGAGCAAATATGGAACCTGACAGTTGGAATATTGACAATTGTCTTCTGACAAACAATAAAGTTGCTCTTCAAGCAAATTTAAATTTTGATCAAAATTGTTCAACTCTCTTGACTCAATCACAGAAATCCAAGCCTTGCCATTGAACAAGTCACATAGTCTGAACATAAGCTAGGGTGTTTTTTTRTTTGTTTGTTTTCTTCCCATAGAATCATTCAGGTTGGTGGGGACCTCAGGAGGTCTGTAGTCCAAACTCCTGCTCAAAGTACRGTCAGCACTAATTTCAGACCAGGTTGCTCAGGGCTTTGTTTACTTGGGTCTTGAAAACCTCCAAGAATGGAGATTCCACGGCCTCTCTGGGCAACTTGACCCAATGCTTAATTACCCCTGCCGTGAACTTCTTTTTCATTATATCCAGTTGGAAGCTCCCCTCAGTTTATGGCAATTGTTTCTTRTTTTCCCACTGTATACCTCACTAAAGAGCCTGGGTCCATCTCCTCAGTAACCTCCTTGTAAGCATGGGAAGGCTGCTGTTAGGTCCCCCAAAGCCATCTCTTCTCCAAGGTGAGTAAGCCCTGCTCCCTCAGTCTCACCTTCTGGAGCAAGTCCCCTGACCACCCTGATGGGTCTGTGCTGGACTCCATCCAATTTGCCCTTGTCTTTCTTGTACTGGGGGGCCCAAAACTGGACACAGTAATTCACAGTAATTCAGACTTGATCTAATAAGCACTGACTAAATCACTTCCCTTGATCTGCTGGTTATACCTCCTGTTGATACAGCCCAAGATGTTTTTACCCTTCATCACTGCCGTGGCACRCTGTTTGACTCATATTTAGGCAACTGTCCACCAGAACCCCAGTTCCTTTTCAGCAGAGGTGTTGCCCGGACAGTTACTTCCCAGCTRGTACTAGTGCAGGGGGTTAGTCCGTCCCAGATGCAGGATTTCACATGTGTCCGTGTTGCATTTCATGAGGTTTCTGTTGGCCCATTCCTTTAGCTTATCTAGATCCCTTTGAATGTCAGCCCTGCCTTGAGCGTATTGACTGCCATCCCCGGTGTAGTGTTGTCCACAAACTTTTGATTTAATTCAATTTAATTGCTTGTTAGGCTAAAACTTTCCAAAAAGAAAATGTTCACCTTTAGGGTTAATTCATATATTAGAAAAAAAAAATTAGACCAAAAAGAAATTTTGAGGAAGTCATGAGAAAATGTCAAGTTGAATGAGTATGGAAGTAAGAACTGAATGTGAACTGTTGCATGTCTACTCACACCCATCGTAATAACCGGTTCTATTTTAGAAGAGAAGAAAAGCCTACTGGAAGAGGGGAAAAAAGGAAGAACAGAATACATTTTATACAACTGTAGACAAATCTGGCCTCAGGAGTTGTTTTAATTCTCGTTTGTTCCATTCCCAAAACCATACCTCTGGTTTCATAATCCAGGTCACACCTTAAGAGTATTTCCATTATATCTATCTTAGTGATAAATATTTTTTATCAGAACTTCAAACACTTAAAATCTTTGAGGGAAGAGCTGTATTGTGTAATGTGATACTCTCTAACCCAATCACCTCAGTGAGTAATACTACGTTGCTCTTGCATAGGACCTTTCATCTGGAAATTGTAACGCTCTTACAAACAATTAATTAAACTTCAAACACCTGGGTGAGATAGGGAAGTATCCATACAATCTTTGGAACCAGAGTTGGAAAGACTTGTTAAGTCAGGCCATCAAATACTACTACCATAAAATTATAATGCAGCGGTTTTCAAACTTTTTTTTTCTGTGCTGCTCCTGATGCTCATAGGACACCTTCTCATTCCCTTTTCTTCATTTGTTTGAGAACCCAAGTTTTAATTCCTCCTGTCAGGTGCTTACAGTACCCGTTTTGGCCATTTGGCACATGCAGACACCCTGCTCCCTGGTAGAGGGCGAGGATGGCAGAAGCACTGCCRTTGCCTCTTTCCTGATGGCAACCTGGAGTGGGTGCCCATCCTGGCCAAAACTTAGCTCATGCTTGCTCCACTAGCCCCTCATCCCACATAGCTTCCCCGCCACCACAGTGTGGCAGCAGCTCTTTCCCTGTCTTTTCCTCACCTTAAAGGGTGAGGGCCTTTTACCTAAATCACCTCTGCAGCTCACCAAACTGAGCCAGGAGCAGCCTTGTTCAGCGAAGAGGCACCACTCCCAAGACTTCCAGTGGGATCTCAGAAAATCCCCACCATTCATTCCTCTCCCTCTGTGATTTCTTCTCCAGGTTGAGAAATCCTTTTTTATAAACCTTACTTTTACACAGGAGAAAACAGAAGCATACAGAAATTGAGGCATAGTGAATCAGTAGTAAATTAAGTATATGCATTTGACAAGAGCCATGCTATTTTTCTGTAGGAAATCTGTAGACTAGTCAAGATCTGTGCATTATCCAATGACAAAGATGTCTCTCCCTAGAGACTTTTCATATCAGTGCAATGCTTCTTTGAAATGGAAACTCTATGTAAGCAGGACTTGATCTTGTAATTAAAAACTGTCATTCAAATAAGATGTTTTTGTTGAAGAGAAACATGGGAAGAGGTTTGATTTATGGGAAAACCTGTTGTGATTATGTCCTGAAATGACTAATATTCAGATTAACAATACAGTGTACTCCACAGCCAGACCAAGAGTTCAAAACATAACCGGCCATTTTTCTGTTGAAACTGATTTCAACTGTTGCTCCCCTTTCTGTATCAGAAGCTATTACATCACATTGTCCTCAACCCCATCCGTAAGTATCAAACATAGGTAACAAAATATGGTATCTTCTTCCTTTGCCTTTTCCCTTTTAAAGCCAGAGAGCTTATCAAAGCATTAAAATTGAGATTGATTCAGAGAAGGGAAAAAAACCTACATTCTGTGTCATTGAGCTAGCATTTTTATTTATTTTTCCTTTAAAATATTTGCATGATGGTACAGAGAAGACATTGACATCTCATTTGTGCTACTTACAGTTGTTTTATGATACCAACAGCAGAAATGCATATATCATGCATGTTGAACTTGAGTACCTTTTGGTCAATAAAAATGACTTCCCCCATCTCTCCGGTAAGCCTTCCTYATTCAGTTGTTACCATTTTTCCAACATTATGTTACATTTACTGTGGTGGAACATCTGGGCCTTATAAATCAGGCACAGTGTTCATGCACTGTAAACAGCTAACTTCAGCAGGGCAAACCAGACAACCAAAATGAGGCCTAAACACCTTGAAAGAAAAGGGGAAGCTCTGGAGGGCAATTCTGACCAGTTTGTGCAGTGAAAGGGGAGTCACCTGTAGCTAGCTAGAAAACACTGAGCAGAATACGAAGTCTAAACTCTTGCCTCTCTCTTGAATTCTGGCTTTTGACCCAGCGTTACACGTTAGTGTCCTTCATCCAGCAGGGGCTGAGACAGTTCTGTTAATAGACACCTAGGGACATGGTGGTGATGGCTTAGGGATGAAAGCAATCTTCCAGGAAGTGCAGAAATACAGGCTCTCTATTTTCCCTCTGTCTGAGGAGGTCTGGACATAACAATCCCCGTTGCCAGGAAAATGCTATACCCGCCAGGCTATACAGGGCAGTCAGGTTAAGGCCACTCGCCACCCTTCCTTTTGAAGCGTTGTGCTGCCAGAAATGCGAGAGTCATGGAGCCAGAGGGAGAATAAGCATGAGGGAGTCTGAATCTGCAGCCCAGTGGAAAATGGAGCTCTGGAAGCCGTGGAGGAGTGCTGACTGCCTTGCTGATAACCTTCACATGAGCTTTCTTGCCAGTGGCTCAGCTTTGGATGGAGGAGTGGAAAATGTAGGAAGGTAGTGGTGTTACATTAAAGGTAGTATTACTGAGTTAAAGCCATTGATGCTGAGGTCTGTTGGCTCTTCTTTTGGGGGCATTTTTCCTGCCTATTTAAATACCACTACTGGAAAATCTGTGTTTTACAGTAAAACTTACACAATCCACTAAAGAAAATGTCTGAGTTGTAAGATGTCATAGAAATATGCAGTCCTAGTTGCAAAACAGTCCTTTGTGAACACTGTGCATGTTGCCCAGAGTGTTGACTTTTTTAGCTTAAGCATGTGCATGTAGGACTGTCCATTTGGTGGAGAGCTACCTGCTCTCATATACAGGCCCTCACAGGCAAAATATGTCTAAGACAGGTCAGCTGGCAAAAGCCATAGATTTTTCCTGGAGCCCAGGATGACCTAGGAAAACGTGGAACTTGCTGAAAAGTAGAAGCATTTGAGCTGCATTCAGAGCTCTTGTTTAGTCCCTTAAAATTCAAAAGTGGGAAGAACTGCAAGGGCATAAAATGGGTATTTTTTTATTGTATAGCACAGAAGCTGAAAGCGTTTTTGACCTTATATTAGCTCAGAATCCTGAATGTAATTAATTATTAGTGGATATTCCACTTGTGCTGTTGAAGTCTGTTAAAAGAATATAAAGGGAACTTGGTGGATTACAGCAGCTGAGTGGAAGCCAAATTTTCAAAACTAGGGATCAGATCCCCAAAGATATTTAGGCATCTAATTCTTCATTGAAACCTTAAAATAGCTTGTGAATCTGGATTCAGTTGTCCACAGAGAAGTTGCTACATTCATATTTGTGCACCTGCCCTTATTATTCTAAAGAAACAAACACCAGTAACTCCTTTTTTGACTGAGCCTCTGTCTTGAAAATACTGACTAGTGAATACTGGATGAAAACAATATTTTTTATGCAAGCTAAGAAAAATCCCAGCTGTGCTGTGGGACCAACATCTGTTGGATAAAGAGGAGTCAAGATTGAAATATAAAGGATAGTTGTAGAAAGAGGGGACCTGCATGGAGCAGAAGATTGAAGTTCATGGTGATAGCTGAGATAGATAGCTTGTACTGGGGAGATGAAAGAATGCTCACTCTCAGGATACCTGAGTATCAGTATCCCATAAAAACATTGCTTGTATGTATGTGTTTTGTCATGTGACTGGTAAATTGTCTGAATGTCCAGATTTTCAGGATCCAGAAGATCAAATATGAAAATTTAGGAAAGATCTCAACACTGACTGTAGGGGCTGATTAGAAGTATTTCAGAGAGGCTCACAGGAGTTTTAATGCACTTCCACCAGAAAGTGGATGTGATTACCAGCCTACCTGCTTGGCTCCTACCTCCCTTGGAGCCTATCTGGCTGATGGAGAGGCAAGGGCCTGAGAACCTTTAGGTTCCTCCTTTCATTTGATGACCCAAGACTTTCAGAGTTTCTGGAAGAGCTGAACATTAGCAAGCAATTTTTTAGAAATGATCGATTTTGTTTTGAATCTGAACAATGCTAAGTTCCACAGTTCCCAGATCTTTTGAAATCCTCTGTTCAGCAACCCACAAGGGAAAAACAGATCCCTCAGTGTTCTTTCTTGGAATTTAATAGTTCAGGTTAACAAATATTAACAGTGAAGGTGTTGTTGTGTTTTTACCATAAAGAGAGGACGTTATATTGATGTTTAGACCAGGTTTTGCATAAAATACTGACCTATGTGCCGCAATCATGTATCTGAGCAAGTGTTGTCAACTGAAATAGTGTGTCAGTCACAGTCCCTCAGTTGTAGGTATCACACCTGGCCCAGCAGTCTCTAAAATGAGGAAGTTGAAATCCCAAAGGGCTTGAAAAGGTACTAGGGTTGTTGATTCTCTTTGCCAGTATTAAACCACACCTCGCCAAAAAGTTGGCGTCTCTAAGAGAGTTCTTAAAAGCTGCTCCCAATTTCAAGAGGGCTGCCCAACAAGATTCTTCTTTTGCGTAAATAAAACAACTAATTACTGAAGCAGTACTTCAGCTGGGAGCATTCAAATGAGGAGCTGGATTTGAATTACTGCAGGAAGTCAAGCCAATGTTTGATGAATCTTGATCTCTCATTCTGTTAGGCATTTGGGTGGATGTATTTCCATCAGTATAAGGACAGGGCRATCAGATCATATTCCTTTAAAGGCAGTAGTATGGCATCCACACTGTACTAGTAATACTAGCAAATCTTTGCAGAAAGATTTTTTGCTTTCTCAGAAGTACAGTATTATTTTAAATGTAAATCACTGCAGGACATGCTGGTGGCTGATGCTTTGAGCAGAGAGTTTCTGATAAGGTAAAACTGTGCATGGCAGCCGAGCCACAAATTTATTGTCCTAAGAAACTGATAAAATCAAGAGAGATGCCCAGTCATCTGCAACAATATTCCTTAACCTTCTGAAAAGTATAATTTTCTTGTAGCTTACCTAACTTCATAAGACCTTCAAAAGCTGTATTAAAGAGTGGGATTTCTTAAGCTGAATGTGTCTTCTGACACTTCAGGTCTATCTTTGAGCCCTTCTGCAATCCAGATTGAGAAACGTGGCTTTACAGTGATGAAAACAGACATCACTGATTGGCCAAGGAAGGGTTTTTTCAGCATGTGTGGCTCTTGGTAGGAAGTGACACTAGATCCCTTCACACTCTCTAAGGGAAAAGTTGAACTTGCACTGGTATATCTGATGTTTTGAGATGAGGAAACTGAAGAATACAAAAAACATCTGCAGTGACTGGTTAACAGCCTTTTCTTTCCTCAACCAAGATACAGAAGGAGTTAATATCAAATGATTATCAGTAGAGTAAGACTTATTACAGCATATAAAACTGTGATTTTTTTCCCCCCACAACATTCCAGCTAGCTTACAATAGTGCGCAATCAGATGGAGAAAAATAGAAGAAGGGTAGATTTTTAAGCCTCCGTGAGAAAAGTGAAGATAACTCATATATAGAACAACTTACCAGGCAGTGCTGTACGCTCAGTTTTCCATGAACTGTGTCTCAGGAATAATGTCAGTTTAAAGAAACCCGCTAGTTCTGGTTGCAGAACAGGATGACTGAAGTTGTCTTTTCTGTGAAGTTTATGTATGTATTTAGGGGGATGCATGTCAGCTCCCAGTAATCAATGGCAGACTTGGCATTGTCACAGAAAAATAAGCTCTGCTGAGGTGAAATATTTTTAAGTTGCAAAAATAATTATTAAAAGTATAAGAAGATAAACACTCAAGTGCGCTCTGCTTTGTTCAGAGGAAAAAAAAAAAAAAAAGAGTACCCAGCTGGCACATGATATATGAAATGTGCTTGATTTGACACCAAATTTGGCTGGGGTTACTTGCAGAACAATTGGTATATGATCCCTAAAGGAGCTTGGGGAATGCTCAGATTAAACCTGAAAGAAAACAAAACCAAAAGACAGCCACTCTCCCCTGTGCAGAAAAATTGTAGTGAAAAAATTTAACAACCAACAACCCCTTTAAAATGGTTCCTGAATTATATCTACACCCTTCTCAATGTTCTTCGATGTTTGCAAACCTGTTTAGGTAGGTTGATATTTATAGATGACTCTTCAGAGAAGTATGTACATGTTTCTGATCTGTTTTGACAAACCATGATGAGACGGAAGAGGCAAACATACTTGCATCTGAACTTAATGCCAACTGGGACACGGGCTGTTGACTCTTTCCCACAAAGCTATGTATTGTCTTTAGTAAATATATTTCTTATAATATGATGTAACCAGAAGCATCTCCTGAATATTCTCCTCTTCCCAGGACTTTATTGAAGATCATCTTGATGTGTGTTCTCTGAGGAAAACATTGTTTAAAGTTGTACTCCTAGCATAGTTTTGAACTTTTATAATAATTTTGTTGTTGGTGATGTCTTCTCCAAGTCTAAATTAAATCAGATATATTCCCTAGGAGATAATTTGCTTGAATTATTTTCCTTTTGAATAGGAAATAAAAACATTTATGATCAACTCTTAAAAGTCCCATTTTCTCTCTGGCTTTGTGGTGAAGATGAACGTGAATAGGAATACTAGCCATTCCTCAATAATAATTGAAATAAATTCCCATGTCCCCCTCCTCTGTTGCTGAACACTTCCAACCTTGTACTTTTTTTTTTTCTCAGAATGTTTTATAACTATTGTTCTCTTGGTTTGTCTGCTTTTGTTGCTGAAAGTTAGAAAATGCAGGATTTAGAACTTCCTTTTTTGTGTCTATGGATAGCCATAAGTACTTGTTTGTTACAGCAATCTTAAGGGAGTATGTTCTTTCTTTTTCTGTGGCTAATGACACTTCTTTTACCTATATTAATCCACCAAGACAATACTAAATTCACTTACAAAGTGAATGTTTGCTTTTCAAAAGTCCTGTGTAGCAGAACAATAAAGATATTTATAGGATTCCTCAGAGAGAATAGGTACTGCCCTGGTTCTGCAGTCTATGCAGAAATTTGGGCTATCTCTATAGAATATATTCTTCCTTTGCCTTCATTGCCCTGTTTTTCTCTTCTTTTCTTTGTGAAATGGATCTCTGATTTCTTTCTCACCATTTTATGTTTTCCTTTTTGTCTTTTTTTCCATATTAAGTCACACAAATGCCAACATGAAAACAGCTACAGAAATGTATTGAATGTCTAAACTAATCTGGCTGAGAGAAGAATTCTGGATATGAATAAAGCTCACTTAAACTAGTAGTTAAGCCAAATATTTATGTGCCATGCCTAGGAAGTCTGTTGGCCAGCTCTGTATTTGCTGTGGATACTTTGGCTTTATTGTGCTATTAATTGATAGCTCAGTTACTGAGCTATCTCTTCTCCCTGCAGTGRATTTGTCCATAGAGAGCAGAGTTGATACATTAAAAAAAGTGAGATTATGGAATGGAAATATTGCAAAGTTTGGGGGTTTGGAGAGCTTAGACAGAGTAGAGGTAGATTTTTTGGCAGAAAACAGTTGAGGCAAAAATGGACCACTACCTTGTAGTAGCCAAACTTTATACAATTTTAGTTCAGCAACATTTTTGTGGCGTAAGCAAATAGCTCTTCTATGGTAGCTAGTGTTAACATAAACAATGCATTGATGTGGCTAGTATATTTTCATGGTTGCTTTTGCAGGTCACTCAAATCCAAATCGCTCCTTTTCTGTTTCTCTGCTCTACTCTCCCCCTGACCAGATACTTTTAATCCCATTCTTTCTATGCTATTCTGTGCCTCCGTGTCAAACAAAGTAGTAGTTCAAAACTACTTTGCCTTCTGCCCAGCATGGTGCTTGCCCTTCTGAAAATTTCATGACTGTGATGAGCAGTCACTGCCCCAGACTATTCAACCCAAATAAAACATTAGATGGAGTGGAATTAGATGGCATGGGGATTTTACTCAAGAGCAGTATAGCATTTAAGCACTGGTAGAACATCAAATGTCTGAACAATGCTGCTTGAGTAAAGATAATTTGGATAGATGTAAGTAAAGATCAGCTTCACCATACATAGGGAGGGGAGTGAATTGCACTGAGTAAGAATTTTCCTGCATGCAATCTTTTGCATGATCACCAGCATCCCACTTTGTAAATTTTGTACTGTAGGAGTTACTCTTCCACTTGGGAGAATCCTGTTGAAGTCACAAGGCTCTGACTACAAAGGCAAAAACAGTGCAGAGGACATAAAAGAGGCTGCCAGTGCCAAGGCAATGGAGAATCTGGCCTTGGTTTACATATGAGAGCTTTGGAATTATATAGTTTTTAGTGTTTATTTTATTTTACTCTGGGATGTCTAATTATTTCACAGACAGTTAACACCCACAGCACTATTATGAGGCTTTATTTTGTCTGTTTTGCAAACGGTCAGATTGAGGAACTGAAAAGTTAAATGATTTGTCCAAAATCTTTTGTCTCTCAGAGATCTGTTAAAAGTTTGTAATGAAGTCATGGTCAGATTTCAAGTCCCGTACTCTTTTGTGTGTCCTCTGTAATCGCTGGGCCGATCTGATTTTGCGAACTACAAGCCTCCCTGACTTTTCTGTATCAAGTTCCACAGGTACAACTACCTGGGAATGTGTCTGGGTTCAATTCAGTCATATTGTACAATGATAAGAGTTGCATGCAAGTGGATCAGAAAATATGTGGCTAGTAAATACCTGATTCCACCTTTCCTGAATGATTAGCTTGCTTTTTGAAGTCCTAATGATTTTAATTTGGCTTGGAGTCGGTGAGTAAGAGTATGCAAAGCCTTAGCCAAAGTATCTGTTTGTTTATTTAAATTTTATCAGCACATATTTCTTCAAAGAAGAGTACCTAGCTCTTTGTCTAAGCATTTTTTAATAAATGTATAAATATGTAAATGAATAGCTCCCAAGTAAATCAACTCAGATTCTCTCCATTGTCACGTAGATGAGAGCAGATAATAGAAACACCTTTTTTCCTTAGTTAATATGGTACCTGGAGTATTCCTGACTTGTAAGAACAATGTTGTCTGTTCTCTTTCATTCTTTTTTCCATTTGAGATTTTAAAAAAGTAACATGTTTTGTTTTTCCTATATTTGTTCTATCTATTTTCATAACACAAGTTTGTATTTTCATTTCTCCAGAAAGGGCATTAATAGCTTAATAATTTGTTTAAAATGTGAATGTAATTTTTCTAGATGCAAATTACCCTAACTCTCTGTTCCTCTTTTGGACTTGACTGTTTAAAACCTGTCAAGGAGGAGTAAATTTCTCCTTTCTTCCCTCTCAGGTTCTTTGGAGGAGAAGGTTTGTCCATGTTTATGGTTGTTTCAAATATTTGCAAATTTATTGTTAATTTAGCAGAATCTGAATACTGCAGTAATATAAAATTTAAAGTCTACTTTTCTACATAGTTGTGAGAGAGGGACATTTAATGAGTATGTTTTTTCTTCAATTTTCTAGGAGTGGTTACATAATCTAGTGCTGTGCTGAAGAAAAAATTACTTTTTCAAGGCACCCAAGATGTCCTATAATGTGGCATCCCAATTTAATTGCTATGTAGAACTATTTTGAATTATTGCATTCTTAAGGAAACTGTCTTTAATTGTGACTTACTGAAGTATCTAAAAGATGGTGATGAAAATTATATTGTTAATTTATCTTCAAATATTCAAATTATATGGGATAAAACTAAATGTACTGAAATATCTACATATGTACAAGAAATGCCTTTGCAGATGAAATACTGTGTCTGTTGTATATTAAATTACTASGTACTGTGCTGTGTAGCGCTACTGGTGTTGTAAAGCTTTTCTGCTAGCACTTTCTTCAGCTATATACCAAACAGTATTGGAAGTCTCTTGCGGAGGAGATCACAGCATTAGCTGGGTGCTCTAAGATAGGAGCTTTTGAAAATAGAAAATAACTTTTTGTAGGTTTCTCTGCAAACGATTTATAAAATTAGATATAATTATGCTGTTATTGTTGGCTGACTTGTTATATGTTTTAATGTGATGTACTTAACTGAGCAGGAAACTCAGGGGTGGGAGTCTTTGCCTTGGTGTTTGGTCCTTAGTGTCAAACAAGTCGACAGAGATCTCAGCAGTGTCTAATTTTCACTCTGTTGCAGCCAAATGGGTTGGCTCAGCTGTCCAACTTCGTAGTGTATTTTGTCATTAACAGGTGTCCAGTCTGCCTGTAGATTCAGCCGAGCTCTTGGCCATTTAGGATATTTTGCCTTAAGGAGTTCCATGGGCAAATTGCACGTGCTTGAAAGTTGCCACACAACACTTTGAATTTATCTCCAAGCTCGCTGGAGTTTCTTCTTTCAAACATAAGTTTGCAAACTATTTTTGTTGTTTTGGAAGTTGTCCTCATGATACCTTTTATTCATTTCTTTCCTGAAATGAACAGCTCCAGTTTTTTAGGTCTTTTTTTCTTACAGGCATGTACACCACAATTATGGCTTTGGTTATGAGTCCTTGAAGTCCCTCTGTTGTGGCGATATCTTTTTCAGTAGTACACCATGTGTATTCAGTTTTTTATTTATATGAGAACAAAAATATTTTCTGTATTACTTTATTTTCTCACATAACTTTTTTTTTAAACTTTGCTGCTCCTACACATGGAATACAGTACTGAACTTATAGACTGATACTAAATCTCTTTCTTGAGTCAATACCATTAACTTATAAGCCAGTTAAGTATTTGAGTATATTGCATTTGTCAGTATTGACTTTTTCCTGCTATTGTGTTGCTCATTCACTTAGGTTAGTTAGGTTTATCTGAATATCTTCTGGTCTAGACTTACCTGYACACTTTTGTGTCATTTGGAGGTTTGTCACTTTGCTGATAGCTCCTTTTTCTGATGACTAACACCTRTGTAGCTACCACAGAATGCTGTGGTACCTACCAGTTCCTAGCTGCTAAGCTTTCCTCACAGCAAAAATGCACTGTTTATTTCTAATCTTAGTTTTCTATCCAAGTTCTTGAATATTTTTTGTCTCTTGTAGCATGACTATTTAGTTACCTCAGATACATTTCTGGAAATCCAAATAAACCATTTATCCTTCACTTTTTTTCTGGTGCATTTGAAGAATTCTGTCAGATTTGTGAGCTATAACTTTTATTACAACTGGGGAACAGTTACTGCTGTCATCTGGTGTTTGTCTTATATTTCTGTTTTAATGATTGTTTTGACTAAATTACTGTCTCATCTAAAGAATTATACTGGTCTGAAAGTTTCCTGCATGATCCCTTAAGGCTTTTCAAAATGTAAGTGCAGTATTTGCTACCATGCAGTCTGTAAATAGAATCACTAGTATGAGAATATTTTCTTAGAGATTCAGTCAGCTTATTCTTAAATTCTTTTAATATTTTTGACTGTATATATCCTCTGTGGCCAAATGACTTAATGCCTGTTTAATTTCTCTATTACTTTTTCCTTCTCCCCTCCTCTTTTTGGGTACCTCTGTCCTTGGTGGCATCTCATCTTTTTTATGTAGAAAGAATAGGTTCAGGGTAAGTATTTTTCTAATATGTAGTTGGCAAAAAATGATGCAAGAAATTGTTTATCTTTTCAGCAACACCCTCATTTTCTTTAATTACATCTTCACCTCCTCTAATCCAAAAGACCTTATTCTCCCCTAATCGTCTTGGTTGTTATTACTTGTTTTATACCTATAGCTGTTTACTTCAGAGCCCATTTTAGGCCTCTCAAAAACAGGCCTTTGTTTTTCTTACACAATGAATCTTACAATCTGCTTTGTTGGCTTTACAAGCGTTGTATTTCCATATTCTGCATAACTTTGCAGTGGATTCCTGTAGGTAGAATGGCTGGAGGGCACTCTAAAATAGTACAACTGGTCTCTACACTGAAAAAGTGTTTGAAGTGCTGTTTGAAGACACCGTAAGATTTCATTTTCAGGATACAAAATTCATCTTAGTACTTAATATGCTTATAGTCCCCCACACACTTTGCTTATAGTCTCTAACACTTTCTTTGGAATTTCTTATGTTAATAGGTTTATTTCTGTTGTTTGAACAGGTTTTAGATGCAGGAAGACTAAAAGAATATGGTGAACCTTACATTTTGCTACAGGAAAAAGATGGCTTGTTTTACAAAATGGTGCAACAAGTGGGCAAGACTGAAGCAGCTTCTCTGATAGAAACAGCAAAACGGGTAATTTTAAAAGAAGTGTTAATTAAGTTTGTCTCTGCAGTTTGTTTTTTGCAAGTTCGCATGTCCAGTGTTATGGTAGGCCTTCCCCTACACTTAAGAATCTGTCAGCTTTGCAAGACTAAACCATCATTTTCAGTGCTTTTTAGTGGGTATACACAGACTTCCAAATGATAAATGTATTTATGTACCCTGAGTTAAAAGACTGTTTGGATTTCTTGCATCCATCTGTATGTACACACAATGGTAAGTGTTAATAGTATGTGACATACCCTCCTGTGGTAGGCCTTGGTCTTACAAAAACTTGTTGTAGAAGGATGTTAAGGCTGCGTAGTCCAGCATTCAGTTCTGTTGTTTCTACATTTTTAAAAGGACTCATGCAATTTTAGTTTCAGGATCAGTATCTGTGCACTCTTTTATTGTCTTTAAAAGTGAGATCATGTTCTTATTTTTGTGCTTTTTCTTCCTTTGTTCTTGTATCCTTGCTTCATGCTGCACACAGGATGAATGGTGCTCAATTAAGAAATAGCCATTGAATGTTTTGTTACCTCCTTGTTCCTTACAAGGCTCTGTGCCTGCCTACTACTTACTATTCAAATCCTACTCAGAGTACAAAATTATTAATGTAATTGTGAGCATTCCTCTGGCAATCAAGGTGTTTAAGAAACATCAATGGATTAATTTTCATAATATGCCTCTGAGGTGAGGCTGTATCATCTCCACTTTTCAGATGGAAAGCTGAAGCAGAGATAAGAAGATGAAAAGTGACCTGTGATTGAGGAGCTCATTTTGACTAGCTTTTGGCTTGATTTCTATTTTTGTGATAATTTAGTGCCCAGGATGTCCAGAGCAAGGTTTTAATTTCCCTCTGTGCCTATGAAAGCTGAGCACTGCTGCAGCTGAGACCCCCAGTACTCAGGCTGGGAGCAACATATTCATGTAACATTACTTTCAGTGTACAAGTAAGGTACCGATGTTAGGCATGTAGAGACCTAAGAAAGTCTTTTCAATGTAAGAGATAAAGGTCTATCTCTAGTCCCTATGCTTTCCTCTTCTCAAGCTGCTTGATGTCTGGAGCAGAAGTATGGCAACATACATTGCAAAGTATTTCCTGGGGAAACAGGAGAGGAATAGGCAAGAAGTAGTGCATAAAGGCAGGAAATGGAATGTCAGGTGCCGGGCTACAGTAAAATAGTGGATTTCCAAGTAAGAATGGACACATTACTGGCATCTTGGAAAAGCCTGAAAAAATGTGCTGTTGTGGAGGCTACATGCTCCTTTCTTAAGACTATTTTACTGGACTTTTTGAAGGTTAGGAAAGAAGTTTCTGTTCATTAGGATTTTTTCAGAGGAACTAAAATCCTTTTGGGGGGGCGGGGAGTGGAGAGTTTTTCAGGTGAAGCTTTGTGGCTAAGAGCATACACTATAAATTCATGTGTGGCACAGCTTTTTCCTTAACTAGACTATCTAATGAGTTCTGCTGTCCTCCTCAAGTGCTTCAATGGAGCTTCTTGTATTTTATTACTAGAAGTGTAATGGGTTACCCATGTTTTTCATGGTATATGTATGACAATCTGGAGCTTATATAAATTATGTTACAAAGGATAGATTCAAATTCATATGACCAGTGTTTGTCTATAAAGTGAAGGCCAGCTTCCTAAGGCTTGATCCTTGGAATGGCTAGAGGTGAGGCTGTCTAGCTGTCATCTGTAGATTTAGCCATGTCATGCTGTCTCTCCTTCCTTCCCTGCAGCCCTCCCCAGTTGCACAATTGCATTCAAAGATAATTCAAAATATATAAAAATAATTACTTGATGTTACTTGCCCATATAGTCATCTGCAGTTATGTGATGTGATTTTGTACAGGAAGGGAAGAGAGCCAGGAACCAGTCTCTGCTGAAATGTGGTTTGATGAAAAAGTTTGCTAACTCTCAGGCTAGAAGGCAGATACAAGCTTTAGCATCTGCCAAGAGTGCAAAGCATGGTGCTTATGCACACTCAGTCCAAAAAAAATGGGAATCGAGAGACTATATCTTYAGACAGCAGCTTATCCAGAAGCACAGTTACAGTTCTTTCTGTTCAAATGACTTGGACATTAATTCAAGGTTTTCTTTATTGATGTCCCTTGTGCTTCATGCCTACTTTCAGAGAAGTTCCTTAGTCAGAAGAGCTGGTTCTCGTGGCTGTTCTTTTTACACCTTATAAGTCTGTTACATGGATTGCTCTTGGTCTCATACATTCCTATTGTGGTTATTAAGAACTGTTTTTATGAAGAACAGCTTTTTTTCTGTTGTTGAAGAACAGCATGCTGCACATTAAAAGAGATGATAGTATGGCATATATATATATATATATATATATACACACACACACATATATATATACACACACACACGTTTCAAAAGGCATTACAGTGGGTTGCTAAATAAAATGGCTTGGAATGGAGCCATGCTTTGACAATGATCACTTGATTTATTGCATTTTGGACCTGAATCTTGGGCAGAACATACTTGTATTAAGAGCTTCTTTCAGTAAGGTGAGACTTCAGATACATTTTTTGGAACAGTATAGCTTCTGTATATATTCTTTAAGTGCCTGTAATGCACATATGAGTAACCATCACAAATGATTAGGGACTATGCACTTTAAATTGGAAACCTAATTTGGGACATCTTTGAAGAAGCCTAATTTTCCAAAAAATCTCTTAGGTGTCCTAGCTAAACRTTGAAAGATTCAGCCATTCAAGATCACTATACCTCCTGAAACCTTAGCGCAGTCTTCCAAATTGATCTAAACTTGCTATTTGTGTGTCTGTTTTGGTCGATGAGTATCCCTGATTTTTGCACAAATGCAGAAGAAAACCACCTCAGTACAGCTCAAGCTGGAGACTGCCGGGTACTTTCTAAGCAGCGCATGAGCCTGACTGCAATAGGGTTGTGCTTTGCACCATTAGACTTGTCTCCAGAATGACGCCCTAGGAGAAAGCTATTTTTATCTTTGTTCAGTTTACAAGAAGCTATTAGGAGAAAATCCTATGGGAAAGTGAGATATAGTCATCAGACAGTTAAAGAAGTGTGCTCAATTATTCAGATAAACAAAACTTAATGTGTTCTCCTGTTGAGAGAAGCTTTTCCATGAACTTTGGTGGCAGCAGGATAGGGCTGTTTTTCTGTCAATCAGTTTTTGAATACTTTGAGGGAAAAGTAAGGATGATTTTGTATTAAAGCTATGACAGATGTGTAAATATTAAAATACTAGCTGTTATCTCACCTCAGTGATTACTTTTTAAAAGGTTGCAGCTCTGTTGGCAATGAAAGAAGCTTGAATAAAGACTTGGGCATTTAATATCTTGAGGGATTGGGCCCAGGGGAAGAATTGCAATGAGACAGCTGAAAAGCAGCTGCCATTTCATTATGTCTCTAGTAACGTGCCAAGSTTTTCTGTTAAATTAAAAAAAAAATTGTATTCAAAAGCTACAGTAAAAGTATGTCAAAGTTATGTTTTAAACCAGGAAAATGATGGGAATATGCAACTGAGGTTCCAATCTCTGTAGCCTGCGTGCAGCCAGGCACCTGATTAACTTTCTCCTTTTGCATCCTATTGTGGCTGGTTACTGAGGAATGCTTCTTAACAGGACTTCCATTTCTTTTGTTGATTCAAATCAGGCCTTAATATTCTTTGAAAATTCTAAAGATGCATATAAAGTGTGTTAGTGTGTGTACACAAAAGAAGACAGTGGTACTTTCAGGAGTGTTTATATAGTATAACTATTTCTTTTTTATCCCACATGTCTTATTCAGATGTATGAAGAGAACATTATTATCAAACAAACTGAACTTTGTTGACAGCACTCCCAAATATAAATTGGAGAAATGTTTCATAAACCCTAGTCTGAGCAGTATGAATATGAGACCTAACTCGTGACACGTGTCAGCTTCAGAGAGATAGTGTATTTTCTGTTTTTAAAGACTCAAACAAAACTTTGCACAGTCGTCTTTGAAAAAATTGCATTTGAAGTCCTTTTTCACCCAAACACATTTTTAGATAAGAGCACACAAGTCTTGACGTTATTTCATTTTGTTATGCGCATCTGTCAAGGAACAGAGATATGATACAGCTACTAAAAACTGATGATTGTGGAACAGTGAAACTTGACAGCATTTCATTTCCTTTATGTTCTGATTATACATTTATCAGGAAACCTGTATCTCTTCTAGTTCAGCTAGAAATTGGTAGAATTCAAGAACTCAAAGGCTTAGCAAAGAACTGTCCTATTATTTGGTATCATCTTACATTTTAGAGAAGTTGCTTGGTTGAGTCATTGTTAAAGCTTTTGCTTCTTTCGTTATTGTGATTCACTATCCAGAGATCACGTTTCTATAGGCCCTATAACTGCTCTGCAGCACAAATTAAACACTGGGATATTTCATACATATATCACAAAGTTTCAATGGTTGTCAATCATAGTTTGTAAAATATAGGGATTACAACCTGATATTAACATCCAAATCCATTATGTTCATTTTATGTGTGAAAATGAGAAACCCTTGTGCAGACGCAAGATTTCACAGCTTCTTTGTCACCCTGTTTTTAATTTATCTCCATGTTTTGAGCTAGTAAAATGATTTTACTTATCAGTTTAATGTAAAGTGATAACATATATCTTTGTATCTGAATTACCAGAATCTGAGTGGATCTACAGGTTGCGTGGGTTTTTCTCAGACTTTGTTATAATGTAAGATCAATACTGTAATTTTACTAATTTTTCAATGACACTGAATGCCACTAATCTAAAGTTCCTGCTTTGATTCCTTATTGAAATGTATTTACCTATACTGTATTAATCTCCAGAAATTTTATCTGAAACTAAAAGTTTAGGTTATACTTAATCTATAATTACTTACAGAATATAATATTTGTCCTAGGTTTACGTCAGTAAGAATTATCCAGAAGTTGTTCAGAATGGTCAGCTTGCCATGGACTCCTCCTTGGATCCTTGCTTAGGAGCATGCATCACCGAAACTGCACTGTGATTCCTGACGACCACAATTGTTCTCCAGAGAACGTAAACCTGAGATCCTCTAAACTCAGTGGCTGACGATGTTTGAAAGTTTCATCAGGGGAGGAGAAGGCGGTGATTCTTTGCACTGGACATCCTTTCTATTTAATACTGAGAAGAAATGTTTTTCTGTGCCTGTTTCTTTAATTTCAGTGCAATATATGTTTTCCTTTCCAACTAAGTATGTTTTTATTGCTAAGGAAACTAGGCAGACTAAGATTTTATTTGAAAGTTATGTGGTAGAGATCTCTTTTATTTAAACAGGTGCAGGACACCTAACAGATCTAGGGTGCATTTTTGGAGCTTATTAAAAAATTGAGAAGTGTCCTTTTTCTCTTTTGGAAATATTTTGAGAGCAAGCAAAAAGAGAATTTGTTCAGTGTCACTTTAACACAATAACTAGATCTAAACAGTGGATTTGGTAGTGTACAACTTAGTTGTCTAATGCAACTGTCTTTCTACCTGTCTTTCAGATTGGTAGAAACAAGAATTGAACAAGCCAAAAAACTTTTCTTTTTGATAGCAAAAAATACTATATACTTATTTTTTGATAAATAATTCAAATAATGCTGTCCAAGACAAATGTAAATATTACCTTTTTTTGCTGAAATCCAAATGCTGAAAAATCAATATCACTCTTCTGTACTTTAGAAGAAAATTACTACATTTGCACTGAAGAAATATTTAAATAATTTAATATACATTCCTTTTTTTATCCAGGTTATCAAAGAAAAAAGTATTAAAATAACTTGAGGAAATGCTTGAATGACATGTCATTAGACCTAAATACCATGTAGTACAAAGTTATCTTCAGCACAACACATTGAAATGTATACATTATTTGCATTTATTGTGCCTTAATATTTGTGCCTTCAAGCCAAAGCTATAACTGCAGGGTACACAACAAATTCATTAAATATACTTTACAGATATTTAACCTTAGTATATTTACAATTTTACATCAGGGGTTCTCTTGAACTCAAGCTGTTTGAAGTTACCATCCTACTGGAATAGGTAGGAAAGTACAAGCTGTAGTTTTGAATGGCTGTTGCTGATAGTGAGAGGAATGCAGTGAGAGAGAGAGATTCTGTGTTCATATGTTATGTCCTGATTCAGCAAAGCACTTTAACATAAAGACACTATTCCCATGCTTAAAAAAGTCAGGCAAGTGCTATGCTGCTTCAGATTTTTTCATGTTTAGTGAAATACCTACTTTTTGAGGTCCAGTGCAGAATAAATCTTGCTGTTTAAATGGCACAGGAAAGACTAGAAAGTAACAGATCTCTTCAGGACACAGAAAATACTGTGCTCTTCAAAAAATCTTGAAGATGCTCACTATCACTGCTGTAAGATAAATATTGTTTACCCAATGAAAAAAGTGGTCTAAAACCAAGGCAAACTAAACTGTTTCTCATTTCAAGCAGTCCTACGAGCAAATATCCGATTCAAATACAAAATTACTCTCTCCTTATCGGGAAGTAAACTGAGGCCAAAACCTGTGCCTCAGCATAAGGGCTCACCTAGGTGGTCTTTGTCCTGCACAGAAACCCAGTCCAGTGGCAAGAGGCAAAAGCTTCATTTCCCTCAGGCAGCACCTTTCCTGCAGCAGGGCTCGCGCTCCTGCTGCAAAATACCAGGAGAGAGGCGAGTACCTCTTGCTGCCTGAGCTCCCCGGGTTTCTCTTCGTCCCCTTCAGTTCGAGGGGGGGTGCAGAGGCCGCAGAGCTTGGTGCAGGAGGTGCAGCGCTCCGCGTGGTGGTTTCGTGAGCCCCAAGGATCCACCGCTGCTTTCCTTGGTTCTGGTTTGCTGGCCTGCACAGGGGTGGCGGCTGGTTTCTGGTAACAATCTCTTGTGCTGTTAGCAGGATGTTACAAAATGAAATACTTTGTCCCTAGGCTTTTTTTTTTTTTTTTTTGGCAGGTTCTGACACTTTTTCTTTGGTGTGTAGCACCTTACACTATAGCCAAGGCCATCGAAATCAGCAGAAGTGAGCTTCGCACAGTGATGCAGAACATGAGTCTTGTGCTATGTCTGGTGCTAAATAAAAGAGAGTTAGGGACACGTACCTGTCCCCAAAGCCAAATGGCACAGATTGGCTCATGTAAGCAGTGCTTCTGGCTAATCCCTTCTCGAGCATGCCAGCCAGGTCCACATCCCATATCACTTGGCCCTTGATCTCCTCTAAGCCCCTGTGGTCCCTGCTATGCACCTAATTCACAGTTATTATCCTGTATGCTTTGCTTTKTTTTTTTACTTTTCAAGTTCAAAGTGTCTGAAATAAGGTTATGTCTATTCTGCAGCTCAGTAGAGTGATGTTTGTCACTCTACTAAAGCAGAGGTATGTCAAGGTGTAAAGAAGTGTTTCAGTGTGTCTGGTCACCTGGTATGATGCTGGGGGACTGTGCAGGGAGTGAAGAGAGTCCAAGCTGGCATGGTCTTGTCTTTGCTGCCTTTTGGAAGGGATCCATGGTGTGAACTATCTCAGGCTCTGCCCAAGCTTTGTCGTGGAGACACCAAGCTGGAGCGATCCAGAACAGAGCTAGGGAGTGAGCTGATGGTTAAGCAGTGTAGACATGTTGTGGGGCCTGGTGCTTGAGCTTATTTGTGTTTATCTTTTTTTAATGACCAGCTGGGACATACCCACAGAGTCTAATCCTGTTTGACAACTGTGCATTCTTTTAATTTCTAAACAGTTAGTTCTTACAAGAGAAGAAGTACTATGTATAATACATGAAGACTTTTATGCACTCTAAGAGAACAGTGCATTGTCCTGGCCATATATCTTGAGTTTATTTTTTTATCAAAATCGAGGAGAAATATGTGTATGAACCAAGGGTATAATTATAGTTTTAATACATTTCAGCTCTGAAATGAATCTATGGTGAGTTGTATTCCAGAGCAGAACTCCAAGATGCTGGCTGCTGCAGAGCCACTGGTGTGAGACCCTGACAGATCTAGCTATCAATCTGTAAGCTAGAATTAATTTGATACTGTAGCTTTTTGAATGCGCACAAAAATGTTAGGAATCTCTGAAAATACTGATTCTGCTTCTTCACATGTTTTGACAGGACATTACTAGCTCTATGTATCATATCAAATATCAGTGTAAGAAAATTCAAATTAAAAAAATCACACTGATAACCCATAAATTGCTGAATAGAGCAACTGGTAGTGAGTCATTCATATCTGTCATTGGCATTATATCCATCTTTTTAGTTTAAAGAAAGTAACAAAAATACTTTAAACAGAAAATTGTTTTGCAGCTTCTTTTGTTGTTTTTGTTGATACTTGTTTTGTTTAGCTGACTGTTTGTTAAGATTGACTGATCCATTTAATTTCAGTTGAGGAAAAAAGTGCAGTGTACCTGAATGGTAAAACTCAAATCAGGTATGAGAAAGGCCTTTCTTTAATGAATGTCTTGATTTGTTAAAAGTACAAATTATCTTTCTGGCAGTGTGCTCTATATTTCCTTTTAAGGAAAAATTCAAATAGTTCTAAACTTTCATTCTGAAAACACTCATGCTTTATTTGGAAATAGCAAAACTGGTTATTATAAGTTACATTCCATCATGGGGATCTTGGAAAAAGAGCTCAGTCTTCTGAGTTATTAACGCCTTTAAAATATTTCTTCACCACCAGGTGCCTTAAAGTATTCTGGAGTCTTCTTTCTAATATATATCATTTTATACAGTAATTCTGAAAATCATCAGTTACAGAATTGTTGTTTGTTTGGTGTAAGAGACGAGGAACAGCCTCTACTTTTGATCTAAAGAATTGTACCGGCCATTAAATTTGGTATAACTTTACTTCACCCCTCATCAAAAGACCACTGGTAGAGTCAAAACCAACACAGTTCTCAAGAATAGGTTATCCGATGTTTTGCCTGTTCTGCGGGCAAAATTTTGTTTAGTGAACTGAACCAGAGCTCATTTGCAAATAGTTTTAGTCTTCTGCAGTATCATTCACCCTGCTCTTTGGAAGAGGGAAGATGTTCTTCTGGCCAAGATCAGTAATCTTCATTGTTTAATTGACATTGACTGTTTCTTAYAACCTTCCCAATATGTGTTTAAAATAAAATTAAGAAGCAGAAGAAGACAAAAGATCCAAATGGTATAGAAACCTTCTTGAAAATACTGCTTTTCATGTTAATCTGACCTTTCCAAATATCTAAGTATGTTTGCCTTTTTTTTGAGGGGAAAAAAAGAGAAAAAATTAAAATCAGTTACTTCCTTTAAGAGCAATGAGCTTCTCACACTTTAGCAGAGGAATGTGGCTTTCTGTATATGTTTTACACTGTGTAACATGGCACTGCTTTTTCATCATTTTAACTCTGGTTTTGTTTTGGATTTTTTTTGGCATTTGTATGATAATTTGATTTTGTTGTTGCTACAGAATGGTTTCTTTTGTTGACGTTCACATGACAACTTCTGTCATACAATAAAATGTGTTTCTCAAAAGTGTACAGAATTCTGTTGTTATTGTAAATGTGCGGTTGAAGGCAGAAATGYAGGGCTGTGCTAAGCAGACGTCGTGCCTGTAAGCTCCAAATAACACTTTTTTGTGGCATTGCCAACTCCAAGTGCTGAAAATCCTCCATTATGAGGTATAAAACAGAATAGTAAGAATAATACATTTCAGCTTGCTTTTACCAGTCTTCTGGTTTCAGAGCTCTTCACAGATGACATTTTCAAGCTTTTTGCCTCAATGACAAGGGCTAGAAAGTAATTCCGATAGATTTTCAAAAACTGTGATATGACTTGAAGAAAAAAAACACTACAATTGCAAAAGCACAGAATCAGACATGGTCTCTACCTCAAAAAGCTACAAAGCTGAATGGGCTGGGCAGGCAGAAGGTGGAAAGTTAATGGACACACAGGTGAAATGCGCTAGCAGCACAACTCCAAAATCTGACATCCTCTTTCTCCATCTTCTATCTGATGAATTGCTTAATTTAACAAGACACTGTCAACAAAAGCTTGCTCTTCAGTGTTACAGGCCCAGATTTTTTGTAACATAAATGCAGTGCATGAACGGGGCCAGAGAACACTGTAGAACTTTTTCTTGAAAACATTGCCAGGACACCAAAAAAGAGGATTTCTCTTCCTTCCTTCCTAAGCTGAGAAATGCTACATTTTTGTTTGTTCTGTACTAGCAAGAAGACTAAGGCCAGGAATATGGACCATATGGTGCTTTGGTTGATTTAACATGTGTGCACTTTTGCAGAGTAGGGATTTCTGCAAGTGGAGTTATGCAAGTAATTCACTGTGAGTCATTCATGCATTAAGTGCCTCTTCCCACAATCAGGTCATCTCCTGACAATCATTCCTTTTTTTTTTTTTTTTTTGGAATTACTCAACAAATCCTTTTGCAATTACTTTTAAGCATTCTGTTTTGATCACAAATAATTTTTGTATCTGGTTAGTTTATTGCTTTTTGAGTAATATTTATAATAGTAGATCAGAGAAACTACATAGTATTGTCTCTGTATCAATTGGTGTAAATGGCCATACCCATGAATTTTCATTCGTTTCAGGCATGCAAGCGTGTGTTCATTTCTGTGAGTATCCCTGTCAGTAAGGCTAGATTAACTTGAATAGCATGTCATGTCATGCATACATGTCAACACAAAAGGGAAGAGAAGCTGCATTTTTTGAACAGTTTTATGGAAAAGCCTCCTGTCTCATTTCTAGTAGCAAGGACGATCATGGCCTCTAGAGGAAGGTGCCTCTGTGAATGACAATAGATGGAGGCAGGAATGAATCGTTTGGGTCTGTAAGGAGAGAATATGTTTGGAAAGCACAAGGTTTGGAAGGAGTCTCATGGCACTGTTTTCACCTGGGAAGGTCTTGTATATATTTACATGCTCGTGCGAAGTTGCAACAGATGCTGGGCAGAACCAGTTCGTGCTGCTGAAAGAAGAAAGTGAAAGGCCAAGTGGTGCCGGGAAGCACCAGCAGATGCTTCTCCTCTGAAGGGAGAGARCAGGGAAGCACGTTCCCCGCAGGTGTCACCCTTACGGGTACGGTGACAGGGGCGAGCACCGCGTCTGTGGCCACTAGGAGAAACCAGGGTCTTTTGGGAGGATGAGCGCTCAGAAGAGTAGAGACTTGTAGGGCGAGCTTCCTCGACTGTGAAGGCAGCAACAGTGGGGTTTCCCTCTGAGGTCTCAGTCTTGCAAGCAAAAAGTTGCTCTTTTTTTCCCCTCTTTTAAGGGCGTGTGCTGGAGCAACAAATTGCGAAGCTCTTGGGTGCTTTGTGAGGAAGGTGTAGCCGCTGACAATGGTTTAAAGGACCTCCTAATGGGCTAGTTAATTGGCTAATGGGGATTCCTTTGCTGCAGCCTAATGAATGTGAGTGCAGCGATTACTTAACAGAGACGTGCAGATCTCTGCGAGATGACTTTGCAGGGTTGCCAAAAGTAATGGGTAACAAACCAGTCAGAGCTGCTGATGCTGTTGTCACAGATTTACCAGAAAGGCTGCTTTTCCGTCCAGCTTCTCCTTTTTTTTTTTTTTTTTTTCCCTCTCTCTCTCTTCTCACGAGGAGATTATCAGTCATCCTTTCCCTGGAACTGTTATTGAGGCAAACTGCTATCACAGTGTATTAATGTCTGTACTGTGCCTTTTTGTGACTTCTTGCTGGGTGAAGGTTGTCAAGCTCACACGATTTTTAAGCCCTGCTACTGTAACTGTGGCTACTGTTGGTAACTTTTCAGGGCTTTCATTTGCCTATCCTGAGGGGACTGTAATAAAGTCTGGCCCCTGCTGTTAAATTGTTGGCATAATTCCTTTTTTTGAGTGGGAAAGTTGATCTTACCCTGGAAGAAACGTCAGCTGTGCTAGAGTTTTAACACCTAACCATATCATAACTGAGGCAATCATGCAGCTTGCTTAAAAGCTGAATGTGTTTCTCTTCTCTGAGCCATTGCCTTGAAGTTAGGATAGAGCTTGATTTCCCACTTCGAGTTATCTGGACTGAGCTTAATCCCAAATTTTAGTGAGGAGTTGATTTATTGTCTAAAATCAGGGAGGGTACATTAATTCCCCATCTGCCACCCAGCATGCCCACTCAGAAAGAAAGAAACCTTCTCCGCTGTAGGTAGGATCAAAACCAAAGGATATAAACAGAACTGAAGTTCATGTGTCCAGGCAGTTATTCTGGAAAACTCGATGCTGCTGCCACTTAACCCTCTAATTGCCTGAAAACTCTACAGATAGATACCTTACTTTTCACCTTAAATTTTACCCAGGAGCCCAGAGCCACACTTCTTYGCATGTCCAGAGCTGTCCCTGAGATAAGACTGGGCAGCCTGGTGCCTCGCTCACACACGAGTCTCCCTGGCTCCAAGTACTTCTTTCTCTGTTTATGGGGTTTGATGGGCCCCCAGGACTCAGAGCCTCCCCACACATGGCAGTGGCAGCTCCAGCCTTAAAGCACATGCACATGGGAGAGGGAAAATGAGGATCCCACCCTTCCTGTACTCTTAGCCCTCTTCTGTTTCAGGGCTTTGAGCCCACGTTACCGTCTCTTGGGAAAGTGCCATCAGGCTAAGGGGTGCCTAGGGGCTGCAGGAGAAAGGCAATCTCTGCTTGTCCATTATAGCAGTGCCACCTTCCTGAAGGCATTTCCTAGAGTCATGGTGCCCAGGAGAGAAGAAGAGAAAGCGGGATGCTGTAACCACTCATCAGTGAGGAGAAGTGCGTGGCTGTGCCTCTAGTCTACCCAAAATAGTCTTGGGATAGCAAAAGTCAGGGGAGCAGGGAGTGAGCCCAGGACTTCGCACTCCCTGGTGATTGTCCTCAAAAGCAGGTTTCAGAGTCATGCATGCGCTCTTGCGCTCTCCCCTCCACCCCCCGACCTAATGAGTCTGAAATTCCTTGGTACAGAGTGGTGCATTTTCAAAGCAGGGGTGGAGGATCCTCCACCCCAGGTAGCCTCCAGCCTGGTTGTTAGGGCACTCTCATGGGATGTGGGAGACATGAGTTTGAACCCCTTGGGCTGAGGCGGGAGAGGAACCCAGGCCTCCCACTTCCTCAGCATATACTTTGAATACCAAGGCATTATATAATAARAGCTATCACCACCTTTTCTTCTTCCTGCTTTGTTTTTAAAAGGCTGATCTGTGTGGAATCTTTTGAAAGAAAGGGCGTAGGTACCAATCTCCAGGAGAAGATTTCAGACAATGGATCCCAAGCAGACAGGATTGCCTCACTCCAGCCTCAAGGGGCTTTTAGTGCAAGAGAAAATTTCAGATACACCCTTGTCCTCTACTTTTCCTGTTGCTTGAATGTAAGCAGCTGTGTGATCCCTTCAAGGAGCTCCCACTTCGCCCTGCTGGCTGCTTTAGGTTCAACTCTGAAGCGCCCAAGCTTTCACCATAAATCACACAGGGAGGCTGAGCACAGTTCACAAGCTGCTGAAGGCCAGGCACCTAAAAATCAGGGATTTCAGTGCCTAAACCTCTGCTGAATCTAATCTTAATTTCTCTAGTGAATTCAGGTTGTCAAATCCAGAAAAAGCTACCTACCTCTTTGAAAARAATATGAGGATGGAGGCCAGATGAAGCAGGGTGTGTTTGTATAATTGCATAAGCAGGTAACACAGTTTTTGTTGCTTTGAAAACTTTAGACTGAAAGAGACTAAAAATAGCCCTCCACAAAAAGTCTTAATTGTTGCGCTCCATGAACACTCATTTGAAATAGTCAGTCTGGGCAGTCAATTCCGATGTAGTCCTTTGGGTGTAAGTACCAAAGTCCAGACAGACAGTCCCAGGTGTCTCTGATGCACAATCACACAAAGATTCAAGTTTCCATAGCTCTGATCAAGCAAAATGTCCTCTGCCCTAACTGAGGAGGAAGAARTCTTTATTTCCCAAAGTTTAAATGAATTGTACRTGGTGCCTATTAATCAATGGAGTCAAATTTGGATCAGCCTCAACTCTTTTAATTTATACTCATTGATGAGCTTATACAAATAAATCTTATGCAAATAGTTTTGCAACCTTGAAATTTTTTTGTGCAACCAGTTTTTAAAACATTCATATATGGAAATCTATTATTTCCCCTTCATTTTCTAGACAGAAACCTCACTCTAGAGCRGGCTATGCTAGACCAGCAGTAGGATCTTCACGAAAGATAGAAGACTGGCTTATTGCAACAGATGATACTGTAAATCAAAGGAGACCAGGCAACCAAAATGAAAAAAGGATGCTGCTGTCCTCATCACACTTTTGTCAATAGAAGCATGACAAAGCCTGACAAAGACCCACTGGATCCCCTTCACTCACATCTCTATTATCATAAATTGTTAGGGAAGAGATCATCAGTATCTGATTAGGTTGATTTTCAGCCACAACGGTTCCATTCTCTTTTCTGTGTAAGTGTTTTTCAATGTTGATCACTACTATCTGAGGAACTCCAACTCTTGTAAAGGAGAACAGAGTTGTCTCCACTTTTGGAGACATTCAAGAAAACTGAAAGACACTAAATGTAAATCCTTCCCAGGATGTCCTGAAAGGCTGTCCTACGTTCGAGGAAGCCCAGCCGCGGCAGAAATGGCTGTTTACCCCAGGCCTGGTCTGCATGCCCAGATATGGTGCTCCATGGACCCTTGGGTAGTTTTTGCCAGGTGCTGTGATGAGATGCCTGCTCTGATACCATCAAGAGATCCTCATCACAGTAAAATAAAAGAAAGAAGGTATTACAGAGGATCGTTTCAATACCTGACACTCTTACACTTGGCTAATTGTATTTCTTCATTAAGATAAGGATCAGTATTCAGCTTCTCCAACATTTAGGTCAGCCTTCCAGTACATTTGCACTTGCAAGGAAGAGCTGCTTTAATGATGGAGAATGAAGCTTTCCAAGAGTTGCATCATGACTTCTGTGTTAATATCATTTAAACACGATAAAATGCAAATAGTATTGACTGTCAGTAGACAATCAAGCTTAATCATCTAAGTCCACACACATACATGTGCTAAAACTAATCTCCCTGACAGTAAACACAGATACATCTTTGCGTCTCTCTGCCCACCTGAGAGCATTCACTTTGACTAAAGTAACACATCAGCTCTAGTCACTCAGCTGAGCAAATGGGCTGCCACTGGCTCAAAAAGGTTCTAACTCCTGGAGGTACCCTCATTCCCTGTTTGCTGTTCACAGAAGTATGACATTGCCACTAGACATTACTGTAAACAATTCTGTGTTAAATAGACCCGCACACTGAATTATAGGCAGTCAGAGGGCATTTCTAATGCATAGCTCCAGTTCACTCTTCCAATATGCTTTGGGTATCAAAGTCTTGCACACCCAACTTTTGAAGACACTCTGAATTGTGAGATGGGGATGTCAGCTAAATGTTAGCTAGCAGAGAAGCTCAAACTGTTCTACATTTGGGATTTATGGAAGTACAAGGGTACCCACATACTCTTTTTTAAGTCTGGGTTTTGGAACTGGAATGAAATACAAAAGGAAAGACAGATAGATATTAATTTGAAGTGGGCTCAGTTAGTGACTAGCCATCTTCAGTGAATAAATGTTCCCTAAAGGTTAAATGGGACCACATGTGTTTTAAGAAATGCAGATTAAGCACATGGTGGAAGTTAAATGTGTTTAATTGTAATTCTATTGTGGGATGTTCAGTTTGCAGTGTCAGAATAACTGAACTACTTGTAGGTAATTGTTAACCTTAACACCATGCCAGTGTTCATATTCTTTGAACTGTAGGGTTTTAGGGGTTGCCCGAATCTGTGGTTCTCTAAGAGGGGTGATATTCTTTCTATCAACTTTTGTTGCTTTGTGAACATAAACAAACTAGGATCGGTTCAGGGTTGATGAAGCTGAACTTCAGAAGTTTCTCACTGCCCTTATGAACTGCAGGTTGCAGCAATTTTGTTTCCTCTTTCTCAGCTCTACTGGCAAAACACTGCCTTGGGTTTTAATGATCTGGAAAAATGCAACAGCCAGTCAGCAGGTGTCTAGAGAAACCAAAAGGTGGTGTAGGACATGATCCTTGGAGCAGCCTCCCACTGGTAAGGAAATCCTGACATGCAGTTGAGCACAGTTGGTGTCCTTCAAGGGCACCTATCTCTCTCCTTTGATTATATAGTCCCTTATTTTAAGGCGACTGCTTCATAAAGCACTTTAAACCTAGCTTACAGATGCCTACCAGCTGAATCTCACCATAAAAGTCTTACCAAACAACATCTGCTCTCCTAGCTAAGCCTGATGTCCACAAGCCTGTTCAGAGAGTGCCCAATCTTGAACACAGATGAGCCCTTTAGACACTTCTCTTCCCATTCAAAGCTGTGCAGATATATACATACTCCCATCTGTAATCACATTACATTCCCACAGAAGCTACAACAACTGCAGTGTGAAAACTTTTCTGATAGGTATTATTTAGTATTTATTGTATTTTCAGCTGGAAAGAGGAGTATGTACCCATGCTGTGTTAGAAAGTAAAGAATCTTACACCCCAAAATAACAAAACCCACGAACTCACAAGTATTTCCTGTGAATAAACACGCCAGCCTACTGCAAAGGTTTGAATCAAGGACCTGAAAACACGCTGCCTCCTAATAACAGTTGAATGCCGACTCCTCCCAGCTGGATGGCGTACTCAGTTTGGGGATTATGTGTGTTAAACCCTTGCTCTGATACCTTTGCTTGGGCAAAGCCTTCCTTGACTTCATTTGTTCTGATGCAGTCAAATTTGGGTGAATCAGACTCCCTCAGAGTGTCCAGCCTGACTCAAGCGTTAAGAATCCCGCCTTTAGTTACTGCAGAATAGCTAAAACAGACTCCAGCAGTGRATTCTCCTTTAATATTAACTCTGTAAGTGTTTTTCTACATGAACTGCAGGGATGAAACCACGGCCCCTTTGAACCCCCGCTAGCAGCGGTGTGTTCTGAATTACTCCAATAAAGTAGATTTGTAAGAATGAATCTGTGGACATAGTGGGGAAGCCTGTGCTCATAAATAAATGGCCCAGAGCTTGTGTCTATACTACTAAGCTAAAGGCAGCTAATGCTGTGCCAGGCACGGTGCAGGCTACACCATGGTCCCAGCATGCTCTTTAGGTGCCGTATAGAGGAGGATCGGTGTTTTGGAGGGGAAAGAGGTATATAAACATATATACAAGTCTGGTGCCACTTGCACTCAGACTGGGAAAACTCTCCCCGGCCCCTCTCTTTGCTTGCGTCCTCCCTGCAGCGGGCTGCCCTCCCTGCGACAGTTTCTCTCTGAGGGGCGTTTGGAGTATTAGGTATTAGGAACTTCTTTCACAGCTGGTAGTGTGTATACAAGCACACAATACACTGTGAGATACATACATGTGAAATCCGTGCACACATGCACACACACATATTTGTATATGTTCGTATATACATACACTTCACTTTTATGCCATACACAATTTGCTGTTATTACCAATATTGCAGACTAAGAGTGGTGGCCTGTTGTTCCTTTACAGTGTGAAGTGTTTTGTTGTGTATTTTTGGAGAACATATGCCAATCCACACTGATTTTAACAGGTCTCATTTTCTGAGCTTCAGTGGGCTTCAATGCGCACAGCACAACACTTTGGTGAGTTGGTTTTTCTCCCCCAAGGATGACAGGACTGAGGCGAATAATCAAAGCGCTACATCCCCTCTGCATTTTTCTTTTGACCAGAGCAGGGTAGCTAATGCCTAACTCCAGCTTCCCTCTTATCATCCTACTGTCAGGTCCCAGGCACCCGATTTTGTTACCTGCCTTTTGCTTAATTCTCTGGACTCATCTCCAGAAGAGACTCACTTTACTGACAAAGAATGCTAACAGTGTATTTGCCTAAATTCTTATGGATGAGAAAATTAATGCCCCCCCTCCTTTTTTTGTTGTTGCCATGGTCACAGGAAAGGAATTAAAGCATCAAAGCCTTCTATTTCCTGATGATGGATTAARGAAATTATTAATTTGTCTTATAAAAAGGCAGGTTGTGTCTCTGCAATTAATGTTAGAGGTCCCTTCATGAGGGGAATTTCAGCCTCCTGGGCGGAGAAGGCTAAAGCATCTGCTTATTCACCAGCTTAGATATATGGGGCTGCTATGGGGTCTATGCTTTCATTAGTCACTGCAGATAGGATTTGGCTGCTCAGGCAGTAGTTTCTTTGGGGCACAGGATTAAAGATTCAAGCTCCCCTATAAATTAAGCCTTTTTCTTTATCCATTTTTTATGCTCCATCCATGATCTCTTAGGATTTTTTTCCATCGCAGGATGAGGAAAAGGAAGAACTTAGAAAAAAAATACTTATGTTTAATTGTGTTTGATATGTTCTTACTCATTCCCTACCCTGCTTTTCTGGCTTCTTGGCGCCTGGTGGCTACCTACCTCTGAGGCTGCTATTTATGTGTGAGCTCTTCACAAAGGCTGGCTCAGCAGCAGGAAGCTTTGCCCTGGTGGCTCCAGGCCTGTCCATGCTGCATTGCTTGTCCACAGCCACCATGGTGGTCCCAGCCTTGGGAATGGAGGTGCCTGACCCCGGCTCACGCCTAGGTCCTGTAAAGACCTGCTGTGAGGTCTGGGCCTCTTTTCCCAGCTCTGTCTCACAATATTTCTCTAAGAGCTGCCTTGACAGGAGCCACTGCAGGGAGCACGTTGGCCAGCAAAGCCCTACTCCTTCCCCTGCCTTTGGGCTGCCCGTGTTGTGGGACATGATGGGGAGAAAAATATACTACTCTACTCGCCTCTGTTATAGGGAATTCTTGGTTCACCTTTTTGTCATCTTTTCTATTTTTTCTAAACAACTGCAGAGTGTATAATTTTTTATTACGGCATTTGTTTTCAAACATTTCTTCAAAGCTAGGAGAGGAAAAAAGCAGCCAAACCAAAACATGGAGACTTTGATCTTGATTCTCAGCAGAAATCACTTGACTCCCCAGAGAGTCCTACCATCTCAGACTTTGTTTCAGCATCCTCTGAGCAGAAAGGTGCTACTCACCTTTGACAGCCAGGAGCTGTATCATCCAGCCATACAATCCTGAAAGTCTTTTTCACATGCTCTTTTTCAGATGTGTCCTTTCATATTTCTTCTTGGTGAGTTCGGCTAATTTGCCCTTTTATTTACTTGAGTCTTTTTTTTTTTCCTGAAGGGGATTTCTTAATACTTTCCATTGAAATCAGTGGAATTAAATTGTTGCAGGATAATACCTGATGAGTTAGTGCTAGTTGGGATGAACGGAGTCAGAGTGGTGCTTGTGATGGGGAGCTGTAGCTCATGCGAATCTCGCGGCTCGTCCCTTTGATATAATGTCTCTCAGGCACTTTGCCTACCTTGCTGCAAGAAATAGGAACTTGTTTGTCACTCTTCCCAATGCTGAAATGACACAAAGAAGGAAAAGCTTTTCTCTCCAAGTGATTAGCTCCCATTTCTCTTTGATCTGCTTTATGCTAGTCCCTTTCCTTTTTGAGTGAAAAAAATGCCCAGACCTCTTCTTGGAAAAGCTGAATGCAATTTAGAAACTCAACAGGAGTTTGCATACCCGCCATATTTGTATGAATAACGCAGTGCTGCTCTCCCATTGACCACATTTAGATCACACTCAGCTCTGATATCTTTCTTGGGTATACTACCGCAGTCAGTAAGGCTCCTTCAGTTGATTGAAAGATATGAAACCCTTGTTCCTGGGCTTGATGGGTCTATAATTAAGAGCTTTAAGATCAATGTTGTAACTCCATGACAGACATTTCTTAGCTTTAAACACTTTAAATGATTTGCTGGTCTCAGATGCTGAGCCATAGTCCTTAAATTCTCAGTTGCTCATGACGGAAACCACATTTACCTCTGTGTTTATGCAATGGTTGGGGGGTCCCTCCCCATTCTGTGTGTAAACACACTGAGTCGCAAAGACACTGGGCGCCTACAAAGTCTAAAAAAGTAAAATGTTTCACCATGTGTACCCTGAGTGTACTTATACATCAATTAAGCCCACTTGAAAATGTTCCACAGTCTCTTGATGGGATTACTTTTTGCTTTGGTCAACAATGTATGCAACAATGCATTCACAATGTGCAAGGTTTAAAATAGGCCCTGAAAGAGTTTACTTTCTCCACAGAAAGCTTTTGAGAACTCAGAAACACCGATACTGTCTTTCCTAGCATGCCTTTTCTCTCTAGCTGTGTTGAGTAATTGAGTATTTGATAGGCCATGCAGCAGTTTATCCCTGAACACCTCCACAGCCCTTGATAGCAAGTGCTTTTATGCCAGCCTGCAGCAAGTATGAACTGCACTATCCTGTCGATCTTATTTTCTCCATATTTGATACCAGAAGGTTATGATGCTTTCCATAATCTCTCATTGTGTTGAGTGTCCAAATGCTGGTGGCCACGTGTATATAATGTATCTTGGCATTCAACATCAGAAGTGTGGGGAGAGGAAAGGTTATACGCTAAAGGAGAGGGAAGAAGAAGAAGCATAGCTAATGCTAAAAGCCTTTGCTCGATCCACAGTTTTCCTCCTATCGACTGAAGGAATTAAATTTACACGTAAATCCCTTTAAATTGAAATGTTCAATTTCTAATTCAGAGAAAGCTGAAAGAAAACTTTTTTATATGTCAGCTTTCTGTCTTCCCATTTGCCTCATCCGAGACTCTATAGCGACCCAATACAGGTCCCCAAAGGAGATTTGTGTCTTCTGCTCCTCAGTAGTCTTGCTATGAGCATCGTATGCTTTCTAGGTGATAGATTTGCACTATAGGGTGCACCATACAAATCTTGCTTGCTTGCTTTTTTTCATGGACTCCTGTGTGAAGATTTCCAGGTCATGCCAGCCTTCTCCACTAGAGAGGGAAAGATGGGATTGGAGACTTCAGTTGTGGTGTGAATCTGCTTGTCTTTGACCCCATAGGCTCTATGAAGCACACACACACACACACACACACACACACATGTATGTATGTATGTATGTATGTATATATGCTTATATAAAAATATTTAAAAAAATGTGTGAGTGTGTATATGTATATATGACCATATATGACCATACAGACCTGGTAATCTATTTCCAGAGGGATATGCATTATCTTCTGAAAGCTTGTGGAAAATCAGAAGGGGAGTTAATATGTGGTTAAACTTACTGTAGCTTTCTATGCTGTGGAAAACTCATTCAGAGATGGGTTTCTGCCATAAGTGGTGTAGAAAGAAGGACTCAGGATAGAAATCTTGACAAGACAGTTTTATTTCTGGGTCACCAAAGAAGGAAAGGGTTTCTGGGAGCTGAAAATTTGCATGCTATTTGCTTTGTGGCCTGGTCACTTTGAAGGGTGAAGATTTATTCCATCCTGAGAATCAGTTGGGGTAAATTCCTCAGATTTCCAGAGCCCTTTTCTTCCATGACAGCCCAATTGCCTCAGCAGACATTTTGCCAGGCAGGTGGCCACCCACTGCCATCATTACAGCTTCCTCTCCTTTTCCTGCCAAAGGTGCTTAACTCACTTGATATCTGTTGATGCTCTTGAATGAGATTTTCCCCCCATAAAGTAACTCCATTCTCATCTGCTAAACTTTTGTCTCATGTAACACACCTATAAAGAGAGTATCTGAAACCCATGCTGCCAGTCTCATTATTCAATATAAGCAACTGTCTTCCCATTAAACAAGCAAACAAACTTAATGCCTACTCTGTGTACCTCTAGAGAAAATTCTGAAAGGAGTTTAGCCAGAGTCACTGCTGCAAAGTACAAGAGACATCACTGCCTTGGTTATTGCCTGCATGGCATCAAAGTATGGAAATGAGATACAACATCTGTGTTCATTTTATAATAGAAAGTATTTCCTCTTATAGAATGTATGTGCACATTTATATAGCTATGTATTACCTAATACAGACATGATGGTTATCACACCTGAGGGTATCACCTAGGGCTGGTGGGTCTGACACAGGACCTCAAGAGGCTTGAGCAGCAGCTGGGGTCCAGGTGGCCATGGGCCACCTGAGTTTGTCTGACACAGCAATGGAAGAATACAAGGAAACAAATCAAAAAAGCCCCAAAAGAGTTGTAGCTTGACTAAATGTATTAAATGTAATAGGAGGGAAAAATGCAGCTTCCTGCTCAATTTACTACCAACAAGTCAGCTGGTAAAATAATAGCCAGTATTACAGCTATTCTGCAGGAACACTTACCATGGCACAAGGGATGCCACTGCTCTCCCACGCTTGGCTTTCAGAAGTGAAATCAACAGGAGGGCAAATCTGTTCCCTCTCCCGCACCATAGCAGCATTATGGAAATTATCAGAAAACTGCCCGCTTCGCCAGGGCTTGAATGACATCTTGAAAGCCAGATTAGTCTGGGGACTCACTCCTGAAAGTGCCCAGGCGAGGACTGCATCTGAGGCAGCCTGCAAATTTCACCGTGCCGTTGAAACTGCTGTGTCTATGGAAACGCGGTGAGAGCTGTGAGAGAGTCCCGGCCTCGTGCTAAGACAGAAGGGAAGCAGCATAAAATAGCCGAGGCGCTGAGCGGTAGGTAAGTGGGAGAATCCTAAGCAGGCAGAAACATGTTACCGTGCAAGGGGAACTTTCCCTAACCCTTCTGCATGTAGATTTAAAGGTGAGCGTTTGAGAAGGTGAAACAGAAAAAAAAAGAGCCTGCTGCTTAGGGAAGGGTAAAGAAAAATCATTCTTGAAGGATGGGAGACTAAATAAAAATATGCATGCTGCGGATGCAGATAGTGCTGCAGACTGTGAGACTGGGATAGCCAGTTTAGAAATATTCATCTTGCAGAAGATGGATAGAAATATAATCTGGTTAACACCCTGGGTAGTGGGGAGAGACTGAAGATGAAGCTGGATATAGGATCATCATGCAGTGGCTGTCATCTTGCTTTGGCAGTATTAAAAATCCCTTGGTGGCATTGCACTAATGCAGACACCAGTATCACTGAAGATTTAAAACTCAGAAAAAGCAAGGATAGGGTCTGAGTATCCGCCTATCTTCAAGAAGGAATAACCAGCACAGTAACAGCAGAAAAAGCCAGTGAAATTTAGCCAGGTTGGAGCTGGAAGAGCACAGCCCCGTCTCTGAGCGGCACCTGGCAGCTGCTGAATATACATCCCAGTTAAGGCCAGACATGTCCCTATGCTGAGATGCCTGTTGGAGGAGTCTTGTCACCCTAGGCTCCTTCAGCAGGGCGGGAGCTTGCACACGCACCCCTCCATGGGGCCAGCGAGGATCCCAGTTAGATGTCTAAAGCTAGGTGGCATGAACAGGAATCCAACTATGTGAAATATTCAAGGAGAGCATCACTGAATCCTGGGGAACATGAGTCACTCTTTCATATTTGGCACTCTYGGTCCCACCACAAGAGCATGCTTCAGCACATAGCAGAGAAGCTTTCATGTCTTGGGTTATGGCAGGTGGTTACAGAAGACCGTCATGGATATTATCTCAATAGCAATTTCTGGCCACACCAAAGTGGTTGGTTTTTAAAATGGTTATGGTAATAATTTACCAGGTTACTAATTAGTCTATTAATTTTGAAATGGTTCAGAACAAGGTTGAAAAATGATGATTCATATGTATTGTTTATCAAGAAAGATTTCAGAGAGGACAACTACTTGTTACAAGTATATCACATACAAGTATGCAACGGAAGAAGAAAAAAATAAGAAACCACAGAAAATAATAAAAAAAACTGAGGAACATTATTAATCCACCAGGAGAAGAAAAAGCAGACCACATTATATGTTCAGGAAATTAATATGAATGATAGGAAAATAAAATAGATCGATTGCATTCTTTAAGTGCTGTAAGAAGGAATAAAATTACACCTCACATCTTCTGCATTTACCATCAATTACATTTCTTTTGTTTCCTGGTGCATGATTATACACGATTGCCTTAAAAAGGGGTTATGTCCCTTGTTCATTAGTCTCTAATCCTAGTCCTATATTCAGGTGTAATGCCATTTCTTTGTCAAATTTGTAAGTAAGTGATGAGAATCCATCTCTCAGAGACAAACTCATTGACAAACTCCAGGAATTAGGGCAATCGGAAGACATTCATTTTAGTCCTGAAAAAGTGTAGCAGTATTGCTGCTTCTTTTATGCCTTCTGTTGTGCTTGTGACAGTAAGGGCTCCTTTTCTGACCATTGGAAAGGATGCTCTGCTGCAATATTATTTCTGATGAAACAGCTCTCTAATACAGAGGAAAACCATAAGAATGTATCTTATCAGCCCTAGTAAATGCAGCTTTTTTAGTGATTCAGAAAACTTTCAGAACAAGGGGATGATTTATTCTTGGTCTCCAAAGGTGTCAGTCCAGGCAGCAAGATGATCTTCTAGATGCAGTAAATGGAAAAGCACCTGCCTGAGGTTTTGCGGGTTGGCCAGGCACTGGCCGTCATGTAGACTCCCCGAAAGGAGCACAACACTTCACTGGTTCCCAACAGGCATGTTTGTAGTCTGGCCCACCTCCTTCCCTGGGAAATGTGCTCAGAAGCTGCTAACCTTGTTGTGCTTGTTCAGGTGCTTCTTCAAGTCACCTGGAAGCCTGGAAGGTCTTTTAACAGACACAGATTTCCCAAGCTGTGAGGTCGTCAGCTAAAAAGTGATGCTGTGGCAAAGGTGTCAGAGGGCTTTGCTTTAATTATGCTAAATGTTATTGACTACATTTATGGCTCTGTTGCTTGAAAATGGCTGTTTTGTCTGCTGTGCTATATTACAAGGGCTAATAGTCCCACAGTTTAAAGAACTTGACTCTTATTCCAAGTTTTTCTGCCTAGTAAGTACATTCTAATTTACATTCCTCCTCAGTTAGTAAGCTCTAGTTCAGCCTTGAGTCCTTCTGGAAAATCCTGGACTGATTCATTTTCCCCCTGAAGAAGCTCCTCATAAACTCTGGCTCACCCCACATGCATACATTTCATTTTAATTAAAAAATACCTTGCTGGCATGACAAGCTATACAAGTTTTGCTAAAATATTAAATAATTTAAAAAAGACCTCAGAACCCTCGGGTCTCTGTCATAGAGAGATACAATACATCAAACATCTGTCCAGAACAGAATTGAGGATAGTCGTAACATTTGGAGTTTTAACTTCTTTCCATTTATCATTGTGACGCATTTCTGATTTGGAGGCAGGTTCCTTTGCAGAATGATCATAGGCCATCTTTTTCTTTCCCCCTTAGCTGTGCAAAGGTTCTCTTCAGCATTTTTAGTGGAAAGTCTTTTACTATTTTTTAATTTTTTTTCTACAAAATATCTTTCTCACATTTCCACCTGTTTCGAGCACAGAAATAGGATGTGTTTCTCCATTTCAGTTCCTCCCCTATCACATTAGTTTCTCAGTGATTTCTTTTCAGTTCTGCACTGTGCTTTGCCTCTTCCAATTTCCACTCCTAGTTTACAGTCATTGATTCTTTATATGCTGAGGATCTACTCTAGCCTGGCACATCTCACCCTGTGAAGTTATCCATTACTGTCAAAGAGCTATTTAAAACTCTTCAGCAAGTCCATTTTTCAGGCTTTAAAATACTTATGGCAGTGACCTGTATACAGTTTTGACTCAGGGTTAGGCCTGGGGATGGAGGCACGTTTTTGCTCTGTGTACTCCGGAGTCCCAACCTCCCTGTCCCAGAGTAGGGGGAGGAGATATAATTCACAGAAACTTGTCCAGCACCTGGAGAGCAGCGTAAGTAAGCCCATTGGAAATGTAGAGCAGTAAGGTGGAGCGTGTGTACCACCTCTGGTATGTAGTCAGGCAACTACAGCAGCTGCAGCTCCTAGCCAGCATTGTTTCTGAGTGTTGGGAGAGAGCGAGCGAGAGACAGCAAGCAGAGAAAGGCAGACCATAATGCCAGCCAATGCAGGAATACCACTAAATGAGCTTGCTCAGGTATGGAAAGCTATAGAGGTGTGTTAACACGCTGCTCCACCTGGGCTAATTAGCCCGGATGATATGACCTCTTTCTAAGCAAGTTACCAGGGTATCTTGGTGAAGCGCTGCACTGTGCTGTGCAAGGACATCACCTGTAGCCCACAGTCCCAGGGTTCAGATGCCCAGCTGAAACACGGGAGACCTACTCAGCTTCACCAGGGCAGAAATTCATAGTCAGCTGTTTCTTGTCCCAGGAGTGTACCTTAATCACCCACCGCATGATGGGTGTACCGTGGATGGGTGCGTACTCCAGCCTTCTTGCATAAGCTGAGTTACTGGGCAGAGAAGCTGTCGAGCTACCCGGGACCAGGGAGACAGTGGGCAAATGCTAAAGGGAGGATATGCAACACCACCATACAATTCATTAGTTTTGCTGGGTGTGAGATTATTAGTTTTGTTTTGTGTGGGATTATCAGTTGTGGTGGCCTTCTCTGCTGATCCCAGGGCTTGGCTTGGCCACAGATTGCAGCTCCTGGTGTACTGATAATTCAGGGCTGCAGTCAAGAGCAGCACAGATAGGTCAGCCCAACACCATGCTTGAGTAACTCAGTTACAAAACATGGTACCTCTCAGCCCAGCTCAAGCACTGTGACTTGCTGGCAGAGCTACCTCACTCTCAACTCCCCCATCAGCCTATCTGGTGCTTGCTTAAAGATCTCCCCACGGTACTTGAGTTCAAAGCTTAGACATTCCCTGAGGTCACCCCAGTGAATTTATTCCTGTACCAAGGTGCATGTTGGTGTATGTCCCTATCACCCAAAATAACATTTTAATTTGTTTTGGAAGGTCTCCCACAGTGCCAGTCTTCTGAAATGCATTTCTTGGCCATATAAATTCCTCCACTGTTCATTCATGTACTTCATTTCAAGTGCAAGCGACCCACATCGTAGAGTTGTTCCATATGTGAGCCATTTTGCCAATGCATCCAAAAGTGGTCATGTAGATTTAATATTTATTGTTATTTGTACAGCATTTAATATTTATCTGTTACCTGTGTAGCAATAAACTTGTTCCAGGCACGTAGTAGCTCAGCGAAACAAAGTCCAGCGAGACAACATTAGCAAATTGCACATATGAAGAGGAGGTGGCAAGGCAACAAAGCAATGTCACCAAGCCATGAAATTTCTCAGATGCCTTTGCAGCGAAAAAAAACAGAAATAGTGGCTGCAGGTAGTCTTGTACACTGACTGAAACCATGGGCAGCACTGAATGTTTTGGAGAAGGACATAGGAATCTCATTGCAGAGATGTATAGCATAAATTGTTCTTATGGGAAGTTTGCCTCTTAACTCTCATTAGTGAGTCAGATAAATGGTATGGGCTAAATATGACCCTAAGCATGGCCGTGACCTTCTTCCTCTCCTCTTCTGTCCCAAAACCTCACTTCAGCATCCCATAGTCCATTGGTCCTCTCCAATGCCCTCGGCCACAAATGCTTTTCCTGAACCTTTTGGGTGCCTAGAGATGAGAGGAGGGCAGGTCTCTGCAAGGTCAGTGCCTTACAGCAGAGCAGGTACCTGCCAACAAGCTGACCAGAGGCACGTGCGTGTGTGGATATGCTCAGCCCGTGCCTCTGAGGAGAGCCTCCCTACCAGTCTGCCCAACTGCGGTATTTTATTTCTGTTTGGGGCAGTGGCCCCTGGCTTCTCCTCAAAGGATTCTGCAACCACAAGACACGGGCATAATGCAAAATACATATTTAGACAATTTTCCTGTACAAAAACTCTCCCTATATTTGAGTAAATTTGGAATGTAACACATTTTTTATTCTAGCTAACGTAACATATCTCTCAATGTTCATGCCATCCATATAAATATTAGCCCATTTTCAAATCCTCTCTTTCTAGCCTCAGTGGTATCTGTGGCTTAAAGTCCCATGCATTAATTATACTTTGTCTAATAAAATATTTCCTTTAGCAGTTTAAATATGTTGGGTTTAATACACTTATACTGTAATTTATATGGCAGAAATTGACTTCTAGGTATCACTTCATTTACCTCCTGTGTTCCCTATTATTCATTTCTTCTCAAAACTAATGTCCCAATTTTCACTCTCTTTGAAAAGAGAATTCCTTCTCTCCCTTCATATCTGTTTTGAAGTCAATGATCAACCTTGAGTGCAACACTACAGCTGAGTGTGTGCTATTAAGTTACAGTTTCAACATTATTTCCGAAATAGTCTTGAAATCACCTAATACTTTTTGGGTGTTATTTCTTTGCCCTGCTGGAAATCAGGCAGAGGTTTTTAGTGAGACAATGGTGGCCACATCCTAGGATTGTTAATTCTGAAGAGAACCAGAATCTTAAACTTTTCTAGCTCATTTTGTAGGTAACAACTTAAAAATTATTTCCAACACTATAACCATAACCTGTTTTCAAAGTTCTCTAGCTCCTGTATTCTTGCACTCTGTTCCTCACCCCTTTGCCACAGATCTTTCCYTCCACTCCCCCCCACCCCAATATTCTTCCATGTCCAATGCAATGTAGAAACTCTTGGTTTTCATCTTCTGAGACCACCTCGATTCCCCTAACACTCTACAAGCTATTAAGACCCAAAGTCTTTCTTGTTTCCACCCCTGAAGAAACTGCTAGTAAAACCTGCCCTCCCCTTCTCCCACCCAAAAATATCACTGAGTCATTTCCCAGCCTTTGGCACAGGTCCTAGTGGTGTCGTGCCCTCTCTCTTTCTCCATATGACCCACTTTCTCTTCCTCCACCATGAGACAATCATCTAATGCACAATTTCCCCCATCACCCTGCAGGGCTACTCAATGCATTTCATGTCTCTCCTGAGGAATTCCCAAAAGGGTTTCTTCCCCCCCCCCTTTGTTTTTTTACAGAGACAGCCCTCACTGCTGCTCAGCTCTGGGATCTCCTAACCCTGGGAGGTGGCGGAAACCCATCCCAACCTGAGTTTCCCCGTTTGCATGAACCCGAACCGTTGTTGTCACCTAGTTCCTGGGAGTCTCTCAGGAAGGGGAAGTGAAGCAAGCTCACCCAAGTCAGAGATTTGGATGATTACTGAATGTTTGTTTCTCCTCCCTTTCCAACCTTCAGGGCTTAGGTAATGATGGAAAGTTTCACAACTTCTGTTTCATTTCATGATTAGACAAAGAAAAGTCAGTGGGAGACACGTGCTCATCACTATTTTCTAGGGAGGTGCAAGGAATTTGTCCCGTTTCCAAGCTTTACACTTCTGTTTTGAGAAGGAAAATGTTACGCTATTATTAATGAACTGGAAACTAATGAAAGCCAGGAAACTGAAAGCTACTGATGAATTTTTCAGGCCCAGAAGAGTTTCTGTGCTGTACTCATGGTAAAATCCTCCAGCATGCTGAGGTGTATGGATATGGCTGGGATAAAGACAATGTGGTGGACTCAGGAGTTTAGCCACCTATTTAAACTCTTGCAAAATTATAGCCTAGATTTGCTTCCTTCTTCTGTGGTGTGATTTTCATTCTTTTGAATGCCTGTACCTACAGTACAGTTTCTGATTAAATCAAATTTTCAGAGACTTAGGATAGCCGTAAAAATGTGCTAACTTTGTAGACATTTAGACTATGAAGGTCCCATCCAGAAGTGATTTTTAAAAATGAAATTCTGCACAATTGGTTTAGGGTTTTCTTAGAATTTCAAAGTTTGATGTGAGTGTGTGAGTATGCATATGTGTGCACACACCTTTGTGGTGTCTGCTAATCCAAAACTACACTGTTGACGACGCCTAACTTCTTTATAGACGGATGTTCACAGAGAGTTTTTTTGGGAAAAAAAATAATATTCTGTCTTTATCTTTCTTTTAGAAATGCATTTTATTCATATGTATGGTTTTCTACAACCTCTCTCCACCCATAATAAATAAATAAATAAAAAGATAAGGAAATTAAATATAGAAATTCTGGGATGTAGCATGTAGATCTGCTGGGAGGTGTGTGCTGAACTTGGATTTGTGGGGCTGGGGCCCCATGCACCGAGCCAAACATAATTGCCTCTAGTTCCTATGCACAGCATCTAATTTGTGGATTTAAAAGTCCATAAGTGCTCATTGCCATGATGGATCATAACAGCTTTTGAGGTAGTTTTCAGCACCAACGTGGTAAAAGATGTTCATTTAAAATTACACTAAATATATGCTTTTTTTTTTTCCAACTGTGAAAGACCATCACTACCAACCACTGTAATGAAGAGGATCCATTATGGCCTCTTTTGTGTCCCCAGAGGAGATTTGTAATAGAACAAATAAAAGGAATTCTGCACACACTAACACACACACACACACACACACACACACACACACACACACACATTCTTCATGTTACGCTGATAGTCTTAAGCTGAAATAAGACAAGAACAAGGCAGCTCAATGCCTTTTCTAGACTAAGAAGTTACAGTGTGTGCGTTTCAGCCTAAAACAGTTTGTAGGCTCTAAAAGCCATATTTTATGCTGCATGAGACAGAGCCTCTGAGGGTTTTCATAAGCCTGCTCTTATTTTCTACAGTTGTACCTAGGCATTGCAGATAGTAGAAACTTCCATCAGGGGTCTCTGGCTAGCAGATGATCTCAACACAGGGTGCTTGTGATACATGGGGATTGGGAGAAGTTTAAGGAAGGAGTTTGAGGCTTTTTGTTCTATTTCTGCAAGGGGCATGTTTGCAGCTCGGGTCCATGGGCCCTGGCTACGGCATACGTGAGTCTGTGCATGCAGCCCGGGCATTTACACGCCTCCCCCACCRCCACGCCAGGCCCCGGGAATGATTCCTCTGGCGTGTGCAGGATATAAAAACACCGCTTAAAGACAAAAATCATAAACCAGTGGTTTTAACACTGTGGTTAGGTCTGCATTTTTGGTTAAGTTGCCGAAAGTTACAGCTATGGAATGCTATAAAAATCCTTGGAATGTATCTCAAAGAGAGACATAAAATATGGCATGCAGTTGCTTTCTCTGTGTCTCATTTTATGGCAAGTGTGTCAGTTGGATTACAGGGTGTGCGTGCATGCGTGTGTGTGTGTGCGTGCGTGTGTGTCTCTGCATGCATGTTGCGGGGGGGGGGGGAGGTTGGAGATAGCAAAGGAATATGCAAAACTGCAAGCTGCTGCCGTGGAGCGCTCCCAGTTTGCTCAGAGGCTCTGGGCTGCCTCTTGCCTAGACAAGCTTTGATAAGTCAGATGAGGAATAGATACACCTGGAAAGCACAAATCCAATCGCTTTTTTTTTTTTTTTTTTTGAAAAGTAGCAGCAGCAGCAGGACAGGTAAGAAAAGGATGGGTGAGGAAGCATGAAACCAAAGTGACAAAAAGCCCAGCCCTATTTGAGTGAGGATCTGCCTTTTGCTGCACACATGCACAAAAAATCCTGATGAGAGGGAATAACTTGAGGGGTCAGTTCAGCAACGTGTTTCCTTCTGCTAGAAAAACAGGTCTCCTTCTAGCCTGGTGAAAGCTGACTACAGCCCTAACCTTGTCTACCTTGGGGATCCTTTCACATGTTGTATAACATGAAACTTGGGGAGGTGAGAACCTCATTTCCTTTCACAGAATTTATTTCAGCTTTTAATAAATGTCCAGGGAATAGGTACAAAGTATATTCAATGTGTGTAGTATATGTTTAATGCATATTCATATGTTACTGTAACGTGTAGTAGGAAGTAGACAAATAGATATACAGCATATTTATAGTATATATTACATAGCTCAACATTTCTGTCTCATATATACGTATTGTGCATTATCTGTATACATATTCCCTGTGTTATACAGAGCTATGTTTGCACATACGCTTACATATGTGTATTTTTCTATAAAGAAAAGACCAAATTTTTTATTTTGTATCATGGGTGTATTATATAGCATGCACAGGTCAGAGGATTGTTTTGATAATTTTACAGCTTTGGCTTAAATTAGAAAAAGGTAAATTACCTAAAGCCCGGGGAGCCTGAGTCTTATTTTCAGAAATGATTTAGGAATACAAGCCTACTCACTGTGAATGAGACTTAGGTTTCATACTGGCTTTTCCAAACAGTACTCAAGTGAATATATTGTATATACTCGGGCTTGGGGGGATCTTATTAATGTGTATAAATATCTGAAGAGATGGTGTAAAGAAGAGGGAGCCAGACTCTTCTCAGTGGTGGCAAGTGGCAGGATGAGAGGCAACGGGCACAAACTGAAACACAGGAAATTCCATTTAAACATAAGAAAAAGCTTTTTGCTGTGAAGATGGTTGAACCCTGGAACAAGTTGCCCAGAGAGGTTGTGGAGTCTCCATCTTTGGGGATATTCAAAACCCAAGTGGACACAGTCCTGGGCAATGTGCTCTAGGTGACCCTGCTTGAGCAGGGTGTTGGACTAGATGATCTCCAGAGGTCCCTTCCAACCTCAACCATTCTGTGTGATTCTGTGATTAAGTTTTTGAAAATGTTCATCTATGGTCTCTTCCTGTCTGAATATAATGGTTTGAATTTTTGGTACATACAAATAATAGCTGGAGTGGGCATCGTAGCAGCCAGTCCCACTGCTAGAAGAATGGAAACCCCCTCACACACATTTAGCAACCTTGGTACAAAACTGTCTGAGATTCAACTTAAATCTACTGAAGTGTTGGATGTATATAGTTTCTTAAAGTGTTGTGATTAGCAAATAAGGAACAAGGCTGTTTAAGGGCTAAGTATTGTTGAAATGTATGTACAGACRTTTGGTATGGCTGTGTTTCTACTAAATACTTTATGTGTGGTATAATTTTTTTCAATCATGCTTTGGGTCATAAGACATCAGTTATGCATCCTTTCCCAAACAAGTGCCAGCAAAACCTTTATACTCTGCCTCAACTTGGGCTATTCTGTATATGATACCTTTTATTAAAGAAATATTTTGGAACAATTGTAGAGAGTTTTTAATAACGTTATTGGCACTCTAGCCTTCTGCCTCTAAAGCCAGATGACTTGGGGCTCTGTAAACACCAGCAACACTTTCTTCATGTCAGTAGCCTTATTGACTTCAACTCTGTACAGTACCTGTAGCAAAACTAAGAGTGCAACTCAACCACATGAATAGGCTTTTTTTTACTTTAAATTGTTTTACCATATATTATTCTGTTGTAATTTTATGTTATAAGAAAGCTCAGGAATTTCCAGGATGACAARCAAGTATCCCACAGGTAAGTTAAAATTCCCCCTCGCTTGGTGCAAACCTTCCCACTCCCCCAATTAACTTCATGGAAAGTCTTAAAGCTGGTCCTGGGCAAGCCTTATTTTGAGCCTTGACTATTGTAATTCTGGAGAACTCAGAAGATCTGCATTAGGTTTTAGCCCAGTAACCATGGACAAGTTTGAAGAACTTTTTGAATATGATTCTTGATTGAATGTCCACTGCAGCCAGGCACTGAATGTCGACTGGTGGCAGGAGATGTGGTGGTGGTGGTGGTCCTCCTAGACTCAGTGTGAGAAAGACTAGCTGAGGACATAAAGTACTGTAGACTTTTACCCACCTGCAGAACTGGGGACTTGGTAGGAAAGGAGGGCACTTTCATTTGTGAAAAAATTAAATGGCAGTTGCTTTTAGCTGTTCTGCATTTGGGAAATGAAAGAGCAAAGCCAACAGAGAAGGGTATGAGATGGGACAGAAAATGCAGGTGATTATGCCTGGAAGGCATAAAAATGTAGTTTAATATGCAGCTCTGCAATTTATCACATACCTATYGCCCTGCATGTGTCGTGGATGAGTGTGTGCAGATTGATGGCTATGGAGGGCATGTGGCTGCAYGTGGACATGGGTGCAAGCACCCAAGCCAAGGGGAGTCTGCAGTCCGCCACCAGCACTGGTGCTGGACACAGCCAGGTGCTCCCGRCGGGCTTTTGGCCAGCACTGCGACAGGAGCAGCATGTTTTCCTGACTCCATGACAGGCAGCTTGGCTCACTGGGGTGAAGGAGAGGACAGGGCGCTGGCTCGGGCAGCACGGGCAGCGCGGGAATGAGCCCCGCCAGGCGCCCGCTGCAGGTCCTCGAGGCTCGTTGCAATGCCCGCTGCAGCATGCGGGACGGCACACCTCCCAGCTGCTGCTTCCTTCTGCCCCAAATGCTGCTGTAGAGCAAATAAACATGGAAGCCAGAAAGCCCGGCCCAGCTCCTCAGCTGGCGTCACCTGGCAGAGCTCCCTTGGCGGCTGCTGGAAATCAGGGCATCGGCGCTGACTCGGGGCACCCGTGCTGGTTTGGGGGTACCTGCGGAGGGCAGGCAGGGGAGCGGGGATCCCGCTCGCCACACTGCGAGGCAGGAAGCACCCCACGCGCCGCGCGGGACCAGCCAAGGGAGCCCTGCTGGGTGCTGTGCTTGCCCAGTGCCTATTATGGGATAATTAGAGAGGTCCCGGGCTCCTTTAATAACAGGCCTCCTCTGCGTGTTCAGCTCAATCATAGTAAAAGGTAATATACCATCAGTTTTTAAGGACATTGTGGCAGAGCTGGCAGTAACTGGGCACCCGGCTTTGCACCAGCTTGGAGAAAAACCAGCTGCTGCTGCGCTTTCCCGTGCTGGCACGGGTGCTGGTGTCCAGCCGGGGCAGCATCCCTGGGGCGGCCAGGATGCACCGCCTTTAAAGCCAGGCTGCAAGCAAGCCGCTGAGCATGCCTCTGTCCTGAGTCAGCCCCGACTCCCCTGCCCGCTGCCAAGCTTTGGGAGAATTTGCTAGGCAAAGTCCCTCCCCAGACCGCAGGTCCCTTTGCAGGGAGCCGGGAAGGAGAGCTGTCCAAGTGGAAGACACGAGAAGGTGTGCCAAAAACTGCCTTGAAAAGTAGGAAGGCAATTTCAGCTCAGCGGCTTAGCCCGAGCATCCTGAAATTCTGATTTACAAAAATAAAAATAATGGTGCAAATCTGCAGCTTAAGAGCCTTCTCAAAAGTGTCAATAGTTTCCATATACAAAGAATTTACTTTAGCCTGGGATTTCAATGTAAAGTGATTCAAATATGGTAAGTAGGACCACTTTATTGCTGTTCACAAATTCACATGCATTTATTCTGCTGAAAATTTGATATAGGGMATTTTTTGTATTCCCATTTATCGCTTGCCAAGAAATAATTAAGAATAGGAGCTAGAAGATTAATTTTAAATAAAAAATCTTCTCAAATGAAAATGTCAGGTCATAAAAATTCCCTTTAAATCATAACAGCATATAAATCTTTGAAATTAACCATGTAATTACAATGTCTATCAACTTTTACCTTGAGCTTTGAGCCTCTCTTTTTAATCTCCCATTCTTTTTTAATGAATAGCTATTTTGAAATTAAAAAGTACTGTTCATTACACATGCCCCACTATAATAGGGTTTTTATCATATTTGCTCTATTTAAAAATACTTGCTACTTTGTAATTATTCACACGCCGATCCCTTCCTATATTGAGTAGAAAATAAAAAATGAAATAGAAGTCAAAGGTGCTTTAGAGCTGAATGATTTACACAATTCATTAAGGACGGTGATTTTTCAGTTAGCATCAGATTAAATGGTTACTTACTCTCAAATAGCCCTTGGGGAGTTGAATTGCTGGGTAGCAAACAGATTAAAGTTTGCATTGAAAGAAAAATTGAATTCAGAGGTAATCAATAGCATAATAGGGGCAGTGAGTGGTGCCTGCTGCCTGAAATGAAATTACCATATTTTTAATCTTAATTTTCCACTCTGTTTATCTGACAGTGTGGATGTGCAATCCAAACAGATAATGAGAGAGTGGGATATTGACACTGCTGTCCTCTGGAGTGCTTGTTTTCAGTGATTAAATGCTGTGATCTGTGATTACTTTGTGCAGGGATGTCAGAGCTGCTGGCCAGAACTATGGGAGGGACACTAGCTCAGCAGCTGTAGCTCTCTGGTCTCTCAGGTCCTAATGTCTGAAATTCATTTTCTGCCGGCTATGTGGGGGGAAAAAATTACCTATTTATGTATATACTTCTGCTGCACAAATTACAATAATTAATCCCATTACTATTGTAGGCCTGATTCAAAAACATTTAATTAGATCAATATGTAGTGCACCCTCCCTGTAAGCACTATATTAACAAGCCACCAAACTTGCAAGTGATAGTAAGACATGAGTTATTATACAAAGCATGACTAGCAAAGTTTGGAGGTAGAGTGAATTATCTTTGTAGTAGAAGATGGATAATGGGAAGTGTGATTGTATCAGAGATCCAGCAAAGCCAGTTGGGGCAGATACATGAAAATCTGAAGTGTAAATAATACCCATTGTAAGTATACCGTCCACAGGCTTTTTAAAATGCAAATGTAATGATAGAGATGTTTTTGTAAAAAACACAGAAGGATTTGGGAACAAAACACAATTTAAAAATTCTAATACATTAAAATAGCCAGCACAATTGGAATGCAGAAAAATATAATGATGCAACCTCCTCTTGACAAACATCCTCGATTACTTAATTCCATGGAATATGAAATCTCAAAATATTCCTGGTGTTTGTTGCTTAACCTAAAACATGGCATGAGCCATTTGCATTTTGATTAGAATGAGCAAGATGGTACGTTCAGCATCAGGGCCGGATCCTGCCTGCTAATGGGATTACTGGCATGGAGCAAGGTTATTTGTGTGCAGAAGGTTATTTGCACATTGTTTGTGTGTCATTTGCTTGCAGGGATCAGGCCCTGGAAACAGAATTTAGGAAAAGCTTTACATGTGTGCATGTGYGTATGTTTTGATGGATGGATGTATTATTTGAAACAGAGTGTGTCAGACCTTTGCGGCATATTTATTGGTGACAACTACCAAGTTCTCTAGAGAATTAGCATCTCTGTATAATACAATTTCCATTCTTGATTGTAATCCTAACAAGACACCTCACTTTTCTAACATCAATAACAAGGCTTTTCCGTGCACCTTTCCAAAACTATTGTGTCAAGGATTACTTTGGTCTTACGAGGGAGGCTACTATTTTTACCAGTCACTAATTATTTACTTCTTTTTAGCTATTCTTAATTTTTTTTGTTTACCTTTTACTACATTATAACACAGAAGGCAATTCTTTGTTTTCACAGGTGCTGAGTTTTCTCAGCTACTGTTGCAGTCATTAACGTCTGCAAGACTTCACCCCTTCTGGGAACCAGGTATCATATAAAAACCTGAAGGATCCTGACTGCAGTCCTCAGCCTGAAAGACACTTACTCTCTGTAAGTACCTGCAGCTTCATTAGATCACATTTCTTGAACTCTAGCTTTACTGAGGGCATGGAGGGTACATCTCACAGTGGATAGTTCAAAAATGCCCCAAAGTCAAAAATTTCCTTCCTTGCATATGTAGACATGCACATACACTAAATGAGGAACAGATTGATTTACAAGGGGTGAAACCTGCAGCCCACAAGTGTACCCAAACTTTGTCCCTCCGTAATCATTTCTACAAGTTGGAGTGGTCATGTAATGCATGAGTTGATGTACAGCTGTCGCCTGATGGGGTATTCATTCACCAAATGCAACTAAAGATCTTCTCTTTGCTCTTCCTCTGAAAACTGATTCAAATGGATCAAATAACTTTGTGTTTTGGTCTTAATTTTACATTCCCTTCTCTCTGAACATGGTTTGGGTGCTTAGGCCAAAACAACACAGAAGAACTCCCTTACCTAGAGAAACCAAATCTCAGGAGCTCAGTAAGATTGAATCCCTGAAGGTCCAGAGAAAGTTCTATGTTACTTACCGAGGGCAAAAAATAGTAAAACAGCTGCTACTCCAAGGATTAATACAGAAAGTGGAAATTGCCACAGCTATATGCTCCCCTCTCAAAAGCTTAAACATGATAAAAAAAAGGAAAAATCTGTAAATATAAGATTTATACCTCAAAGATATCATACCGAAATGGATGTCATGAGATATCCTCCACTGCCTTCCTTAAAGAAATATCACTGCAGGAATACTCTTTCAGGAACTTGTTCCTCCCCCAGAGAAACTGATAGTAAAAAGGACTTCAGAGGGAAATAAGAAAGGGTGATGAGTCAAAGAAGACACTCGGATATGGGGGCTGGATTCTATCTATTCTGTGCAATACACAAGGATGCAAATCCATAATACGCTGATTTAGGTTCTACATATAGTAAGAATTTAGAATTTGATCCAAAGAAATATAATATAGCAGAATGTAGCTCAATACATGATAACAGAGATATCTGCAAGTATTTATTATCCACTATTAATATTTTTCTTTTAAATAAATCATGACTGGTCATATATATTGCATGGTGTTATTTTTGTTCTCTTACTGAATGCTTATGCAGATGAAGGCTCTGATTCAGGACTGCTACAGTTAATGGAAGTTTTGTCATTGACTTCAGCGGGAGGAAGACCAGGGTCAAAATGCATAGGGAGATCTTCTGAGCCTTAATTCCCTGTTAGTGACTGGCCCAGTGAGAGGATGGGGGACACTACGCCATCAGTGTGAAAGAAGTTGCTTTCTTTAGGGCACTCTTAATTTTACTTTATTTTATTTTTTCTGATTTCAAAACTTGCTGTTGGCTCAAATGAGATAATTATACAAGTACTTCTAGCATGAATAGTCATGCATGCTAAATTATAATACCTTTTCCAATGAATACTTAAATATATGATCTTGAAATTTGCTTTTTTTTTTCAAATGCTTATGTCAGTAAAATTAAAAAACACTGCAATGCTTGGAAAGTGAGAGTAAAAGGGGTGTGAGTGTAGCAGAAGAAAGTCCAGTTAAACATCTGATCAAACATTCATGACAGTATTCACCCACCTTTAGTAAGAAGACAGTATCCAAAATATTCACATAATTATAACCCATGCTTTCAGCAGACTTTTAAGATGACATTATTTTCATATTAATCTTTGAACAGTGCATTGAGGTGATACTTTGTCACCTCCATATGGTCAATGACATGAGTTCCCCTCAGAATTGCCAATATCTCACAGAAGTCACTTGCTTTACCATATTTCTTTGAAACTGTTTTCTCCTGAAATTACTATATCTCCTGTGTTTGTCATATCCATTAATATAAAATACAATGAATTCATATTAGCAATATTTTTTAAAATTGCTAAAAAGTCTTGACATGAGAAACTCCCTTGATTCGTGACGTTCTGGTTTGCTCTCTTTATTTTGCAAACTGTCTTAGAAAAAGATGACATATAAAGATGGGAATGTTACAAAGTTATGGTGAGTTTACCATCCTACCGAAGTTGAGGAGCTTGTCTGGGGCTAGTGAAGTAAGAAACTATCTATCTATCTCAAATAGATATCAGTGGGAGTAGCAATACGGTTGCTGTTGCTTCCTGTATATTAACATCACATTACCATGCTGCTTAAGCAAGTTGTGGTATATCCAGAAAACGATAAAGTCAGATGCAAACAACACACAGTCCTCTAGATTTCTTTGCAACAGGGACATCTATATGTTTGTTATTACTCTTTGTATTGTGCTACCTGCATGTGCACCAAATATTTTATCAGAAATTTAAAATGCTGATCCTGAAGACTCTACAATATTGCTAATAAACACCCATTGAAATGGAAAGTGGTTAAAGAGCTGTTTGAACTTCTTTCCTGTCCTCTGACTATAGAGGTATAGTCCAACTGAACGTTGGGGTTTATAAGAGCACAAAAGCTTTCTTCTGCCCCTGTACCTGCAGTCACCACTTTAAGTATATTGAGCTTTAGAACACACAAAGAAAAGGGAGAAAATCCAAACCAATCTCTTTCCTTTCACTCCTTAAATCTGGACATGCTCCATCACCTTTTTAAAATAGTGAGCCGCCCTGCCCCAAAACGGAGAAAAGAAACAAAATCAAATGCAAAACAATAAAGAAGGGATAATCTGATCTTTAAATAAGGAGACATGTTGCTTGGGGCTTAGGCAGGGTAAAGTTTTACAATGATGTCACCTTCTTCTGAGAACGTGACCCCCATAAGAGGTGAAGGGTAAAATATAAATACCACTAATCCATTGTGTTTGTATATCTCTTAAATACGTGCTGTGTTTGGCACAACCGACTCTACCAACTGTCTGGCACACTAGTAAGTCTTACTACAGGTATTGAATGGGCAGTATTCATGGAAATCAAATGTCTGCTCTTTTTTCTGACTGAAGTTCAGCTCACTCATGCCTTTTCATTAAAAATAGACCTTTTCTGTCTCACTTCTGACAAACCTAGGTTTGATTTTCACATGTAAAAACAGAGCCCTTTGGTTTTCACRTAGAAAGCAATATCCTCTGCATGTAACAATTGCCACAGTCCTAAGTCAGGCATGTGAAGTTCATTGCTGGGATTTATTTATTTATTTTTCTAAAATATCTGCTCCAAACCAAACAGGAATGAATTCAGGAAAGTCATATTGCCTGTGCTATAGAGGGGCTCAGAGTGGATGATGCAGCGGTCCCTTCTTGCCTCATTGTTTATGTGTCAGTAATGGGGAATGGAGCATATCTACAATAGCACGGGCTGCCTAACATAAGCCTGAAATACAGGTTTGTATTTTTAGGAGATTTTTCATGAAATATGTTAAGAATAGAAAAGTTTAATGATTTTTAAGGCTATCAATGGATAACATTTGTTTTTTGTTGGAGCATCCTTGAAGACAGTCATGTGCTAGTGTAGGGGGAGCAGAAATGGAAACTGACTGAGAAACCACTGTCCAAGCTCTTTCTATTGTCTCGGTGATGTCTGTTGGCTTTTAAGACTGGTGACATATAAAACACAAATACAGATTGCATTTTAATAACATTTCTGTTTAAAAATATGAGTGATTCTGAGGATAACAACCAGTAAGGCAACCAGAAGCTTCTGCCCTGTCTCACTGTACAGGAGCAAAATCTGTGCTCTGCAACTCAGGTCAGGGAATTTGTTTAATCTAGCATTCCTGTGCCTACAACTTTATTGAGGGGGACACAGAGAGAAAGGGGACCAAGAAGAAGGGAGAAATATTTATTTATTTTTAAGGGGGAAAATAGCTTTTGGCAAAAAGTTTGCGTTCCAGGGGGCCCAGCCTTTCCATGTAAGGACATAGCCTGCAAAATCCTTTTCTGTGAACCTGAGAAATGCTTCTTGCTCTGCTCCTACCTAGCCAGATTCATACGCATTTTTCTGTATTTCTCCCACTATCTCTTTCTTTTCTACTGCAAAGTTGCTTGTTTTCATTGGTAAGGGCTTTCACAACCTATTGGCATCCAGCCTTTCATGTCTCCTTTAAGTAAGTCCACACTAGTTTTGACTGGGCCAAATGTTCCTCGTTTCCATGTTTGTTAAATTTTCACACAGGTATCCTGGGACTTTCTCCAGTGCTTGGGAAGATTTTCCTGTAACATCTTCAAAGCTATCCCTGTCCACTCCTTCAAATTTCTTCTTATGCTCCTTTGTCAGGAGGCCTACCAGAGGAACCTCTGCAATGGCTTTTCAGTATACTAAAATCTCTGCTTATTGTGTTCATTAATATTATTTCACTGATTCTTTTTACTCTTCTAAATTCTGCCTTTCCCTTGGAGCAAAGACATTATTGGTTTTTGTACTGCATATAGTACCCAGCATAATGAGATCTTAACTCAAGGCTGAGGCTCCTGGGTGCTCTGATAATACAGATTCAGTAATACCTAAAGCTATCACTCAGTGCAATTCAAAGTGACTGGGTACGTTTTGGTTAAAAAAAGACTGACAGTTCCAGAGCTTGGGTGTTAACCTGCTACGCAAAATGTAGATGATGGTACTTCCATAAAACTTGATGAAATAGGTGGCAGGAAAGGCTAAATATTTGTGTATTATACTGATCTCATTCCCATATTCATGTATGTACCAGCCTTGACTATTGATACTGTAGTTTCTGAAGAGCGGGAACTATCTTTTACTACCCCGTGTGCAACRAGCTACATAAAAGTTGGTCGTGTAGCAAGTGAGTCAGGTGCCTAAACAGCTGTGCTTAGTGCCATTTTAGATATCCTAAAGTATCGAAGGCATCCATGTGGGCGGGGAGCTACGACACAGGGCCAGAGGACCAACCATGTCTCTCTGGAGAGGCCCCGGAGGATGGGTGAGACACCCCATGGAGCTGGCACGGCACTGCACACCTCGTGTTGGGCTCTGGATCCCACCCGTGTCCACACCAGCTGTCTCCGCTTCACCCAGGATGTGGGGCACCACTTCCCAGAGTGACTCTGAGGGTAGTCTTAGATGGTTGCGTTAGGCTGCAATGAATCAGGGTATGGGTACTCCTCCGCACCAACAGGAAAGTCAGCAAACAAACAACAGAAGTAGCAGAGGAACATGAAAGTTTCAGCCTAACTTTTATTTAGTCCTTAATTAAACAATTGGCTATGTCTAGACTCTGGGAGCTGGGAGCGCCGCCAAACACCTGTGCCTGGTACGTAGCCATCCTGCCACATCCTGACTCCAGACTGGGGCGAGATCCCCACATTAACAGGCTTCCCCCGGGACGGGAGTGGGGCCTCGGCGGGAGCCCCAGCATGCACTTGCAGGCGCCACGGGCATGGCTCCAGTGTGCCGCACAACGCACAGCTACAGCTTGGTGAGGACACGGCCTCTGTCACCAGAATAGACCGTGACCTTATTTGCAAAATAGTTACATAGTCAATGGTTTGGGTTATTTTCCCCTCAAAGGCTTGGTTAAAAATGTTGAGAAACACTCTTCTAGACATGCTAATAGTATAATGCAGCAAAGTCCCACTAGTTTTGAGAAATTAACAACTGAACTCAGCGTCATGGTAAAGCTGAGTGATATTTAGTGAATAGGGACAGACACCAGTTATCTTCATTAACAGATGGTAAAACCGATTCTAATCCTTTGCACTGAACCAAAAAAAGCTATCAAATATGAGGGCTTTCTGTTAGGCAAAATGAAGAAGTCATGTCATTGCTTTAAAGAAGATGACCGTTTTCCTTTTTGGACTCAAGCCACAGTTCTAACATGCTACAAAAATTTTATTTTCAGTTCCATTTTGGGTTAATATACATTTATGATTTTCTCCTGAAATGGCCTCATTATCTAAGATACACAAAAAGTTTTGTGTGTCACAGTCTAAATAACTTCATGGTATGTGATTTATTCTGTACATGGACTAATACAAGAGAATTATGAAGAGAAGAAAGGAAACCTTGCCTAGGAAGCAATGTGAACTGTAGGAAGAACTGGAATCAGTGCTAGGCTCAGGACCAGGATAGAAGTTGATAAAAAATCAAGTAGATAAAAATCAGGGAACCTGTGTTGTCTGAGCAGATCAACACCTGTTTACTTCCTACCAGAATACTTTTGCCAAGGGGGGTTTACAGTTCTTGATTTAAAAGCAAATGGCCAAACAAAATGTTCACGAAGTCAGAGAGGCACACCCCTTTCCCACTGAAATGCACGTGCCAGCTAGAGCCTGCATTTACCCATATCTCAAAAAGATATGGAAATAAGCAGTTTGAGAGGACACTCATCTCACCCCAGAAGAGACGTTTAAAAGAATGGTTCCTTAAAAAGGGCGCAATCGGCTCAAGTGTGGCCATCTGAGGGTAAGGTAAGAGCAAGCCGATCCAGATGGTCCCTTCCAAGCAGAAAGAAGCTGGCAATAACTTCTGCAACTTTTCCTTAAGTCAGATGTATATACTGAACAGAGACCATGTAAACACAGCTCGAGGTGCACAGGATCTATGTTTCCTGAGGAGGTCCAAATAGACACACTCCAACTGTCACATTTGTCCTAGTGGCAGATCCATATCCAGCATTTGTTTTGCGAAACAGAGACTGCTATGTGGTCAGAAAGACACGGAGAAAATAGTTTCCAAATGACATCCAGTCGTCACTTTGTGGTTATCACTGTGATAGCATCAGTCTGGGGCCGTGCAGGTCAGCCTCCAGAGGAGATCAGATCAGCAACATCATCTGAAGATACTCCAAGAGTAACTCATCTGTCCCAATATTCAGGTAGTCAAGAATGTGTCTGCCTCTAAGGATCTCCACCTAATTCCAGCAAAGAGTAGTAGCTATATTTCAGGGATGGGCTCATATTAGAGAACAAAGCAGGAAACAAGTTTTCTTGCTGTTCATACAGCTGTTTTACCTAAAACCTGATATAATAAAGAATTACTGGCAAGACAGACTTTTTTTCCAGGAGTAAAAACTTGCCATCAATCTAAGAAAAATAGTTTGGGATGGAGGCACCTGCCATAATATTATTTTCATTTGATACTGTATTTCATTGGAGCTTGACTTTAAAAGGGCATGTGTGCCCATGTGTGTAAGAAAAACAGTAGATTTAGTTGTGGAAAGTGGAGTCAGCAGTCACAAAAACTTTTACCATGTGGCAAGTATATAATCCCTCTGTAACACCAAACTATAATATATAGCAGGGAACTGAGCAGAGAAAAGAAAATCAGTCTGTTATGAGTGATCCCTTGTGTGGTACCTTTATTACAGAGAGGCTTTACATACACTCTGTCCTGCCAGCTCTTAGTGCGCCCCACTGCAAATGAAAGGGATGAGGGCTGCATATGCAGAAGACTTCCAGGACAGAGGTTATAATTTCTCTCACTGTTAATGGCCAATCCCTTGAAAAAGAAAATAATTTACACAGAGTGGGGCACATATCCTGCTTAGGGTAAGAGTGATACAGAGCCTCGATGATGCTGACAAATGAGGAGCAAGAGCAGCTAACCTGGACGGCTGCAGGTCTTACATGTATCGCTCACATTTGGATCAACACATAACAGTAATTCACATGTATTTTGCCAGGTCAAGATCTTAAAAATTTTACTGGTTGCAATTATATAGCTATACAGGATAATTCTTTCTATGTGTTAGTAGTGGCAGTAAATGTTTATATTTATATTATGGTGGTGTCCAAAGGACCCAGCAGGGGAGCATTATGTATAGAAGAGTATAAAGAAAGAAAAGATATAATCCCTTCCCTGCAGAGTTAACCATCTAGAGGACACAAATAAACAAAGGGTAGAAAAATGGGAATAAAATGTACATGCAAATGAGTATAGCGATGAATTGGGGCAGCTTTGTGAGCTGTTAAATGTATTTTTTCTTTCTTTCTTTAAGGAAGAGATAAAGATACACAACAGTTGCTAGCAAGTCACTGGGAAATTCTAAGGGACTGGAATTCACTTCTGTTTCAGATGATTGAGTTTATTGAAACTTTTTACTATTATTTTAATTTTAGATTTTTTTTTAATAGAGGAAGGGGAAAAAATATAAATTGTAGCAATTTTTGCTTCTTTAGGTGTGTAAACATTGGACCAGGAYGGCATTATCTATTATGCCAATAAACCAGCCATAATTTGCAAGTCATGTGCATATTCATTCAAGCCACTGTCCCACYTGGTTTTAGTACAGGGCGCACACACACAGTGCATCAGCTGGATCAGCAAACCACACACAAGTGCACATACACACCTGATGAGCAATTCTTACTCCCTTCAAAAAAAAAACAAAAGCAGTGTTAAGTTATGCCTCTCCCCTTTCCGAGCATTAGTGGAAGAAGCGGGGGACGTGGAGGGTTACCCTGACATTCGGGAGGGCACTACAAGGGCTTTAGGACCTCTTGTCGTCACTCCTGACCTACCACTTGTTTTGTTCCTGTGCGGCTGAAGGGGATAAGCAGAGTCGGAGGGTGGCTCTGCCCAAAGAAATCCCTCCTTTCCCAGGAACAGCCCTGGTGGTGGGCAAGCCTTAGCAGAAAAGAGCATTCAGATCTGGGGAAAAGAGTTATTTAACTCCTGAGCTGAACTCAGAATTGCTGGTTGTTACTAGCCCACGTTCAGTTCTTTGGGAGGATATTAGCAAAGAAGGAATTAATTAGGCAACTTTAGTAATCCTGTCAACACTGCTCTGGCTTGCTAGTACAAGCTGAGGCATTTTCACATTTTCATCTTCTTTATTCTTAGCATTTCCCAGGTAACAGTAAAGTTGAAGAAGACGGCAGCATTTCGACAACTACCTCCCTATAACTTACCTTGACAGTGAGGTAAAACTGCTTTTTCTTATGTTTTCCTGGCATAATTCCTTCATTTTTTTTTTTCTACATTTGATGACAACCTGTAGACCTGGAGCTGATGGAAAGAGGCCTTGCTTTGCACATATCTGTGTTTTGTAAAATGTATTCTTTATCGCCCTCCAGGAAAAAGATGTCCCAAGACACTGGGAGGAAAGCAAGGCTTCAAGCAACACAGCAATGATTTCATTGTTTAACTTAAATAAAGAAGGTTTTGAGGTTCTGTTTCTTATTTTTAAATCTTAGAAGTGAAATGTGGTAGGGATGGTTGAGTTACAAACAATATGTCACTTGTTCTTTTTCTGCTTAGGAGTGAATATAGTGACGTTCTGGACTACAGTGCTCTTAGCAATGGGTAATATTGATTAGCTAGATTTTGAGCATAAATGGGTAGAAGGAAGGATGGCAGATATCATGAATGCTTTTGCGTACGCTACTTTCTGGGAAAATTGATTCTTGTTTATTATAGTTTGTCCTTTTCCTACATCACAGGAGTAGTTCCTATCAAAGGAGTAAGAGTTGTTTAAAGAAACAAAGAGCATGCACAAGAGTAATATAAAGTTGGCAATTTAAATTTCCATAACTTAAATTCTTAGTTTAACAGACATAAATAAAAAAATAACCCTCCAGCAATTCAAACAAAAGTTCTGGATTTTGTCATTTCAACATGAGGAACAAAATCCTCATTGTCCAAATGCAAAAGAAAACTTTAAGAGTATATAGCTGAAGGAAGGGGGAAAAGGGAGGTTCAAATTTCAGCGATATGTTAGAAATTCATTCTAAAATTGGAGAAAAAATATGTTATTATCTGTTCCGATCCTAAATGGCTTTGCCTGGTTGTTTGTTTCTTTTCGCAGGCTGCAGAGGGCTGCTCCCTTGGAGAAGTCTGGGTGGTAACTAGAGGGGCAGCACTGGAAAAGGCTCCTGCTAAATGACCAAGAGGGACGTCTCTTCCCAAGTGATCTGGTTGAGGCAGGTTAGAAACGAGTCTCATCATTTCCCACTTTAGGTGTTCTTGTTTCTTTTACTGCTGTTTCTTGTTTCTTTTTACTGCTTTGGGTGTTCTTGTTTACTGCTGTTTCTGCTTATGGCATAAAAAACCACCTCCCTCTTCTGCAAAAGATTTTAATTATAACTGGGTATAGTAGTACTACATTTTTAAAGTTCTTTTTTCTCACAGTTTCCTATTTAGTTTGAATTAGTGCACATAAACAATAACACCTCCTCAGAGCTGAAAGTAATACACATAACCAAAGAGCTTTTTGTTTTCTAGCTCAGAAGTAAAATACTACAGGTGTGTCTGTGTCAAAAAAAGAAAACATGGAAATGGCAAAAACAATAGGAGCATTAGAAAGGTTTGTTTATTCATATGATAATGGGCAGCTTTAATGTGAACTTTTTACATAGTCAAGCCAGTGAGATCAATTTAATCCAGGCGGGTTATTCTTCTCTTAGTGTAAAAGACCATTGATTCTTTCTATTGGCTCAGTGAGGGAGCTCTTCAGTATAGTGGTGTACTGAGGAAGCTGGTTGAAAGCCACTGAAATCAGCAGGAGTCTTTTAATTGATGCTGAATCAGGCCCTAACACTGTACGTAACTGGTCTCCTTTTGCAAAACTTTCTGTTTCTGGGAGACAATTGGATTACCTARATAAACTGCAGCTTCCTATTTAAATATTCTTTGTGAATCGATTCTCCATGGAGGAAATATTTTACTTGCAATATATCTTTTGCATGTTTAAATACTGTAAGTGTTGCCATTTATAATCACTTCATCATCCTTTGTTCAGGTGACTAATTATAATAAAATATATTTTATACATGAAACAGTGTGAGACTCTTTTTTTATACATTTAATTTAATTACTTTTTACTGTGACAAATCACATTGTTAGAAATGTACTAACAGATGGGGTGGATTTTAAAGTCAGTATAAATTATGACTCTTTAATTTTTGCAAGTGTTGAAGAATTTAATTGTCTCCATTCAAATTTTTGGCTTAACTCCTGTGGTTTGACTTGTTAGGATTCCAGACATGCAACACAAGGAGCAGGGAATTTCTGGACTGTGCAGTGTCTTTTTGAAAAAAAAAAAAAAAATCCTGAAGGGAAAGGAAGTTAAGACAAAAGGAAGGTCTGAAGAGAAGTGCTCCGACTGGCCTGTCCCAGAGCGAGGGTTAGGAGGCTGAAGCACTCCCACTGAATAGCTGCGCCTGTTAGGGGCAGCAGAAGCAGGAGCCTCTTGTTTTGCCCACATACCAGGTGCAATGAAATAAAGACTCTTAGTGTGACCCCAGACCAGGAGTGGGGAAAGCCCATCCAACTACGAAGTCAGAGCTTGGGCAGCTCTGGCTAGCTGTAAAAAGTAATTACTGGTGAAATATTGTTTCAGAGTGCCCTTTTCTCTCTTCTCTTCTCTTCTCTTCTCTTCTCTTCTCTTCTCTTCTCTTCTCTTCTCTTCTCTTCTCTTTTCTCTTCTTTTTTCTTTTCTTCTTTTCTTCTTTTCTTCTCTTTTCTTCTCACTTCTGAGAAGCACAAAGTCTTTCTACTGCAGTCAAGAGAGGAAGGGGAACAGCCCCATTCTCTCTCCCTGCCAGAAAAAAAAAAAAGAAAGAAAGAAAGAAAGAGAAGAAGGAAAACACTGTATATTGCTCTCTAGAGACTATTCAGGCAATTTGATCTGTTTCCTTGACCAAAGTACACACACACCCATGGAGAAGGTATAACTTACAGCAGCAAAAACTCTCCCGCTTATTTTGTGCCTTCAGTCTGCCAGACTCCTAGATAATTTTAAATTTGGATTTCCCCCAAAGGAACCCTGGAGATTTCCTGTCTACTAACATGCTTCCTTCCTGGGGTGCTGATAACGCCACTCTCCTTCTGCGGACACTTTGCTGTCCCCCCACAGCTCCTTGCAGAGCAGCTCTTCCTTCCCCAGCCCTGGCAGGTGGGGGACCACTGCCAAAGCCATGTTTCTCCCCCGCGGCTCCAAACACATTGTACCAAATCCACTCCCTCCAGCCTTTGATGTACAACCCCTGCAGCTAGTGCTCCCAGAAGAGCTGCCACCGACCTGTCTCTGTTTACGACTCTGCCATGAGCCCCTTTCTCCACACTCCTTTTTACACTGCAGCTGATTCGCAAACCCTGCCCCTTTACATCCTGCAGTGTGTTTACGGCTGGCAGTAAGTTGTCTGAACATAGGCGACGAATGTCATTGGAGATACACTAGAGTATCCCAGGTGGATACAGCTGGACATCTAAAATGGCACTAGATGTCTACGTTTGACCAACCAGGTCAGGTTTCCCAGAGGAGCAGATGGAGCATGACCTACCCACCTGCCTCCATGTGCCCCATCCATCCCTGCAGTTATGCCCACTGACTCTGTTTGCTTTCCTGATAGGAATGTGCTGGGAACATTAATTCTGTATTAGCATCCAAATTTCCTTTGTAATACTCCCCAAATGTCTTCTTATGTCCTTTTCTGAAGGAAGGCTTGTGTCCCCATTCTTTGGATACGACACAAGAGGGTGGAGGACTCAAGTCTGTGCTCAAAATGCAGTACAGGGAGAACTTACGTTGGCATTTCTTGTTTCTAGTGCCACCTAATTTCTGCCTGTGAGGCTTCATCCATGTACAGAGTACTCACAATGCAGAGCAGACATGCAGGTATGTGGCATAAATTCCACTACGTGTGCCACTCTCTCTGACAATAAAAACTGTGTTAAATTAATGAGGGTTGCTCTCAAGTCCTAGCAAGTGAGTATGCTCATAGCTCTGTGGCTATAGTACTGTGGTGTTGACTAGCAAGCTGCTGTTTTTTTTGTTTTGTTTTTTTAAATCCATGCCTGCCTGCCTTGAACTGATATTAGAAAGTTTGGAAATCCTGGATTTAGAATTTGGTTTTGAAAGTTCAGCTGAATCAGAGATTAGGAAGCATTAGTACAGCTGCTGTATCCATTATCTCATGATTTAAATGTTCTCTGTTTTATATTAGCTAATGTTTTAAGTGCCATAGATATCTTTGTATGACATCCAATATGAAATAATCAACTAGCTTAGTGTAACATTGGCCCCATCAATCAAACTCCTTATTCCTCCCACGACATCGTTAATGTAATGTTGGAAAGAAAGTCCACAGACTTGAGTATAGCACTAAAATTAAGGGGGAAAGATGACATTTCATTGTTCATTTTTGTCTTTGAGTCCCATTTCATTTCAACGTAGAATCCAGAAGGGTCATTTGCTCAGGAAATGTTTTATAACTCCTATGATTTCTGTCCTATGATTTTTTTTTATGTCAGGAAAATTTGAATGGCTGTAACATGCCGTGTGAGCCCTGAATCTGTAGGTTGTTATGCTGTTTTCTAAAGGGTCACTGTTAGGAGAGACCACCACAAACTTTAGACTCCGAGTGGAAAGTGGCTTTGAGTGAAATTAGCACCAGCAACCCGCACTTCTGTAATTCAGGAGGAATGATCTTTTTTATTTTAAATAAATTTGATGGAAACAGAGCAACATTCAATGGACAATAAAGGCAGCATCTATTTTAAAAGTATACTTGATGTTGGTGCTTGACACGGCTTCTTCGAGGGAGGATTTTTTGTAGGTCTTTGTGACCATATCATATTCATTGCAGTGAGATGCCTTGGCTGAGGCATCAGGATGGGTGCTAGCTTGAAAAGACCAGCTTGTTGGTTAGAGTCATTTTATTAATAAATTGTGTCAAACAGCCAGTGAGGAGCTTTTACTGGGTTGTGCACAAATCAGGCAATACAGAGAGGCCTTTGGTGGCAGAGGGAAAGAGGAGCTGGTGTGGAAGAAGTCCCATGGCCAACTTAGGAGCAGTCAGTCAAGAAGGGGCTGGTGTTTGTTTTGTGAGGTTATGTTTGGTGAAGTTAATAATAAAGGCAAAGCCCAGGAAAGTAATCCAGTTTGCAAGTCTTCTGTTCACAACAGAGTGGGAACTCCAGCTGCTTGGAGAGCCACCTTTCTTTGAAGCAATTTTGAGGTGAAAATATCAGCCCTTTGTGAAAGTGGCTAAAGCTTTGCTAATTCCCCTTTAATTTGGGAGTACTCAGAAAGCTCTCAGTATTTTTGCAGGTAACTGGCAAGCTCTTTGCCATTCTTTAATGAGCTCTTTTCTTTTGCTGAGAGATTCGGACTGAATTATTGTTAATATATATGAAAGAGGGATATTAATTAATTCCTAGGAAAAGAGAATATTTAACCTATTTTTATCGGTATCACCTGAAGTATGTAAACCCTCAGCTGGGTCTGGATTCTTTTAAGACTGTTTCAGATTATCATGAAGTCTTTTTCAATGAATTACGAGCTGCATTTGATGCTGTACAAAAAGCCGAAGTCACTACACTGCGTTGTCTCAACACTACTATAGCACACACGACTTCATCTAGCCAGCAGAAATGGAGAGGCTTGGTATTACTGGTTTTCTCCTCTGTGAAGATTCATGTGGTATTAAACAGACCAAAATGCACCCTTTTACTTGTGAAGAAGAGGGATACTATAATAGGTTCAGACTTTTTGTGAAGGAGTAGAAATGTGGCACCAAATTCTGAAAAGGGTTTAATTAACAGCTTGGTTATGCCAGACTTTTCTAGTGAAGAACTAACTTACTTATGGACTATAACTCCAAAAAAGAACTATTGATATGTTAATTGTATATGATTATGAATGGTTATTTAYGGCATTGGATCTCTCTGCTAAACCAATTATGCTCTATTTGTGAGATTTGCATTATACTGCAGCCATGGCATTTAATTAAACTTCTATTTCTCTTCTTTCTTTTTGTTTCTTTTTGTTTTGCTTTTCCAGCCTTAAATCTATGATAAACCACACTAGCCACTTAGTGGTTAAAGCTGAAATCAGCTGTTCATTAGATTGCCCTCACTCACATCCTACTCAATTTGTGCTGTCCCAAAAATCTTAGCTGTGTCCCCCTAAATGTTAATTCACCAACTTACTTACCTTCTCAAGCGCAATGGATCCAGTTTTTATACTTATATGTTACATATTTCTAGAACTAGACCGATCAGTCACTCCAATTCTATTGATGAAAACCATCCTCCATATTTTAGCGTGTTTATATTTATTTATATGAATATAAATATAAAGGGGATGTTTAAAAACAGTGTAATGGCACAGTGTGCTATAATCTGAGTCTTTCTTTGGGTTTCTTTCTGCCAGTTAATAAACAGCGTATAAAGTCAACTGCATAACCAATGGTCTAATTCAGAACATATCAAAAGGTTTGTGTGGGCGAGGTAAATTGGGCTGATAGTGACTCCGAAGCTGGCTGGATCCCTCATTTGTTCATTCAGAGAATTTTTAACGTAGAACTAATTTTCAAGTAGTTGAATTTTTGTAAAGAAAATGAAATCCTTAAGGGGACAATTTAGCTGGAATCCTCTGAAACACAGTTCAACATGGATTGCCTTTTCACAGGTGTTTCATGTGGAAAAGGTTCCTGCATTTCCATTCCCTTGATACCTGCTCTCTCTTTCTTTTCTGTAACTGTATTACAGTTCAGCTATTGAAAGAGTTGATAGTGGTGTGGAGAAGGGGGTTAAATCATTATACAGGATATTCTTCTTTGTTACCTGAAACTTGCTTTGCCTCCTACTCACAGCCCCAGTGCCAAAATATTGGTTTGGGGCTTTCTGTGGTTGAAGCAGCCAAAAGTGGGAGTGAAGAGATACCTATCCACCTTCTCCGCAGCCTCCCGTACGTGCCGGCCACTGTATTACCAGGGTGGAGGGCTGACAAATTGCAAGTACAGGTGCTGCTCTTCTGGTCCACATATATATTACTCCACCATCCATGTTGAGGCAGCGGCAACCAGCATAGAGCTCATTCTTCAGTTTCAGAAAATAATAATATCCTCTTCCTGGCCACAACACTATTCATCACAGCCTTTTGCCAAATAACAGGCCTAAGTGGCCCGGTGGGCTTTCTGTAGACACTATTCCAGATTCAGTTTCCCAAAGAACATTTTGAAACATGCCAGTCCAAAAATATTTTAAGTCTTACTCAGAAAAACTCTCACTAACAAGATTCAGTCCTCAGATCTCCATTCTGTAAGGACCTGAGTCCCTTCAGACTCAGCTGAAGTCTTGACAGAAAGGAGGTTTGGCCTCTTACATCCTGAGTGCACGATTTAAAAGGTTAAAAACAAAAAGCAAGTACAATTTAAAGCTATTTTCTCTGAGTGACTATTGGGATGGGAGCACATACTTGGATTTATTGTATCRGAAGGGAATCTATTTAATTATGTTTCCTCTACTGGTACACATTAGCAAATAAAGTAGGACCACTGCTAAGCATTTATTTAGCCTGTTTGTTGGGGCAAGYACATATTTATCGTGACATTAATAAGGGAAACATTGCTAGAACYAGTTCAAGTTAGCTGGAAAACAAACTGCAGTTCTCATTTCAACTGGGACAATTTGCAAATACCCAAATCTTCTACTGTTTAAAAGGTCTATTTTATGACACAGAACCTATAGTTTCTACACCCCAAATGTTCTTTTTTTTGTTATCTAAAGCACAGACAAATCATGAAAAGACAATTGTATACTTTCTTGTGTTGCTTTATGGGCTTTAAGTGCCTACAAAAAAGGATTCCTTATGCTTTAATTTCTCTTTATTTTTTTGACTGTAAAGACCCATGGGGTAAATGCCAGTCCCACAATCCTGCAGTTATATGGTTACTGTCAGCCTGCTCAAATGATGCTTCCTGTTCATTAGGCATCCTTTCATCTGACAACAATGTACTGGCTTTGCTGCAATTCTTAGTCAACGCCCATCTCTTCAATAGCCTGTGAATAGTATTAAATAGTGTTTATGCTAGCTATTGTTGCCTTTTGTGTGGTTTGTCTAATTCACAGAGAAAAGTCTGCTTTTGTGGTCTAAGACTGGCTACGTCATGGCACGCCATGTGCCTTCTGATGGGATCCATTCCTGCTGAGTGATAACATTACAGGCCTGAACTCCTTTGCAATACAATCCAGCATTCTTAACACAGTCAATACACTCGCAGGCAATCTAGTTTACTCTTTATATTAAGAGGTTTAGAGAGACAAAGCTCATCTAAATACCTGCTCGTGAAACAAATCAGATGAATTCAACTGATTTGAGAATTACTCCCAAGCCCCTGCACAACTACACAATAACCACAAAAATCGAAAATTAAAATTGCTGAGGCTGTGTAAGTAATGCCCAAATATCCCAGGTAGAATCATTCTGCATGCAAACATTGCCCTTTTAGTGAATAAGGTGGCATTATTGTCCCCAGTTATTGTTCAAGATGAGGCTTAATACTAGAGTCACAGCAGCTGCTTTTCTTTGCTTAAACTACTCACAAAAGAGAAGGGATATTGTACGGATGATTACATTATCCTGTAGTTCAGGAGCCTTTGCAGGGCAGGTATGTTGCTGTGCCTTGAAAGAGCTTTTGATGTAAGAAGATCATTAGAGGCTCAATGTGTAACTGATCCTTAGCTGTCCCTGGCTTTTGGTGTATATGGGTTATTCTAGCCTAACCATAGGCTCCCTGTTCTAGGTATCTAAAATCTCATTGTTCTCCCTCCCTCTCTCCCACCCCCTTGCTGCACAGCTAAGTTGGTTCACAGCTTTGCCATGGGAAGCACGAAGCATCCCATACAAATACGACTGGAAAGTGAGGCTCACACTGCTAACTAGTGCCATTTGTTTGTCCGGGAACTGTTATCCTCCGTGCGTCACACTTTGAACAAGATCAAGAGTGGCTTCTGAAAAAAATGGCAATGAACAGAATGCACACGAATAATAATTACTACTCTGTAGCTGCTCAAGCTATAATACCCTCCATGGCCAGAAACAAGCAGGGAGGTAGGGGACAGGGTGGGGCTGGGAGTAGGTGGAGGCTTCACTTTGTTCTCTGTGCATCATAGGAGAGCATTGCAGATTGCGCTCCTGATCAGCATAACAAGGGAGGTCCAGCATACCTGCTCCTCTTTGAGGTATTATGAGCCAGATCCACAAAGGAATTTAGGACTCTAAAGCTCCTGGTGACCCAGCAGCGCTAGGGATGACCACCCATAGACAGCTTGAACACAGATGTCTACACCTGAAATGGCCACCCTAGACCCTGGTCAATTGAAAAAGACTACTTATTTCATCCTACTATTGACCTCTAGCACTGGTCAGTTGAATTGCCCCTTCTAAGTGCTTATTTCTTGCCACTACTAGTAGAGGGTGGGATAACCAGCTCAGATGTAGACACTGTACACATCTAAAGTTCGGAAAAAAGAATCCCACCCATGTGCGCTTCAGGTCCTTTGTGAATCTGGAGCTCCAGGTTCTGCTGTCCTCATAGTCAAAAGCTGGTTCTTCCAGGTAGCATAGAAATAGCATGAAGTTCTTAACAGCTCTTTAAAAAAAAAAAAAAAACTGAGTGCCTCCAAGCAATACAGAAGGCAGTCATTCCTTCCATCTTTGAGTGAAAAATGAATTAAAAAAATCTGTCTGTCTTAACAACATAAAAGCGTTTCCTGAATTACAGCTCTGACTTCTGAATGAGGGTGTTTACTGAAATGAGTCAGCGCAAGTGGAAAAGTGTGTTGCCAAAAAGCAAGGAGGAACCTGGCAGTCTAGAGCAGTTGCTAGATAGAGCAACTCTATTCAGATCACCTTCCTGTGGAAACAAATTCAGCAAATGCTTGCCCAGAGTTAGTCAATGAAGGAGAGCCTATGCCCTGCACAAATGTGTTACTTTATTTTGCTCCTAAGAATGAACGAGGTGGGATTTGACTAATGCTTCTAGCAGAAGGCATGGAAATGAACTAAGGTTGTCAGAAAAGCTCATTGATTTTGCAGAACCTATCCAAGTTGCACAATATAGTTTGGAGGAAGAGCACTCCCTTTTTAAAGGATAATTTTTCAATGTACTGCCCATGTTTATGCTTTTGTGCAAGCAATAATGGTTTCATAAATGTTTTATATGATCAGCACTTAGCAATACCTGGGAAGTTAGCAATTCTGACTAGATTTTACAGATACCAACTTTTTTGCTATTAATACTTCTTCCTTTCTGTTTATGTTCTAAATTGATTTCCAATAGTTAAAATTTGAACAATAAAGACAACCTTAGTTTTCAAGTCTGCAAATAAGACAGACAATGTATGCAACCTCCTCATTGATTGACTCTTCTGTTTTTATAGATTCATCCTCTTGAAAGAATCATTAAACACCAGCGAAAATGATTTGTTGCCATTGATTGCATGACATACTGCTCTGACACAGAGTTTTTATATCTAAGTTATTAATTATGTTGTTAATGTAATTTGCAGACTGCAAGATAAATCATTCAGCTTCTGACTGGATATTACTAGATATATTGCATATATAAATACATCTTTGGGTGGGAAGGGAACTGCTACCAACAATAATAGATTAGAAGGTCACTAGTTTGTCGTACAAATCATTATGAGCAAAGGAAAACTTCCTCTGCCCGTTAATTTTATTATCTTGGAAATGCTGAGTTTCTCAACATCTCTGTTGTTTATGTGCTACAGTGATATGCATAATCGCTTCATTTTCATACAGAGAAAAGACTTGCAATTGTTCTATTCATATTCTCTTTCCATTCTCTCAAGAATTTCACAGTTTAAGGTTAATAAACTACAAGACATCATAGAAAGCAGCAAGCTTAATTTAGGTCTTCCCAAAGGCTTCACTGTTTATCCCCAGTACTGAGGGAGGGTACTTTGTGCTAGCTTAATTCTCTGTAATTTTCTTTTCCCAGCAATGATTGCCAAGAAATTAATTATGACAGCCGGTGTCGTGAATGTGTACCGCTATAGCGTATTGCCGCCAGTGACAGACTGATGTGCTTCAGAGCGGAGGTCTCTGTATTTGTACCAGCAAATTGTTTTAAAAAGTTCCTCCGGTTTTGTACTTCATTTCAACAGGTCTAGCTCTTTCCTTAGTTTCAGAAGGATTTAGCAGCAACTATTCAGCAGTTACCCTGGGAGCACACTGCAGATTATGCATGCTTGCCTGACATTTGACAGATGCCCTTAAAAGGTTCAGTTTCCTTTTCATAGAGGCCAGGGGGTTGAAAAGGGTGGAGGGCTAGACACATTTTTGAAGTGAGTGACATGTGTTTAAATGTCAAGGTGGTCCTACTGAATCACTAAGCACAGCCCTTATTCATTGAAACAGAGACTAGGTGTGAAATGTCCTTTTTGGTGAGGGCTAAGAATTCACATCTTTTAATATTATTGAACCCAGAGATGACATAGTCCTTCATTTGAAGGGGGAGCTGAATGCTGAAGATTAAATTTTGTTGCTGGTATATGCTAAAGCTCCTTTGAAAGTCTCTCCACATGCAAATGGTGAATAAAACATATTTTTTAACCAATACTGTGGAACGTGTGAAATTCAGTGAGGTAAACCTTCTCCCCTACCTGCTAGGCTCTGTCCAYGTGGCAGCTGAAATTCAGTGTTGGCGCAGTAATTATGGGCACAGCTGCAGCTGCAGACTGGGTACAGCCTGCCTGAAAAGAGGACGAATATTGATTTTACCTCTCGAAAGAGTGGAAAGCAGCCTAAGGTGAAGCCAAATCCCTTCATTGCTTCTTTTAGTAACTTTCTTCTTCCAGGAAATGTTCAGGATGCCCATAACAGGGCTTGGTTTGACATAGAGGATGTCAGCATTACGGTGGGAATTCTACAAAGCACCAGTGCCACCATCGCAGCAATCCCAAATTGGACCYGACCACATGGCTATGCCGAAACGGGGAGCCTGGTCCTCTTTCTCGGGCCTTGGGGCCCGCCAAAGGTGGCTCGGGTACTCAGACTACACCAAAGCCACAAAATATTCCTCCAGAAAAGATGCCTCTTAAAGCCATCAGTAAGGTATCAGTGAGGATGCAGGTTTGAACCCTTCCATGCAGGCAATAAGTCTGGTTTTAATTAATTCATTATTTTGAGGTATTGTGTATGAATTTAATGCACCAATGGAAGTGGCAGTGCCAGCCAGAGCAAGCAGTGGTTCTGGCAGCCCTGGTCCGAGGTTCGGCGCCAAGCTATCCCTTTCAGTCTCAGACTTGATTTGTTCTGGGAAGATATTGCGTCATGCCAGGATAGCTGCAGGTAGACAGATATCTCCTCGGGARGGAAAAAAAAAAAATGGCTACCATCATTTGGACTTGTCACCTAAATTGAATTTGAACTCAGCTCTCTAGAGAAACGCGTCGAGTGCATTAAACAACTGGAGGAATTAATGCTCTCATCGATCCCGCTCATCACGAGAGAAACGTGCATCTGCGCCCGCGCTCTCCTTGTAGGGCATCCAGCCAGGGGCCGAAGGGGCAGAGCATGCCGATCGCCCCGGCTGGACAATGCTTAGGCAGCCCTGCGGCCGGGCTCTTTGGTGAAAGATCATTTGAAGGTAGAGGCTGAAACTGAAAAAATTTGGGGAAGATCAGATTTTTATCCTTGATGTTTTGCAATTTTAGAACGTGCTAATGGTTATATCTGGCTCATTGTATGCATAATATATAAAAGATTTAGCTGCTAGAGCCTCCTTTTTTTCTGTTTTGTTTTGCTTGCCCTTATATAAAGCAACAGTTACTATTATATATATATATTTTTAAGAGGATTAAGGTAGGCATTGGTTAAAATGTATGAAAAAAAATGTTCCAGAAAACTGAGAGCAACCTTTCTACTATATCAGTTTATACATACAAATCAACTTTCTGGCTGATAAAGAAGGCAGGAGGTAGACGAGCAGGGAGGAAGGGAAAGCATCCTAGGAGAGATGACAAAAGGTGCTGGGAGGAACCTAGATTATCAGAATGAAATATGAAGGGGATGGAGGACGGTATGCAAATGTCCATGCCTGGCTAAATTGGGATGAGGGCCCTGGTGGACTTAGGGAATGAGTCTAAGGACGTGTAATACTGGCAAGCCATAAAAGGGGGAGGTAGGTTGTCAAAAGACCMCAGGAGACAGGGAAGCACGACCATATCATTTAACTCCAACTTAAAAACTGGTTAAACTGTTTGTTCTTGTTCTTTCTCTTTTTTAGATTATTTCAGAGCTTCACTCTGAGGCTTGAAAACTTACTTCTAATGTTCAGGGTAAATCTATTCACAAGCTAGTTTCTAATACTCCTTGAATTACAGCTAAGAAATTAAATCCATCTCCAGACCTCCTCTAGCCTTCTCTTTTTCCATCAGCATACACTTCTCACTGAGGCAAAGGCTAGGCAAAAGTAGAGTTGTCTGTTAATAAAATGCACATAAATAAGAGACACAAAATTAACATATCACTAGATTATAAAATCACAAATTCTATTCAGTTTTCTATTTTGGGAACCTCCCTGCCAGTTATTAATTTGACCTTTGCAAACATTCTTTGAAGTATGTCACATGGTTATAAATTAGCGCTGCTTTCAAAACTGCGCACAAATCTCCAAAATACTAAAGTAACGCCATAACGTAAAGTCAAGCATTTGAACATTGGGAATGCAATTTAAAATGTATTGGTCTTTGCAGGCTTAAACAATACAGTTTGCCTAACATTGCTTGGTAAGTTCGGAGTGCAGCCAGAGCAGAACCCAGTTTACATGACTCATAAGTTCACTGACTCTCTCATAGGACTCTCTCTCTCCTCTTGCAACACTTGGCCATGTTCACTTTCATTCTCGGTTTATAGCCCCAAAATTTTTTGATGCAGTGTTTGTAAAGTTTAGGTTTTAAAAATTGCAAGAAAAAAAAAGGGAGGAGCGGGTATTTCAAAGACCTACACAGTTCACTATTTCCAGACCTTCCTGTCTATGAAACCAACCATTAATATTTTAGTTAAAAGAATAGCTGACAGAAGTAAAATTTCATCTTCTTTATCAGCCAGCCACTGGAGGAAGAGGAAGAACCCAAGCTGCTAGCAGTTTATGCTGCCTACTATCTGCCAGGCCATAGAGGAGCCCTGGAAACATGGATCTGTGAGTACTCTTCATGGCATCACAGGTGAGCTCAGTTTAGGGGATATTGGGCAAAACTAAAGTTCATTTGGCATGTCTGTGCTGAAAGGCAGTGATACAGTGGGTGACTTGGCTGTCAAAACAGAGACAAAATTGTAGTTTCTATTCCTCTGATGTAAACTCGTGCATGAAAGCCACAGTTGAATTACTACAGTTTAACAATTTGCTGTCTCTCGAGCGAGGCACTGTAACCGGCACTGGACATACTCTCAGCCTGCAGCAGGGGCAAGGTAGGGTATTCCTGGGGAAACCTCAGCGAAAGCAAGCCGCTTAATAAGCAGCTTGTTAAGGCATGGTAAATTGATCACATTGCAGCGCATGCCCCCAGCACTGCCCTCAGCCTGCCTTTTACGGCACAAGAAAAGGCTCTGTGGAGTCCCCAGGATCCATACAATAAGTGCAAAAAACAGCGTCGCCTTATGCCTTGCAAATGCATGTGCGTCATCCTCTTTTTGTGTTTTGCCTAAATCCAAAAACCTGGAGTTTTCAGGCACCTAAAGTTATAGACAGCATCTAGGTAGGAGGCCTGCGGGCAGATCTGGAAGGGTATTTCTGTGCCTGCTGATGCCTAGTACTGATTTTCTGAACCATGTACCTCTTTGCCAGCATATTCGTCCATTCATCTTCCATTAAGAAGTGTTGCAGAACAGTTAACAGTCATAGCCAAAGCTACAGCTCTTTGAGGAACTGTTGACATTGCTAATGTTTACAGATTAGAAAGTTTTAGTTCCGTGCAAATTATACTTAATTACTGTTGTAGGATAATAATTATTTTTCATTAATAGAGTCCTAAATTTCTGAAAGCCTTAAATACTGTATATCTCATTATGTTACACAGTACAAAACTGGTGAAACCCTTTCATTAACTCATTAATGATTAGTTGGAAAAGCAATGTGACAGATTATTATACATGCTACCAAGTAGTATTAGGGCACTGATACACAGTTTAATTTAGAACTTTAATATTAGAGTTTTAATTCTTCAGCCATAGAAATTGAATAGAAATAAATATGAAGATAAATTTTCATTTTTTTTTCCAATCATATTTTCTACCATGTACCTATTCTTTTTTTTCAAAATTCAAACAATAAGAAATAAAAATAAAATATGTCTTTAATATGGATAGCTCCATTTTTAAAGCCACATATTATTTACTTCATTGACTTCCAATAAAGCCAAATGTCAAAATCATCAGCAGCATACCCTTGAAAGTGGTGAATCTCGCAGGGTGTGTGCACACTGAATTTGCCCCCAAGACCTGCTGGACCAGCAGCTGGAGACCAGAGAGCTGTCTCCCAGGGCACTAGACCTCTATGTTCAAGCAATTAAATCAAGGCTTTGCTTCTGGACTTCTAGACTTCAGCTCATTATCGGTCCCCTGATTTTACCTTGTAGACTCACCTCTCAGCTGCAGATACCCACTTGTTCGGGTAGAAAGGCTGGGCTTCACTTGTGGTGGTGGGCGCTGCCTGGGCTGAGCTCTACTCCACTGCACCCCTGCGGATGACAAGACCATGCAGATCATTGGCTCTAATGATAACTCCTATGTGTAACTTAAATCGGCGTTATCACTACACTGGTATAGTTGGTGGCTGAAGAAAAGGATACAGGTATTACTGCCTGCCCGAATGGACTCTTGCAGCAAATACAGTGGAGAACAAACACAGTTGCTCTGTCACTCTATCATTGCGAACGCCACATAAAAATAYGGAGTCTTTAAACAMAGGCTCTGGAAATGTCTGTTGCCAAAGCAGATGTTTTGCAGGAGATCAGTAGCTTCTGCTTGGTGGATAGGACTCCTTTTCTACTCTGTAGAGAGAGGGAGAAACACACTGATTGACTCGTCTGCTAAACAGAGTCCAGAGTCCCCCCCACCCAGTGCCCAGGGAAATGCACTGGGACAAGCCCTGCGGGATGTTTCTCAGGCACAAAGTGTCTTCTTCCTTTTTCAGACTGCATGTGGCTGGGTGGTCTTGGGTGGTTGCAGCACTCTACTCAGTTATACCTATCCTAAATAGAGAGGTCCACCTTTCCATGAAAACGCTTTGTCAAAACATGGGCTTTCTATTCCACAACAAAAAGTCCAGCCTTTTGAAATGTGCTCTGTCCACACAGCAGTATGAAGGCAAGGAGCTAATATTACCCCTCTCCCAATTCTTAAATAAAAAAAWTTTTTGAATCATTTTTTGAAGTTTTGTAAAAATTTTATTGAAATTTTTTTGATGTACTGTTCAAAATTTTTAATGACAAATTGTAATATAGGAGAATACTGAAAAAATTAAATCAGAACTCAGTGGCTTAAACTAGTCAAAGTTTCAACATTTTTATATAGAAAATGCTGTTGATGTTGTGTGCCTGCAAATATTTTGAAATTTCCTTGAGCTTACTGTCCAGTTGGAAGGTCTCACACTAGAATGATTTTGTATCCACAAAGTTATTCAGARCAAGCAGTTTCACATACTCTGATGAGCTGTATGCTAAAATAGAAGACACACACTTAACCAACAAACAATGTTCTTTTCTCCACCCCAYACTCAACAGAATACAAAATAAATTGTATTAATTGCTTCATTTGCGTCTTTTGGGGATAGTAATGTATGGTAAAAGTTATTAGGGCTTTACATTGACATCTGTCTGTGGAAGAAGGATTGAGAAGTTAGTCTTACCACAGGGTGTAAATTGTAACTGACCTTCTGAAAAGGGAGTCTCAGACTGCGGTTGAGAGCACCAAGAGCGGGGATGTCCCTGTAGACCAGCAAGTCTTTGAGAATGTTTTTTAATACTCATTGTAAATCCTGAGGATGCACAGAAAACTTCAGTTTCTGTGATGCTTTAAAAACCACAGGAATATATTTAACACACTAATAAAGGGAAAAAAAAGGCAAACAAACCCTAAGAACAATCCAGTTCCTGTCATCTCTCTTGATTTTTCACTTAGTAGACTTCTTTATGGATTAAAAAACTTTTTTTCTTCTTCTTCTTGTRAAGAGTGTTCATTGAAGCTTGGCCAATAGATGGTATCACCCTTTCCAAAGTCTATGCTATGGGAGGCCTATGGAAGCATATCTGCTCAAGGCATTCATGCAAATTATTACTTACTGCCCTATATGCTCATAAATTAATAGCTTCTCTGTGGATGAAAAACAGAAATTAGACAACCATTAAGGTTGAACAATGTATAAAGAATATTAAATATTAATATATGAAATGAAAAAATATTGCAAGAGATATGAATAGATATGCCAGGAGCATAACAAGCCAAACCTAGGAATGTAAATAATAATAACATGTTTTCAGCTAGATATTCTGGATGGTTTAGTATTCAAATTAAAGTTTGTTTTCCCCATTCAATAAAAACAAAACAAAAAGTATTTACTGTTGTTGCCTTATTTGCATGAGAGTTCATTTTCCTCCTGTGAACAGAAACAGATATTTAAGCTGAGGCCAATCAGAAAGSAAAGGCCACTTTCTTCTTTGTGGGCTTTTCAAGGAGCATCTCAGTGAGGTGTGGATAGCAGCTTTGCAAGTTCAAGAGCAAGAATACCCCTTACAAATTTAACTCTTATTTGAATGAATAATTGCAAAGCTAGCTTGTGCATTTTAATGACTTGTGTCAGCACTAGCTACAAAATTGAAACGGAAATTGGAGGAAGAGTTTACTTAATAGTAGGATAAGGTTGCTTGTTGCTAAAGTGTTGGGGCTCACTGCATGTGTCACTTGTCTCTGGTAATGATGACTCTGGTTAGAGCCCAGTCCGGGCTACAGGGCCTATCATTTCACATGGTGCAGCAGCTGTAAACGATCAGATTAAAAAGAACTGATTTCTTTGTGGACCCAAGTTCATTTCTGAAAACCATTACATTCTGGTCAGCTTCAGCTTATTTCTGCTAATTCTAAATTAAATACTATTGTTCTGTTCCCCATGAGAATTCTTGTGAAGACGCTCTGTATGGATTTTGACCTTGAATGTAGACTCCTTCAGCCAGACCAGTGCTTGATTCAGAGTCCTGTTAGRTCCATAGGAGTGCACCCATTATAAATATACATTTAGTGAAACATTTGACAAAGCATGCCCTTGCTCCCATAGATTCAATTTTATACAGTCTCCTTTAGTCATTCTGATGTTTATTTCCAAGAGTTTAAGATGGACCATATCACAGGAAACTTTTCAAAATCTCTAGATCCACTCCTGCCTAAGTCTCCACAGTGCAAACATAACAGCATCTGGAAATTATGTACATATAATTGTAYGGGCTTCACTTTAGTTAGGGTACTGGATAGTGGAAGTTCCCATYCTGTATGCTGTTTTGTGGGATTCATTGGAATGAGAAAACATAAGAAGGAATCTGGTATATTTGGAAGAGGCAGAAATTGTTTCTTAGGATAGTCCCAAAATAATACAGTGAACTTTGATCTCTGAGGCTTTTTCAGATCCAGATATTTGATTTAATCTACACACACACATGTTCGAATAGGGCTTACCTGAGAGCACATCCTGGCACAGAAAATGATTAATTGCTAAAGCTTTTGATTAATATCTCTGATGGAAAAATCCTCAYCTGCATCTTGGAAAGCAAAGCTCTTAGCTTTGCCTGCAGTTTGAAAAAATCTGAATCCTGACTGTATTTCAGTGCGGTAGGAAAAATGTTTCCAAGTGATTGCTATATTTTTATAAAGAACAATAAGCAGTCCAAGGCAAGATGAATCCTTCTAAAGGCACATGAGAGTAAAGTCTAGCTGTCATAGTGCTTGGGGCTGTGTCCAATGTCAAGAAAATCCAAAATAACATTGTGCCACTGTACTATCAGACATAAGGTCAATCGGGTTCAGATCCCTTCGTTTTAAAAGAGGTGGCATCTGTTACCTACCTCATGTTTTAGTAAATAGTCCATTTTTTATGTGACAAGTGCAAACACAGATACAAATTAATGGGAAAAGAAAAGCCCCAATTGTCCATTTGTGTCACATTGCAAACTGCTGGGTAAAAGACAGCCCAGCATCATTTAATCATCCTGTGTTCCCTTTCCTTTTTCACTCATTACATTCATTACTGGTCACAAAAGACTGCTCACAAAACAGCTAGTGATTTTAATTTAATGCATCCTTTCTAAAACCTGCAGGGAAATTAAAGAAGGGAGCAACCTGGAAAGGGCTGGGGAGCAGGAGGGGGAAATGGGGCTTGGCACATCTGAAGCTTTAAATGCTAACAGTCAAACATTTCCCAAATAGATCTGAGCTGACCCTAAACACATTGGGAGGGCTTAACTCATTAGTTTGCAAATTGAGTCAAATTGACACAAGGAGTTTCCTTGCAGTGCCTTTAAATCTCTGATGGAGACTGGTGAGTGACCTCTCAATCTGACAGGCCAACAGTTGCCAAACCATCTCAATATCACAAAATCCTATAAAATAAAACACCCAGGGAGATCACCAGGGGCTGGTGCATTATTTTCCCCACACTACGTAAAATGTTATTGTCTCCACTTCCACATAAATTTGCAGGCACCATTGGCTTACAAAGGGATAACTAAAAAAGGGAGTAGTAACCAATAATCTAATCAGTACATGGTGTATTATCTGGAAAACATGACAACGTTTGGTTTGGGCTGTAGAAACAGAAATTGCAGTGGAGGACAGCTCACCTGAGGTGCACTGCTCTAGCAAATGGTACACTTCCAAATTGTTTTATACTAGCCAGTACATGGGCTTCCCTCGTAGATTTGCTTTTTTGAGGTCTATCTCCTCAGCTTTCCACTTTGCCAACCTCCCTGTGAACTATTTGTCGCAACCTGTAGAAGAAGGGGCTGCTATCACTAGCCTCCTGTTTCCTGATTGATAGAAATCAAAAGTTCAGGCAGGAAGAAAAGCCCRGCTCCCAAAAACAAGCTCCCAAAGACCTTGCTGGCTCCAATATCTGTCACTAGGAAAAGCATGAGGTTCAAAGCTCTTGATGGCTAATGGTGGTGGTCAAGGATGCATCACAGCAAAAATGAAAGAGATCTACTTAGTTTTCAGAAATAATATCAGAGTGACCTGGAAAAAAAAACAGATTACAAATGTCTGCAAGTGTTGTTYAAATGCAAGTTAAATAAGGGGACTTGTCCAAAGCACACGGAGTAAAAGTCCTCCAAAACCCAACTGTATATATACACCGGAGAATGGAAGCAGACTAGCTGCAGTCTGACATCGTTTGAATCTGAGAGTGTATTTCCTCTCCTTAGGATATAATCCAAAGTCTATTGAAGCTATAGGGAAGACCCTTACTCAAGTCTCTAATCTTGGAAATAGGTCTTAATGCTTATTTTTCTCTTTTGCTTAGACAAGGTGTTCCGCTGGCATTTTACCCAGGCCTCTCCAAAAGATTTCATGCTGTACTCTCTCACCTCATACTCCCTTCTGCTAGAAATGTGTATGCTGTGATGCCCTAGTCAAGTAACTCATAAGTTACCAGYTAAAGAATAATGCTCACTTGTAACCATAATCAGGGAAAGAAGGCAAATAGCCTTGGGAGACCAATTAAGCCATACAATACTTTTGACAGACCATGTCCTAAAGTACAGCCTGTTGAACATAAAAGGGAAAAATATGTCCTTCAGAAATATTTCTCTGCATCCTAGCACTAAGGATACAGGAACTAATTACTGCAGGCTAACTAAAGTGCAAACGTGCCTCAAAGCTGGCTCGCTTTAATTGCTCTTCTCCCTGCAGTAAATTCTTCCTTTTCTACATTGGCAGTTTACCTCTCATTTACTTGCTGAAGAGGAAACTATCTCGCATTTATTCCCCAGTAAGGATTTGTGCACTGGCAGCTATTGCAGGACAGCTGACTTAACGATAAGCTAATGCCTCCTCTTCCCTTGCCATCACTTGTTTGGGTGACTATCCCATAAAGGTAGCAAACTGATTTAGCAACTAAAATGGGGACAGTGGGCTGGGTCTAAGAAAGGACTTCAGTACTTCAGCGCCTAACTCCTTGCCCTTGAGCTTGAGCTCAGTGTCCCCTTCACATCTGACAGCGGGTACCTGTGGTTTGGTAGCTCAATATTGGTTCACGGGTTTCAGCTCCTTCCTTCGGCACTGTAGCGTGAACTGCGTCCAGTTTAGCTGACTTGACTGTTTACCTAACAGAACTATTCTGCAACCTGTTTTTTGTTCTCCTGGCTTGAGTTCGTATTTCCTTGTTAAAATTTATTTTGTTAAATATCAGGTCACAATCTACCTTTTGGGGACAAAAAAGGGAGGGGAGGCCACAGGAAATAAGATGTTGAGTACTCCACTCTGCTTTGCATCATTGCATATTTACTCTCCTTTGCCATTTACTAGTGGATGTTTTACTTTCCTTTATTYCCCTTTTATTTCTATTGTGTTGAAGAACCTCTTTCGGTCACCTCTTATGTCCCTTGCTAATTGAAATGAATTTTGCGTTTTAGCTCTTTTTGATTTTATCTCTGTCGTCTAGCCCTCCCCTCAGTTTGGTGGGAGAATTTTAACGAGGGGGTTTCCAAGAGGCTTTGCAGCTTCTTCTGCCAATGCAGCAAACCATTGTGTTGTAAACACATCCACGGCTGCCCGTCTATTGTGGGTTATTGTGTTCCTCATACTAATTACCCGCTGTAGGAAGAGAATGTGCAGAAACTTCTGTGAAAACCTTGCCTGCTCTTTCTCCATTTTGTTCCTTTTTGTTTTGTTCTCCCATTCTCAGCGTCCTACTTTTCTGTGCTCCTCAGAATTGCACACGCTGCACAGTCCCTTCTGTCTGTCTCCTCTAATGAATGCAATGTCGGTTTTCTTAACCTCCCTTCCCTGCTGAAACACCTGAGGCCTCTTCTCAAACTTGTTGCTCTTTTCTGCTCTCTTTCTACTGCTCCAATACCCTTCTCGTAAAGCAGCACTTGGTATAAACACAGCATTTCAGGTGTGGTCTTATGCTTTTCCAGCTGCTGCCAGGCAAGAACTTCATTTCCAAGTTCAAAACTCTCAGCTCTAGATTTGGATCATGTTCAGTGGTGCAACAGCTTTCCTCAGGATCCTCATCCTGGTCCTCCGAGAAGAATCTTCCTGTCTGTGCAACCACTCTCAGTCCCCATTTGCTTCAGTGCAATACCCTCTGCACACACYTATGTTTGCCTTTTTAGACTCTAGGCATTTTAGGATAAGAACTATTCATCTGGTCTTGTTGCAATAGCATCTTTCACATTATGGCTGCTGCTGTAAGATAGAAATAATAAATGTGAATCTGCTGAGTGCCTGAACCAGAAGAGCTGCCTTACTTTAGTGGTACTTACTAAGTACTAAGTACTTACTAAGCTCTCTCTGTGTTTGAAAATCCACTTCTCCACAAGGATAAAATGAAACCTACAGGAAGAGACTTTTGTGTGAGCTTTTAAAATTTTAGACCTCTGAGATAAATAAAGGGCCCAGTCCAGAACTTTCTTTTTGAGATAAACCTCCACTAATCTGATGAAAGATTAACCTGTGTCAAGGACACTGAATGAAACCCCATCTAGGTTTTAATGGCTACTTCAGGCCCCGGGAGCATCGCTTGGCCCCCAGGTAGAGCAATGTGTCCAGGCTGCGGCTGCTGCCATCCAGAGGTGAGGTCTTCCTACCCTTCCTACCCTCCCTCTCTCTTCCTCTCCCAGCAAAGAAAAGTCACAGCTGGGTCCCCACCTGGCACATCCCCAGCAAAGAGCTAATGCAGCTTGGCTGAGTTCATGCCTCAAGCCTTTATTTAAAACACCAATACCTCAGTGGTTGTGAATGTTTCAATTTGGCTCCCGAAACGTGAGGCTTGGGAGCATGTTGTTTAGTTTGGAATATGAGCATCAAGAGTTTGAATCACAGAATTTGGTTCATAGCTTATCTTCATTACGTGAAATATTGTGCTAAGGTAAAATACTCCGATGAATAAATACCAGGCTGAATAAATGCAAAGGATACCTTTTTTTAAATTGTTTTACACACAAGAGAGAAAAGTGTGAATATAACATGCAAGAAGAGCATCAGTATTTCATGATTAGTGGCAGGTATTTTAAAACACATGAAACTTTAAGAAAATCAGTACACATTTAACATCTGTTATCTCATTTCTAATCCTTTAAATCCCTTAATTTACTCTGGAGTTGTTTAAATTGTTATCAACCTCTTTTGAGGGCTCTACATCTTAATCACAACTATATGACAAATATTTGATGATATAGTATGTATTTGGCAAATATTTAGGAATCAAATGATAATACCAAAATAGGGGTTTCATAAGATTACAGAAGCTAAAGGATTAAAAATTAGATTTAAATGGGTCCAAGGGGCAAATTGAAMGACTTCAAACATCTTTTTAAAAACAAGATGCCATGGTTCAAAAAAAGATTTCTAAAATGAATTTGCCAATGATCTCTCCTCCAGAAAAATTCTATCACTTCATCAGGCTTATTTATTTATTTAAACTGCCTTTGAAGCTCTTTTATTTTAAGAAAAAACATTGAGTTAAACTGCATACATTACACAAGGGGAAAAATAACACCCGTGTAAAACCTTAGTGGGAACTTTCTCTTTTACTGTTTCATGAGGAGCAGACATTTCCCCAAAGCTCCTTTTGAGTTTTGTGGTAATTCGAACCTCCAGGTAAATCCTTCTTAGAGGGAATTAAGCACCTAGTAATGACATGTAATCACAAGGTGCAGGTTTGGTCTCCAGATTCAGGCAGCGAACTTGAGGAGCATACGATGTAGTATACACATGATGGCTGGTTGTCTTGGCTGGGGTTAATCCAGGTGGAGCTCCAGGGCTCAGTGAGGTTGCCCACACATGGACAGGTGGTGCCATTTGAAATGTGTGGAGTATCTGAGGCTGGCAGGTACTGTGGGACCTAGGGAAGCTCTGTGACCTTTTGGCATAGCCTCTGGAGGCCAGCTGGTGCCATGTTGGAGATACGAGAGTTAGTTCTCAGCTAACTAGTCCAGACCTGAGCATTGCCAAGTTGGACTTGGCTTCCTCTCAGCAAGGCTAATCAGGCTAAAGCATCATGCTGATGTGACCGTTTCACTGTCATTTCCAGACTTGCTCTTCTTGGAGCTAGCCTGAGTAGCCCTGCACAGTGCTGGAAGATGCACTGTCGAAACCCCGAGCTGAGGAACCACTGTTCTAGGCTAGCATGTTGCCTCCTCTTCTCCCTTTTCTCCTGGATGAAATAAGGTTGGATCTGAACTTGTGGGATACTCATTACCTCCAAGTGCTGCTGAGCACATTCAGGATCAGGTTCTGCAACAGGTTTAAGTTTTCATTCACTTTTTTTTTTTAATCCCAAGTTAGATTTCAGCTAGTTTCGTGCCTGGAGCTAGCTCTCTGGAGGTTCGGGTGAGCAYGGGTGCCAGAAGAAGGGAGGGGAAAGGAATGCCAAGCCCAGAGTGGGGAGGGAGGCTGGATCAGGTTGTTCTACACCCTCTGAGGAYGAGGGGTGCAAAATATCCGCCAGAAAATTGTTAGCATTATGGATGCTGCAAAAGAAAGGCATGATTTTTTCCTCTTATCGTTAGTTGCATTTTGTTAATGATGCTGGTCCTCAAAGCAAGCATATAACTGGACATAGCAAGYTGTCATGCAAGCTCTGCTATTCCTTTCCTTAAGAATCCTAAATAGGGAGAAAATGCTTGGAAAACCTGCTGAGACACATGGGCAGACAGCACCACTCCTTTATGCCATAAGGAGGAGGGTTAGCGGCTGAAAAGGAGCAAAACCCATGTCTGCAGGGTCCTGCGGACAGGATCATGCAGCAGAGGCCCGTATGAGACAGGGGTGACTCTGGAGATGCTAAGCACACATGCAGTGTGCTAGGCCTCAGCACTGATATCTGCTCCTCCTCCTCACACCACATTTGACAAATTTGCCATTAGCTCCAAAACAGTATCAGGGAATGATCCTCAAGAAGCTCATGGAAAGTGTTAGGGAAGTGGTGGGGATCAAATAAGTGGGATTATYACTCCAGCTGGTAGCATACCTTTCCAGAGGGAATTTTTCTTGGAAGCTGAGTGCGACTGGAGAGGAGTATGGCCTGTCCCCTTGACCCAGCTCAGGTTCATCATGCCTTTTCCCACCCCCAGAGCCCTGGTAATACAGTCCTCACTTGCAGAGATTTGCATACTGGGTAGCAACTACTCACTAGGACTRTTAGTGGTTTTTTTCTGTCCTTTTTTGCTTTGCTCTTCTTGCACAAAACCTTGACACGGGGAGTCCTCAGGTAATACCAAGATGGCAAGAAACACCACTGCCTGTACAAAACAGTCAACTAAATAAGTATATTTAAATCTCATTTTATCAGCATTTAAACTTCTGTTTTACAAAGGGGAAAAACAGTCTCTACTGGGTATGTGCAGTGCTCTGAATCAGAAAGTCAGGAGTTTATGGATTCAAAGAGCTCTTTGGTTAATATTTTGACTGATACTTAGAATACTAAAAAAAAAAAGAAAGTTTCACAAGCAAAAGACAGACTTTGGCTTTCATTCTTCCTCACGCATCTTCCATCAACTCCAAACAAACTCAGCTCAGGTGGCTTGGGATACTAGAAACTTCAGAGGCAAAGTTTAAGAAACAAGATGAATTCAAAAGCGCTTGTGTTGTCAGCTACAAGAGTAAAAAATGCTATCGGCTGTTTAAGCACTGCTGACTAATGTATATTCAAAAGCAAATCAGCACAGTCGCACCCACTCTTCAAGCATCAAGGAAACCAGATGAGACCAGTGTCTCAGAGATATGGTGTCAAAAGATTTTTTTTTTAGAGGGTGGATGRAAGGAGAGAATCACATTAAAATGTAATGTTTGTCAATGGCAGTGATAAAAAAAGAAAACTTCCCCAGCCATTGCTGGCTGCCGCATGCAGCAATCTGAATACATTGGTAATGTGAGGGACTGATTAGTCCTATAAGGCTGCCTACAGGTTAGCAGGCCTCATTTCAAATCTCTGACAGCAATATGTGTCGTTTCATGCTTCATCCTCATTCCCTATGTTCAACACAAACCGGGGTCACTCTATATATGGAAATCACTGTCTTCAGGGCAAAAAAATTAAAAAAGGTGAGATTGCCGCTTTAACCTCACTGGCCTCAGAAAATATGTTTTAGTCTGATACATTATACTAGTAGGAATTATTTATCAAGAAGATACAAGCTCGATATTTCAGAAATAATGAGATGTTCTGGTTTTGCAGCTGAAATTTTATGGTCCAGAGAGCATCAGCTATGAATCCAGAAAATGAAGTAAACTTGCAATGAATGATACACAGCATGCAGCTGAAGTAAAATGGCTGTGCAAAGGGTAATATGAAAGTTATAACACAGTGCAAAGCTCACTATGCCTCAAGTGCCTTTGTGGCAAAACAGAGCTGGATATTTTGAAGACAGCACAGGCATGARATGCTCACAGCATTTACTGAGGGAGATTTTGCCTGGGAAAGGAATTGCATGATGAGAAACTTTAGTTGTTAACCCTCAAATCCTGCAGTTTACAAGAACTACTGAAGAATTCATGGCAAGATAATTTGATAGCAGAAATACAGCATTCAGATACTTGTTGTGGAGAGATATTAGTTAGGCTGCAGCAAAGACTGAAGGTTCTCTTCCAATAAGGAGTGGATTTTGAGTCCTACCTTCATTCTGCTAGAACAAAAGTGAGCGCAGAAATCATTTTACGCCACTGTTTCCTAGCAAATACGCATGATCTGAATGTGATGGCGAGAGAGCTGTCTGGGCTCAAAATATTTTTGTCTGATTTGTTTAGTTTGTTTGCTTGTTTGATCAAATAAAGTGAGTGAGGAACTCCCATTTGGTCTTGTATCAGTCCTGGGGTAGCATCAAGCAGAAGGATTTAAATATCAGACACAGAACTGGTTGCTGCATGAATAAAGCACTCCAAAGTAATTAATTCATTTTACAGGGCTTGTGGGGGTTATGAACCTCATGTGACCTAATGTGGACAGATGAATAACCATGAGGAACCATAGTCAGAAGCTACATCTACTCACATCCCTACAAGGCCAATGTGCAGGTGATTTGTAGCTGCCACAGATAACAGGACTCAAAACAAGGGAGTCACCCACTGACAAAGCCATAGTTTCCTGTCCTTGTATCTTCCAGCGCTTTTGCACATCTTCTCCCCTTTTTACTGGCAGAGGTTGGATGGCAGTTTATAATCTCCTTTTTAGTGTTTTACCTCATGTAAACATAAAGCATTTAAAAAAAAACAAACGTAAAGCATAATTTAGTAGGATGAGACCTACTTCTGTTCTGATAATTTTTTACCTGTAGATGCGGGGGAGTCAATCTGAAAAATGAGAATGATCGCTGCAATCTGCAGCCCTGGGACCTCAAAAAGAAATAGTGGATGGCTCCTCTCTTTTCCAATTTCAGGCAATCCAAGCTCATTCCCAAACTGCTCTTGGTTGCAGGAAAATGCTGTTCCTTCCCCCTAGGGATTGCGGAATATGTCAGTCTCTGAACACCTGGAGCTCCCTCAGCCCCCCAGCAGCTGCGGGACTGCTGAACCCACCCTATGTGTGTTGGTGAATGCCCAGGATCTGCGTTCCCCTGCAGTGTGTCCCCCTCCGACCTGCAGCATTTGCCTCATGAACTTCAGGGTGACATTCCCCTTGGGTATCTGTATGGTAAGCACCGCTGCTGGCTACATCTCAGACTTCATCTAGATTTCTATCATCAGTCACCAAACAGAGAGTGTTTAGTAGAAGGGCACTAACTAAGGAAGGAACAATAAACCAAATATTTTGTGTTGTTTGTGCTGCAAAATGCATTCATTCTGTCTAAACTGTAAATTAACTGGCTTAACCAACCGAGACAGCTCCCTCTTGCAATCACGGGCCAGGCTGTGATACAGTACTGGCAGGGAGGGTGGCACTCAGTTAGGTAAAGGCAATGGTGTCACTCTGGGCAACATGAAGTATCCTAGCTGCCTTTAGTCCTATGCTATCTCCCCTAGCCCATGCAGAAATTTGGGATACCCAGGACATTTCACAGGCACCTTMCCAGAGATTCTTGTGATCACTGTGCCTTAGGGAAGTGCATATGCTAGGGCTAACTCTCTTACATTTTCAGGCCCTTTTATTCCACATAAATCAGAGCAGTTTTTAGGTGCTATTGACTCCATGCAAAGGTCATAAGACTGCACAGAACAGGCCCAGGATAACAGAAATGTGATGAGATATTTTAAGTTGTCTTGCTTCAGCCCATGCTCTGCACAGATCCACTCTAGTACTACAGCTGCCCAGACGCAGACCAGCCCACAGTAGCAGACCATCCCTACACATGTTCCCAGCTGCCAGGATGGATCTGGAGGCATCGCTTCCATACTCCTGTCGTCGGACCCACTCAATGTCCATAATGTTTCCAAACCAGCTTCCTCTTCACAGAGCACTGGAAATAAGAGCAGTCAGGTCTGGATGTGCAGGGGCAGCTTTTCTAAGAGGGTTCAGTGTGCTGGGGCTGATATCTTTCAAAAACTCAGCCACTCTTTAAGTGTGTAAGAGTGAGATGAACTCCTGAATGCCTCTTTTAGTATTSCAATACTACATGTGTCACCTGGGACACATCTCTTTGGAGCTGTTCTGGAAATTCCTCTCACCTACACAGAGCTCAGGCTGGGGGGTATTAACACATCATTAGAAGGAGCAGAGCTTAGTGTAATGGTAAAGTATTCTAAAATATAGTTTAAAGTTGCTTCATGCTTTTGTGTGACTTAATTCAGAGTAAAACGTGGATCAAGAAGTCCCTCTCCATTTTGTTTCCACCTCTAACACACTCATAGGAAGGACCAATGTAAATCTTGGGTGACTGCTGAAACTAATTAAATCTATAAGGTGGGTTAAGGACATACTTTTAAATACCRTTTAGAAAGAACCTTCACAAATGTATCTCATCTTATTCAAAGGCTACAACTAGCTCTGTTTTATCCTGTATAAATTAATGAGCTGAATAGCAGGCCAATATCATTCAACATGGAGTAATTTATCTTAGAGGACAAGTCACGGTACACTTCTGAATCAGTCAATGTACAGAATCACCCATCAGCTGTTCCAGCTCTGGAAAAGGTTTTGTCACTGCTCTGACTTTCACATGGGTAACTTCTCTGAGGATTGCTCATTCTTCTCAAAGAAGTGTTTCAGGTCTGTGAGTGACATGGGCCTGAAAGAGCCRAAAAAAAGTAGCCTAACACAACAGTAATAAAGCACTTGTTTTCATGGATGTATTTCTGGATTTCTTATTTCTAAAAGTGTATCCTCAGTCCAGAAATGGAACCACTTCCTGAGTCAACTGATGTAAATTGGACACTCAGTCWTTGCACCACTTGTAACTGCACCTGCAGCTGGATTGCTGAGAGTGTAATGAAGATTGAGACTAAGCATTTAAAACATGTCTCTCTCTTTCAGATTCATCTCAGATAGTTTTGAACACCTAACAGTTCACCAAAGTTAGGAATCCAACTGCCRTAGCTTTTTTAAATAGTCAAAGGGGAGAGAGAAAGACTTCCAGAAGGAGATTCAGCCCTTTTAGGGTCCCAGCTTAGCTATCTCAATATAGGTGGTTAGGTGGTGTGAATCAGGGTCTCACCTCTATTTGCAGCCTATCAATGACTGACTTTGCATCACTGACTGCAGTATGAGAAGGACTGGGCCTGTTTGGTTTACCTGAGGATGCTGCTCATTGTTCAAAGTTGTCCAGCACTGAGCAATGCTGAGGTGAAACCACCTATAGGTATCTCCAGTAGGAATGCAGTACCCACATGACTCTTTTTAAAAAGATATTGCTTAGTACTACAGTCACACTCTTGTCCAACTACAACTGATGGTGGTGGTGTTATTGCTGGTAAGTATACTGGGATTTGGCCCTGGTAGCTGACACAAACAAGCACGAAGTTGATTTCAGAACTGAAAGAAGAAAAAAAAAACAAAAAAAMCCCYCAAAACAGTGTACAAAGTTGTGGCAAGAAAATGGAAAAAAATAAGAGTTCATCTGAAGGTGACTGAATCCTGTTTCAGAACTGGTTGTTCTCTGGATCAGACTTATACGTTAGTTAATATGACTGATATTCCTTCTTCTTTACATTTTCTTCTTGTTTTGAGTCCTTACTCTGTGCAACATTTCTGCAGAAAAAAATGCATTTGTGAAATGMTGATTTTCTACAATTAGTTTCTGATTTTTCAAACTTGTCCTTCACTCCAAGGCTTTYGAGCCTCCATCAAGCTGCATTTTTGAGAGACTATGGGAAAAAAAGTCCTTACAAAACAAAAACAGTATTTTCAGAACTCCACTCTACTGCTTTCAGACTATTTCCATCAACCCTCTTATTCATTTTGATTTATTTCCATCCATAAGCAGACTAACGCTTTTCTATGCTTTTATTGTTCTTCAAGAATAGGCCTTCTATTGGAGAAAAATAATGTCTCTACGACCACCACTTTGCTCAATGCAGATCTTCATTAATCTGCAGCCACAGTACAGGCTTTTAGCAGCAAGCACTTTTGATGGGAATTGAATTTGATACTGCATTATGGTTGTAGGGCTTCTCACAATAGACTGTGTTCTTTTCTGTGTCTGTGCACAATCAGAGAGACCCAATTAAATAATTTGGTGCAATAATGGAGAACAAAAGAGTATGAGGGCTTAAAGTGAGGGCTTCAGCATTTGTATTCTCCCTTTTCTGTATCATGTTAATTAATTTGCCTGAAAACCAAAAGAAAGAACATAATGTGAAAAGCATAGCTCATCTACAACATGGAGGCACTTTAAATGCAGATACCATACCAAATCAACATGTAACAAAGGAACATTCTTTGCATTTCCATAAGAAAAAAATAAAATWAAGTTGCCAGCTAGTATTGAGTGGTCCTGGTTGTGGCCACTGGCAAAAACATTTGCTATTTAGGAGAAAAGTATTAAGGGTGGAAGAATACCTTGTGCTTCTGTGATAACATCTACAAATAAACATGYGGTTTTGAAGCCTATTTGGTAGGTGTAAAATTACTGGACTTAACAGCAACAGAGATCTTAGTCGTTCTGTTGTTTTTTTCCCTATTATTATTTTTTTAAATCTTCTAGGCTAGATTTTAGTCTCTTCTTCTAGTAAAATAGCTCAAAGCAGACACCTCCAGAGAACTCCAGTCCCTGCTCCTCTATTTGATTTAGAAACTCCAACAGTATTTCAATGGGCATTAGAGTAGTCTCTGCTCCACTGTCACTCAGGTCTGCGACTGAGTTTATCTAGCRGAAAAGATCCATTTACCCTCTACCAAAATAAATACCGTGGCCCAGTAGTCATGAAGCCCTTATTCTCTCCTTGGAGCCTGGAAGTCGAGGTCAGCGAGCTGAGCTTATTTGCAGCTTGAATGACAGAAGCAATGCTGCACCCTACAGTGATCTCTCTCCTGTAGCCCTCTGTAATGGTGAGCTTTCTAAATGGAACTGCTGAGATCTATAAAATTGGCAATTATACATTTTCTATGTAATAAATCATTCAAACTATTAGTTGTTTGCAGTCCTAAAAGATGCAAACCTAAAGATTACTCTTTTGCCTCTTGTTCACTAGCAAGTGGAAAAAGAATATTTGCAGGGATGTGATCTGAGTGCTTTCGTTATGATTACCTGTTAAACACTATTTTAAGGATATTAGAGGGAACAATTTACCTAAAGGTTATGAATCTTATTTCACAGTATATTAATAAAAAGCATCCATGTCTGGATAAAAATATGATCACAAATTGTGACTTCAATCCAGCTGAGAAAGTTACGCGATTACTTCTTTTTAAAATAGAAAGCAACACTTCTTAGTATCAAAGGCTGAAAGGCTTTCTAGCATCAGGCCTCTTGTGCCCCTCCTCCACAGAAAACTGTGTAGTTTTGTCTTTGAGCTATACAGCAGCTTCATAACTGCAGCTGTCAGGCTACCTGCATCTCACACATCCTATTATATGAACTAAAAATGATCACCACATCACCTCTCATCAAGGTGTATTGCATACCTTTGTTGCTACGGTGCTGTACTTCCCAGTAGAAATGCCTTCTTGTATCAACATTCCTCCTGAACATTACTTGTGTTGACAAGTTACTAGAATGAAACCTGGGTGGGAGGATCTGGAGGTATCACAAATGGCTAAGGTATTTGTGGCTTTTAATCATTGCAATTATCTATACATTTCCAAACAGCTTTTTTTTTTTTTTTTTTTAAAAAGCTAGGGGTCTTATCTTCCTCCCTTCTCCTTATTAAATTTATTACAGCAACAGTGTGCTGCACTAATAATTGCCATTAGTTCTTGAGATCAACTTCTATGCCATGTTCTGGGAAACACCCTACCAGCAAGCTTGGATAAACTACAGCATGGGCAGCTGCAGCCCTATTTACCAGCCTATTTGGTAATATATGTGAGCTATCATGATAAGTGCTGTTCATTTCGGTAGGTCTTCAGCCCATAATTAAAATATATGAGGCTTGCAGTTGTCATGTTTCTACTTCCACTGTGGGGACATGAAAACAGAATGGCCTCCTTGGATCCTATTTGTCTACAACAAGTTACTTCTGATCCAAGAAAAAAAAAAAAAGACATTTCTTCATATTCTCAGTTAATTCAGTCTAAAAGTGTCACACTTATTCAGCAGCAGTTAAAATAGGCTGTGATGAGAGCATGACAATTTCCAGCTAAACTAGAGGATAATTAGAAATGCCCTGTAGCAGGCAAGTCAGTGCTTCAATTTATTTGCTGTTTATTACCAAGTCCCTGCCCCTTGGGTGTAATGACTGTAAAGCAGCACCTGCAGCTTCCCAGTGTTTGATTTAGTGCTGTAAATGGTGCTCAGAGAGTAGATTAAGCTGGAATGTGATCAAACCTTATTTGCAATCCGATTATACAAACTGCTCCTTGCACTGACCAGATTGAAGTAATTTCCCTATAGAAATGTTACACTCACTTTGGTGTAAAAATGATTAACATTTGCTGACTGTAGGTCAGCCTTTCACTTCCAGTGTAATTCTTTATCAGGCAATATGCCCATCTTTTTCTTGTGTTTGCCACATTTGTGTACTGCGYGGTATTTAACCAATGGATATAATCAAACCCCTTTTTTTCAGGTCTTGTTGATGAATGATTGTAATAAATAAGCGCTCCAGCATAAGCAGATTAAACCATTTTTTTCTGTTTGATTGTTCAGCAGTATTGACATGTTTAATGRTCTAACAGAGAATAGCTACAGAATGAAGGCATTTCCATATTTTACTGAAAATGGCTATTGAGGTATTTATAAACAAACAGTCAGTATACATGTGGTGCTTTAACTACAGCATTGAGTAGGATTTCTGGGCACCTACATCAATCCAAGAACTAGCCTACATTTCTTTCAAAAAGTGCCTAAATACCCGCTGCCACTACTAATCCTTTCACTCTTAAATAATCAGCARCATAAGGCTTCTTGGTTCCCAGTAGTCATTTTTTTTGCACCATATCAGGAATTCTGGATGTGAAAACTGTTTCTCAGACAATTAGCCTCTGGTAATGAAATGCAACCAAATATATTCTGAACACTGAAAGCAAACACTTGGCTCTCCACATATTTCTGTGACAATCAAAGAAATATTTTAGCCTGAAATGCATTATCAAGCCTGACTCAAATACCAGCAACAACATGTTTTGTTGTATAACATTTTAAAGCTGATTTTCTACAGACATTTTAGCAGTAACCCTTTAAAGACCATGGTCCTGAAGGCACATTCACACTCAGTCTCCTTAGCTGATAACTGGGAGAACGTGACTCCTGCCTAAGTCAATGCCCTTTGGAAAAGATTCCTAAAGTCGTTTGAAATACGTAACAGCTACAGTCATGCAGGCACCATCTGGGAATCCCCAAATATGCCATGTAATCCTTTGCTGTCAAATACCCACATACTTATTTGGTAACAGCTCATTCCTGCTCTGCTCTTGTGCAAAAGTCCTGCCAAGGTGGCACCAGATTTGTCCTCGTGCGGTTTGCAGGTCTGAGCCCTGAAAGAGGCTGTATGCACATTTCTCTGGTGTATACCTCTTTTGGCTATTTTTATGCTACCTGAAAAATTAAAATTAACCCACGTCAAAAATATCTGTTTCACTTAAGCATTTTTAAGCTTGCTGTATCACAAGGATTGAGGAAATGAACACCTGCAAGACAGTGGGCCGAATTATGGATTTATTTATACACCTTTAATTCAACTCACTGATTTGAAGGAGAGAAAATTTGGTCCTGAAGTAACTCTTAGACAAAGTTAACTTCATCCCAGTCCTCCTGAAAAGAAGTCAGATCCTTGCCCCCTATTGCAGAGAGCATCAGAGCAGCCTGCTACCCTGMAAACAGGAGGCTTAGGCCTTTTTTCCCATTGTTTCCAAGGATCACAAGAGTCACCTATAACAAAATTCAAGAACAGAATCACATGGATTTTATCTCTTCCCTCCCAACTGGAGGATGTACAAGCTGCGTCACAGCAAAACAATTGTAAGAAAACTTTTCTTTGGCTTTGTGGCAGCCGTTCACTTCCACTTGGCTGGAACTGCAGACATACAATCATGCGAGTGTGCTGCATGGGCATACGGTGGTGCTGCAATGAGCAGTTAGTTCATAAAGATAGCTCCTTGCTGCGAGGAAGCCTTTTGACGGCCCTGATAGGAAATTACATTGCTTAGTGCTTCGCAAATGAGGCRACTTTCTCCCTGGGCCCCTGTGCAATATCAAAAAAGAAATTACGCATAGTTGCGCCTGCATTCTTACAGAAAGAAAACCACAAGAAACACTGTAAGCGCTGCCTTTGTTGCAATGACACCTAGATTCCTAAACTGAATGGGTGGACAATGGCAAGGTAAAGCTTGTCCAGTGGAAAGAAATGCAGCTGAAAAGCAAGACTGAGGTGACAGAGCTCTTCAGCAGAGCGACACAATAGGGCTGTTATCAGGATAAATAGAAGATGGCCCTGTATTTAAGTGCCTGTAGCAACAATGCGGAGCTGTGTGAAGTAAAAGTTCTTGTAGCTCAAATAGATTGGAAAAAAATGTATTCTAAGAGATGCCCGCAGACAGGTCAAATGACTCCCAAAGCGTAAGAGATGTAYTTTCTTTTTTTTTGTTCTTTCTTTCTCTTAATTCTTTCCCTGACCTTTTATTTCAGCTAATAAAATAATATAGCTTGTGAGTTTTTTACCATGATGCATGTGCAGTTTTGAGTTAATATCGATGGGAAGTCTAGGCTGGCTTTGCAAATGGTCATGCTGGGAGCTGTTTGGAGTCAACAGGAATCTGTATATCTCTGTGAGACTGGGAGGTAGAAGTCCAAGCACCTCGATGCCGCAGCCTTCKCTCAGGGGAAGTGGGACTTCTGCTTTGGTGGGAATAGGTCTGAGAAAGGATGGCAGCAGTTGCCCCTTATTCTGGCAAACTATTCTTTTATTGGGAAGAAAGGGAAGGTAGGCCCTCTTGGGTAATGTTGGCTTTTCCCAAGTCTGACATTTATTATGGGAAAAAATTCTTCACACCTGCTGTGTGTTCAAGTAACACAGAAATTCAGACTGCCACACTACATTTTCCTGTTGCGTGTTTATCCCAGTTGTGCAGTCTGTATCTTGACATCCTGCTCCCGCAGACGGTTTCTCGGTGCTTGGTCTTTCTTTTTTTTCCTTTCAGCTGGCAAAAGAGATCTTTTAGCGCTCCCAACGTTCCCCAGGGCCTGGCGACGGCCAAGGATAAGCTTGTCTTTAATTTGTACCTACACTTCCAATTGGTTTCTCAGGACCCGCGAGCGCTGCATGGGTGGGGTGGAACCGCTGCACCCCAGGGACGGCCTCTTCCATTACTGCCGTGTTCATTTCTTCGGCTGGCAAGGGCGAAAAGCGAAGCTGCCGTGTAACAACCTGTGATTGATTTCAAATAAAGCTATGCCTTGTTGTTTCCCCACTACAAGTTGAATACGCTGAGGGCAGAACTGCATGGTTTTGAGCTGTGGGGGGAGCATGTATTTAGCAGAATATCTATCTGTGCGCTGGATGTCTGCTGCAGCTATCTCGCCGCAGTCTCTGCTTTGTCCCAACTAATTGGAGGTTGCCCTGTGTTTACAGAGGATTATATGGCAAACGCTGAGGTAAACATAACTGCTTCAGACAAATGAACACAAACGCCCTGGTGAAGCTGTTCGGGGGTGAGTGGATGCTAAAGAGACATAGGTCTGCGACTTTTTCGCTGGTGCTCTATCTTCTGAAAATCGGTCTCGTTTACAGCTGTTCCACTCAGGCACCTCAAAACGAACCTGGCAGTCCAAATTAATTCTTACTGTGAAAAATTAAAAGTTCTTAGCTGTTGCTGCCCCACGGGCCCGGCCCGCCCCTGCCATCCCCAAGGCCCCACAGGCCCCAAAGCCCCCTCCCGGCTCCGCCTGGGGCAATTCTACTTCTGTTAGATGTTGGTATACGTATCTGCTGCTTGTGGATGATTAGGAAGCCCACATAAAGGCAAAATGGTATGGGACACATGTGGGCCTGTGCCCCAAACCACTGCTCTTTCAGGCTGGGTGATGCTTCCCTTAAAGGGGAGCTGCTGGCTGCCAAACCGTGTGGTAGACTGGGGGGACGTAGAAAATGCAGAGTCGTTCTTGTGATGCAAAAGCAGTAGCTGGACACTGCCAAATTCATTTCTGGTTCTCGCTGAAGCCAAGATTTGGACCCAGATGGCCAGAGTTTTCAAAATATAATTAAAATCCATATTGTATATATTGGAAATATACTCTGTGTGTTCCTTATATGCATTGGGGTCAACATTATTTGACTGAGAAGGTCACAGGCTTCCACACTGTTCCCTCTTAGGTCCAACATTTTGGATACCTACAGCAACAACAAATGGCTGTGACTGACAAGTAGGCACCCGATCCCATGACAAAGATTAAAGCACTTTAGTCTGGTGTGTTGGCAATGTCACAGCCACTGAGAACATAAATGTTCTAGGTCAGCTTCCCATTCTCACTGAGATCCCTCTGGGTCCCTTGACTTGTATCAGCCCCCTTCATTACTGTTATTATTACTTTATTATTGTTATTATTACTTTATTACTATTACCTTTGGCTGAGTTAAAGGGTTGGTTAAGGGTCTCAGTGGTTATCAGTTGCTAGTAAAGTATTTGGAGTTTTTGCAGCCTGATATAATTTAATTGAAGTGGGATTTGCACTCTCTGCAGAATCCAAGAGAAGCATAAAGAGAACGTAAAGCTGCCTCATTATTCACCCCTAATCCAGAGAAACTGGCCCTCTGCATCTGCTCACAACTCCACGTGTTAGAGACTCTCCTACCCTCCTATGGAAAAAGCAGCTCTGCAGCAGYGGTCCTGGGAAGCTCTGGGGGTCGACCTATTCACATGTAGCTGCGTTTTCCCCTAAATCCAAGGCTGAGCTTTCCAGCTCTCTGGGCCCTGGGATCTACAGGAACAAGAAGCTCCAGACTGGGGTTGCAGATGTATCTTCAAGGAAGGCTGATGGACTCCTCCTGACCTTCTTCGCTTCTTCCTAGGATGGGTCCACACTGCTGTATGCACCTGGCAGTGTAAAATGCAGAGACTACAGGCAAGATTAATCTCAAAGGAAATCAATTATTGTAGAAATGACATCAGCTCAACAACAGCAGAAGCTAATTTTTGGCCTCATTAGGCAGCATCATTAGTACTCAGGATGACTGGGATATCCTGCAGAAAAGAAAAAAGGGTGACTTGGGGCAGGACTAACAGAAGTGTGATGAAAAATGCAATAGAAAATGCAATGGCACTAGCTGGGATTTCTGCTATGGGCTTGGAGATTCCCATTTGGAAGTAAGGTGGGAAAGGACTCAGGTGTGTTAGCTGGTCAGAGCATACTTCTGAGTTGCCAGTTGTGAAGCAGCCTAGCTAAAAAGCCCCCAAAGCCCCCCAAAAGCCAAGGAAAAAGCTCACAGGCACCAGCAAAGGTATGGCTAGTAGATGCGGAGAAATGTTAAAGCCAGAACTGTAGAAGAGTGAGGGATGAGGTGCCAAATTGGGACATTTTCCTACAGCTGTTGCTGTTGCTGCCACCCAGGCAGTGGAGCTCCTGGTTGCCTGGACTGGGAGCACAGGGACGGGGGACAAGTGAGTACCAGAGGGCGGGACCCAGTATGGAGGAGGACTCCTTGGATGACTGGGAAAATGAAGATCCTATTTTAAAAGAAAGGAGTAAAAGAACTGGGCTTGCTTAGCCTAGCAAAACACAGACTGAGAGGAGATGTGACTGCTCCCTATAGATACACCAGGGGAGTAAAGAGCAGGGCAGGAGAAGAGCAATATAAGAAGCAATGTGGGCACAAGAATAAATAAGGTTGAGCTGATCTTTGCTAGGTTTGGGCTAGAAATTGAAAGATTTTGAGAGTCATGAAGTTCTGGAACAGCCAGGGTGTTGGGCTGGGCAAAAATGAGCTATTTCTTAAAAGGGAGCAGGATAGTTTTATGAAATGTGAGGTGATGCTTGTGATAGAGGAAGTGCTGTTCTCTGTGTTTTCCTAGATAACTCCATGCATATCTGCTGCAGAACAATGGGACCATCCTGCAGAGTGGGGGGGCCCTACAGGCTCCCTTGAAATGTGCTAGCCCAAATGCACGGTGGCAAGTCTCGAAGGGTCCCTGCCCGAGCAGAACGACAGCTGATGCCCAGCAGAGGACAGATGAAATGCAGTATTCCCTAAGTGCCATCACTCCCTTGGTAAATGTATTAATCAGTTTTGCATCTACCAAAGGAGCACAGCGCATGCCTCCCGTGGACATCTGGGGAAAGCATGGCCAAACCTGGCAAACAATAACAACGGCCAGAGCTCTAGGCAGCAGGACCCTCCTGGCGAGGGAAGAGGGAAGGCAAAGCAGGGCATTGGCAGTCTTATTACACAGACGCTACTCCAGACGCAGGGGCCCAAAGCTGAGTCGAGCTGGTGAGACCACTGCAGCGGTGCGAGCTGAGGAGACGCAGAACTGGCCACCTGTTGTACTGGAGTAGGTCAGAGCGGCAGTCATTCAGCACACAGGGAACAAGACTGGCCTGACGCTGCAGGCAGACACGCTGGCCAGGCAGGTGACCCAGGAAAAATCCAAAAGGAAGAGTGAATTTTCCTAGGTTACTTTCCTTTTGTCACACTTTTTTAGCAAGGTCATCTCTGGGCAGTAGCTGCGGTGTGGAGGCTTAAGTAAGCAGTGTGTGTGTAATAATATGGATTTCCACACTGTAGGCTCAAGAGAAACACCATGAATATTAGTCATGCTTCAGAATACTGGAAGGTCTCTGTAACTGAGGCAGACGTGAACTGTAGGCTTTACGGATGCTTGCACTAACTATTCTCCTGCACTGCCAAAGTCCTGTCCCAGCACGTGCAGGGCTGTACGTAACTGGGGAAGCACTGACTGGGAACAGCCTGTTCTTCGGATGTTCCCGAGTGCTCATCAGCAATCTGGAGGCACTTCCCAGAATGACACAGTGTTAACAAGCCTAGAGTGAAAGATAGGTGGTACTGTCATAAATAATAAAAATAAGTGAAAGGTGGAGCATAAGATTCATTTGTACTAGCAGCAATGATAAATTATTACTTGGCCAGCCTATGACTAAGCTTTTAAATGAGTTAAGTAATTTTACCCTACCCTTCTAAAAAATACAACTTTTGTCCTCATATAGATAAGTTCATAGTGACTAATACATTCCTTGTCCTGATAAGTTTACAGGCTAAGAAACTGCTGTTAAAACCAGCTAATTATGAATATCATTAGTGAATTTCTCAATAGTAATAATACACATTGTCTGACCTTAGCCTGTTGCAACTTAAAGAGACTACTGCAAGCCTGTAAGGACTCTGGGTCAAGTCCAGCTAAAAGTGGCTTTTAATATGGTAGCTCTTGATATCTGTCATTTTTACACTGTATCTTTTTCTTGGCAGAAGATCAAAACAGCTTCATCATGGAAAAGACAGAATATCATATACATCTCAAGAAAGAGGTGAACCCTGAGCATTAAGGCGAATGATGGGGAGTTGTAGAGGACTGAAAAGAAAGAAGTTCCTTGCATCCTTAGTGATGGCTGAATCCATGGAAATGGAAAACATCTCTCAGATTGGGACCTCACCTCGCTTCTAGTTGTCCAGTGTAAGGGAGTCGTCTAAGGCTTCTTCTGTAGCCAATGACGAGGAACGGGCATGAGGAGTCTGGAGAACAACTTGGCTGACTGCATGTAGATGCCCACTTCAGATGCCATTGACTGCATTGACTAGAGGTGGGATTCAGTTGCCTAACTTAGGCGTTTGGAGCAGCCTACCTCCGGCTGCCTCTCCTGGTACCCAGTAATCTGAGTAATTTCTGCCATCACTGTGAAGATGTCTCAGACACCTTAGGACAGTCTCAAAGGACGCTAGGCATTTATGTATACACAGTGACATCTCAGTTGCAAACTCCCTTGGCTGAAAGGGAAACTTGAAACACTCAGCTTACATTAGAGATAAACATTGTAGACTTTTAAATTTAGATGTCTGTGATTTGGAGCTGAATTTCACTTTAGATAGCTGAAGTTAGTTGAGATGAAGGGGGAGAGCAGGGGAACTGGGGAACCTTCTACGTGTAGAATTGTAAAGATGACTGCATTCAAATCTTCATTAAAAATGTAAAATGGATGGAAAAGGATAAATGCATTTAAAATTCCTGGAGAAAAACAGAGACCAGTTTGAGATTGGATTGATGTTTGGCCAACCTGTTCCCTTTCATCTCTCACTCGTAATGTTGTTACCTGAAACCAACCATAATGTATGCCTTTTCAAATTCTGATTTATGAATTTCATGGTTTGAAGCAAGTATGACAACTCTGACGTACACATAAATGAGATATTGTAAGAGCTGAGGACTGTGGGGCTATTTGTTAGAGGATTGTTGATTTCGGTGTAATTCCTAGCTGATAGGTGTCTGGAGTATTAATGTTAGGTGGCAACCTGATTGTTCTCTTTTCTGATGAGCCAGTTCAGGTGCTGCATCTACTGTCTTGACCTTTCAGTGCCTGCGATGAAGACAGCTGAATCTACATAGGGACACATCTTCTTGCCCTCACGCCATAGACTGCTCTGCTCTGTTCCATCACAAGCGACAGTAAACGGGGGCGTGCAAGGTACCTTCCACTCATTGAATGCAGTATCTAGTATCTAGTTTGTAATGCCATGGTTTACTGCAGAATGTCACTGGCTGCTTACTCAAATCCCTCGACACTGGCAGCCAATACATCATTCATCAGCATTTCCTTGTTTCTCCTCTAAATTACCTACCTTCTTACAAGCAAGGGTTAAAAAAAATAAGAAGGAAATAACACAGGGAGAACAAGGATAAGGAAGGTGAAAAAAAATTCAGGAATATAGGACTGGAAAGGACCTGCCATTCAGTTCAGTCATCTGCTTTTACAGTCACAAAGCTAACAATCTATTTAATAAGCTCATAACAGCTTAAGGGCTGCTAGTATTTTGCCCACCCTATTCCAAATAAAAGGTTGATCCAAACCCTCTGTCTTCTGACAGTAGAGAACTTTCTTTCCCAGGCTAAGTTTACTCATGGCCGGGTTATATCTATCTGTTCTTTTGCCAACATTCTCCTTAGGTGAAGTAACTCTTCTCTGTAAATATGTCGGGGGGTAAACACCAAACAAGGGAGATCAATCACATCTTATTATAATAAGGTAACAAATTCAGTCTCTTCTAGATCCTGATATTAGGACAGATTCACCATTCTCACTGATAATTCTTTGATTCTGCTGTATTGATTTTTCATGAACATTATGCCTAAAACTGTACAGAGCATTCAAAGTGAGGTCTTAGCACCTGTACAGTGGTATAGATATTATTTTTTTCACTGCTGGAAATACTTTGGTTTAACATTAGAAATAGGCGACTTGGAATCAGGACCTGCAGCCAGTCTAAGGTCTAGGAAACCTGTGGCTTAAATCATCTGCAAGCCTTATTGAACAAGTTTCCCCTACAAAAGTGGCAATTTAAAATGTGGCTGCCCTAGAAGCCCTTTTTTTCTGCCTCATGCTGACTGTATTCTTCCTGGTTGTGTCTCCATTATCAGGTCTTGTGGAATGCCCATAATTTAGCTGAAGGGAGCTTGCATGAAGTCTAGTAAAGAGCTGTCTATTAAGGCAGCTGAGATGTGTTATAAAACACGTCACACCTGCCATGTGTTCGGCAAATGTTTCCAAAACTGAAGAGTCTTCTGCTTTACACTGCGTGAATGTCAGGATAACTTACAAGAAAAGCTGGTATCTTGTTAAACATCTGTAAATGTTATAGATATATATTCTGCACTTACTGTATTTTCCTCATTCCACACTTTTGACTCAGCTTATTCATTATTAAAAAATTAAAAAAGAAGCCCTTCATGTGGTGGAAATCAGCAGTGTCTCTTTTCTTAAGCACAGCCCTCTCATTTTACACTTCTTTGCTGAGTGGCCCTTAAAATTCTCTTGAAAATGCTGAACATATATGTAGACAGACCATGAACATGAGGTCCAGTTAAGGCAAAGTCACAGAAATCCTAGGCAAAGAGGCACATTATATATGTCTTTTTCTGCTTCTCAGTAGCAGCATGTTGAATTAAAAGGGAAAGATAACCCAGCTAAAAGCGTAGATAGCTCAGCAAAACAGAGGGTAGTGCAACTACCCTTCCTAGTAAAACACATCTTACAGCCACTGATCATTCAAAATTAAAGCCTGGATGAGATGCATTTATACCACTTTCTATATCAAGGGGTACATGTTTCTTCATTTACAAATGCATGCACTGGCAACCCAGCAAACCGCTTACCTTTCACTCAAGCTGGTGGGGTTGTCCTGGATACTATTGCATTCTCCTGAGATCTGTCACTGAATTTAAGGGGTTAAAGAATTTTACATAAATGTATTTGTAAAAATAACTGGCTTTTCTCGGGATGCAGACACGTGAAAGAAGATTTTACTGTTCTTAAGGATCACTATCCTCAATAAAACAGAAGCTTAAGGAAATTCTGACTATGGTACATAGTTTGGGCTAGCAAAACTTAAGACAACCCTGCCATTCACAAAACTAGAATGGGTGTCTCAGTGTAATTACCTGGCTGCCTGTCCTCTGTAATACCAGAATTGTTTTTCCTTCATCTCAGATGATATCTTATCAGAGAGAAATGGAGTGAACAGGCCAACCTAGTATTTTAGATGTCTATTTATTAAGGTGGTGTGTAACAAATGAAGTGGAATTTCCTCACTGAATAGTGAGCATAAAGGAATGTGTTAGAACATACTTAGAAATAGCTGCAGGCAACTTTTAATTTGGGCATTTACTGACTTATTCATGTTCCTTTTTATAACTGTAAAATTTTCCTGACATAACTTATTTGTACTGAAAGTACATGAGGGTAATAGACTGGCGTATGCCTGGCCTGGCTCTTGGTGAAACATATATAACAACAGAAGTAACATTCTTGTCACTGATCACATAGCAGACTGCGCACCTTGATCAGGAAAAAAAAAAACTACAAAAATCCGTCACAGCAGTGGAAGCATCTTCTTTTGCATCATCACGCACAGGAGTCATTAGGCTTCATGTACTATTTCTATTAAAGCAGCGTGTAGACCCCTGGGTCATGGACCAGGACCTCCTGCTCTTCTCTCCAGTTGCTGTAGCATCTGCCACCTGCGTGTCCTCAAATCCTTTGTAAGTGTGAGTCAGCTGAGCATCCCTACACACTCGTCAGCTGCAGAATTTAATGACACCCTTCTGACGGCGTTTTCCACAGCCAGGCCCACGGTGGCAGACACAAAGGTGAGGGAAGAAACCAGCGGTTACGGCTTTGAGCAGCCCCTAACCCTCTCTGGCCCGTAAGGAACAATGCACTAATGGCACTATAGCACCTTGTTCCCCTTGTTGGCTTCACTTTTTAATTCCTTGTGGCTCAGAACAAATGTGCTGCAAGTCATGAACTGGGAAACTGTTGCTCTGATCTCTGTGATTCCCAGGTACAGAAAAAATGGGTCCATAAAGAGAAGATAAATTATAATACAGTTTTGAGTGACAAACAATTCCTGCAGATCTTTAAAAAAAAAAGTAGTCAGTCACACACCAGGAGGGAGTAACTTTTATAACCTGCTGGAGAATGCTGTCTGGGAGACATACAATATTCAGCTCTGATAAACATTTTTCACTCTTCCCATCTGGGGAAGTGTTCGTTTTCAATGGATAATACCACATTTTGTCTTCCTGTATTTGACTATATGTATAGTGAGAAGTGAATTATTTGGCTTTTTTTAGTGCCCAGAATGAAAGTGTGCTTTTTTTAGTGCCTAGAATATATACAGTTTCTGGTAAATTTGCATGAGACAGTACAAAAATGAATTCGACCTGCCACAAGTTGTCAAACTGAAATCCACGAACACTGAAAATACATTCTCCCACAAGTATGCACTTCATGTTCCTAATTATCAAAATGTTTGCTCTGTGACAGTGTACCAGCAAATATCTGAGTACCTCCATATACCATTGGAAATTCCAGCTCCTTTGTGGTTTGCAGCTACAGTGTAACCTCTAAAAAGGTGGAATAGATTATGCATTACAGAGCTTTCATTTAAATCAAAGCTGGGATGGAGGAATTTAGCTGGACTATGGATGTACATGGAATAGTCTGACTTCCGTGAAATGAATAGCTACCATTCAGACACCGATGTCATGGCATAATTGACCACATCAAGGTTAGGTGGCATTTCACCAATTTTCTGATTGTTAAAAACCCTTGACTGTGACATTCTAACAATATTCATAATTCCCTCTTCCCAAACACCGTTATCACTTATCATCACTTAGCACAATAATAAGCAATCCAAAATTGTCACATTGGATCTGCCCCAAGCTTCATCTTGTCCAATAGCACATCCCTGACAATAACAAGTACTCAAGACCCCGAAGACATATGTACAAATCCCCAGTGGGCAAATACAGAATAATGTGTCTTGCATTAAGTCTCATTCCCTCCTTTAATAGTTACAGATTGGCTTAAGCCCCGAAGCATGACATTTAAGTTAATTAAGTATAAAAAAGTGTAGGAGTGTAAGCTCTAGATATTCTTTGTGTTTCTTGAAGAACTCCTGGCACAGAGACACATGGAGTGGGCTGATCCCAGGGCCACTCAGATGAGTGAAGGTCTTTTCAAATGCTGTCTGTGGACTCTGGATCAGGTTCTACGTTAATGTCTTGTATGTACAGGAAAGGCAGAAAAAAGCCCAGTGTGCAAGCAAGAGGAATCGACTGTCAGTTATGCTCTGCCTCAGTGTGCGTGCTTGTGAGAAAGCCTCTATTTGAATGTGTGTTATAAGTGATAATTAATGCAGCTGACCAAGTACTTGAGGAGGCATAAATGACGGAAAAGGTGAATTTATTAGTATGTACATATTCAAATTCCTTCCCTCAATTAGATTTATAATCAAAAGTGCCTGGACAGCTACTGTGGTTTCATTCATCTATGCAAGGTATTTACGCTGTATTTACAGTAGCCATTTATAGATCATGAGCTTTTTTCTTTGAAAACTTTAATTTAATAACTACTAATATCCTCAGTCGCTTTCATACACACTGTGCTTACTGAACTAAAGCCTTCTATTTCTTTCTGAATAGAAACCACTCCTGCCCAGACCTTGTGCAGCTAGGGATTTGAGTGCAGTAGACAATTTCAAAGACTGCTCTTTCTATTTAACAATCAGTGCATTAGGCTAAAATATTCACACAAATGCACTAGCAATTGAAAGGGTGTGCGGTGTAGTGACAAGGTCCTTCTGTTACCTGGAACTGTAGAATGATGAATGAGCGTTAGTGGAATATTCTTTTGGCCTTTAGGTTTACCTTGATCTTCTCACAGAATGCAAAATGACATTATACCCACATTTCTATAGTATTTATTACTGTGGTCATGATGTGAGGGCTTTTTTCAATATGAATAGTGTAAAAGGGGAAACATATTACTGCAAAGAGGCATTATTGTGCTGGGAATGTATAAACAGCTGAAAAGAATAGAGCGACATGCTCATAATGGAAACTGAAAGCTCTTCATTTTGTCCTGATTGTCTACCCTTCCTTTTTAAACAACCTTCCTTTTTCCTAGCTATCAATACAAAGTTCTTTTTGGTAAAATGAAGTGCATTCATGCTGCCTGAAAGAAGCTTTTAAAGYTGATCTGTGCCCACACAAAGGGGAGGCAGTGTTTGAGCACATCAAGTTGAGGAAGCAAACTTGGTCAATGTTCATTACTCATGGCTTGACACTCTGAGCCTCCATATCATTTTGTAAAGAATCAGATAAACTTTCCTCGTGATAAACAACTGAAATAATTTTTCTTAGCTGTCAAGTCCTTTTCTCCCACTTCCAGCCTGTTCTCACACTCTTCCCAGCTTGTAAAAGCAACTGAGCACAGCTCTTTGGACTGATAAATGGGCTCCTTTCAATTGGTGGCAGGCTTCAGGAAAAAGAGATAATCCTGGATAATGTGGACACAGTTTTCATTTCATGTCACCCAATTAAACTGCAATTATCYGGAGTGCAACAGCAGAAAAACTGGAAAGAATGGTTGGAGAATGAGGAGCTCTGGCTCCCTGGGACTCTTTATACTACACACATTAGCCTAGATTTGTTCTATTCTGATAATAAAGTGCCAGTCTAAGCACTTAGCAGCACACAGTGAGAGACAGACCAGCTGCAACCTGTAGCTCAGAATGAAATACTATTGCAAGTGCTCTGGGAAATATCAGTGGGATCCAGAGTAACTTTTCTGGGAGATTATTTGCATCAAGAATCCACGGCTCTGTGCAGCAGCTAATTGCATCCAGAGCAATATGGTCAGGAGGTGCTCTGAACAATGTTGCAAGGTTCAGATTACAGGTAAAACAAGGACTAAAAAGCCTTTTCTTAACATGACTCACAGTAACACTGCAAGCCAAAATAAAGCAGATCTCAACCATTTTATTATGGAGGCAAACTGCACTAACTTATCTCTTCAGCATTTTGGCTGAGATCTAGGGCAGGATGAATTTAATATGTTAATATGTCTTATTAAGTTACTGCTCTTGCAGTAAAATAAACTGGATAATCTAACAGATCTGTTTTATCTCTAATTACCATGATCCTAGTAAACTGCAATTAAATAAGCAGATGGAGTTTTTAAGCTGTGGCCTGGTGCATGGGAACATTTTAGTAATTGAAATGCATGTATTTGTTATTATTGCTTTATTTCATTTACCTAGTGCCGTGAGTGTGTGGGGGCTGTGCTGTAGGCGTGGGCTGTAAGTACGAGGGTGACATCTAAAGTGTTTCTGACAAATAAAAAGCTTCATTCTTGGAAACCCCTACTCCTTGCCTTTGAATTTTAGATTTAATTTACTCCTACATGGAGGAGCAGACAGGGCTGCCCCAGGTTGGGAGGCAAGTTAGGCAATTTGGCCTGTGCTAGGGTGTTACACGACAGTGTATTKTGAACCCATAGATCCACTTTTGCCTGGGGACTCTTTGCACACTGGGAAGAAGCAGCAAAACTGAGAACCACTGTCCCCAGGAGCAATACCTGAGGGTGCGTGCAAGTTCCCAGGCGAGATGGTGTCCCAGATGGTGCAGGCCCACGTAGGGGCCACCAGCCTTGGTGCAGTGAATCAGATGCATCTGCTCTACATGTTCATGCAGGGTGGGCATCAAGGGGACAAGAATTCCTATGCCAAACCCTGAGCACTTCACCAGGACACTGGGATGTTCTTAGGCATCACTTAAGCCTTCATCAGGCTCCAGAGATGATGTTTTTGTGTAAGACTGCAATATTTTTTATTAGCAAGTTATGCAACTTAGAAAAGTGTGTGACACTTCTACAGGAAAGACAAAACAAAATCTAAAAGTGCATGACAATGAAGTGCAGGGCTCCCAAATGAAGCACAGTTATTTTATAGGTAGATCGTTTCCAGACTGGAAACATTTGTTTTACCTGAAATTTTCAGTTTGGCCCTATATCCAGATATTTATCAAATGGAAAAATATATTTCCCCATCCCACTTGGGAAAACCCCAGGTGCAGAAAGATTGGGATTCTTCAGAGATGTTAATAAAATTGGGATTTCCCTGTTTCCAAAATAACACCATGCCTCCCACACTCTTTATTCCATTCCTTCACATTCCTACCTGAAACAGGTTTGGGGTTGCTTTGAAGATTGCTTTTCTGTTTAAAACTTGAAAGCTACCTTGTTCCTCATGGAGCCTATTTAAATAGCAAAATGCTGCACCTAGGTGTAAGCTGGATCTCCAGAGGAGAGGAAAGCAGGGCTGCAGCAGGGATAGGGGCAGTCACATCCACAGGTGATGTAAACGGAGCTGTTCAGCTCCACTGAGATCTGTCGAGGGAAGTAATTTGTACCAATAGAGGTATAAATTTTAAAGTGTGGCAACTTTCTTTTAACTCCTTTTCTGGTCTCAAGGACCCTCCGTGCACCTGGTCTACAAAGAAGAGCAGTCAAAAGAGCCCTAGCTGGTAGCTGGAAGTATGACATTAAGGAACAAATGCATTTTCCTTTGGTAAGCTCCCTCTCAGGGACAAGGTCAGTTCACCAGTGATTTGCTCCTCTGAGAAGCTGAATTAGAAGCTGTCATCCTTCTCCAAAGCCAACCTCAACATTTCAAAGACGAGCAGGGCTGAAGAAGCAAGGGGAATCTACAGGAGGTGACAAAGCCTGCTACGCATACATATGTAAAGAAAGGTGATTGTATTTGATTTAGGGAACAAAGGCTGGGCAACAAAATAAAATAAATCAGTCTCTGGTTGGTTTAGGAAGAAGGAGATCAAGTGCTTGAGCAATTTTAATCACTAGCCATGCTTGAGCTCTGTCCTGACAAGAATGTCAGTATACTCATTGATCTTAAGTGACATTTATTTGTGTAAAAACAGAAATTAGGTCCTGTGTATAATATAGTATAGTACATTAGTGTATTAACAGAGTGCACAGAGTGCAAAGAGTGTGTTAACAGGGTGTATTAGCAGAGTATAGTACAATGTAATGGAGTATTGTGTTGCATTGTCTCCTAAAGCTGATTGTGTCAGGCAGAGTGCACACATTAAGAGAAAATCCCTTCCTGAGCAGACCTGCAGTCTAAATAAACAAGGACGACAAACTCACACACAGCATCTGCGTGACTTGCTGGGCACCGAACCTGCCCTCTCCAGCTTTTACCTCAGTTACCTCCCAAGAACTAGACAGTGCTGGATATGAGATCCGTGTATCAGCCACGTAACTGTTTTATCATCTGTTTTCTTATCTTAGAAATACAACAAGGATGTAAGAACATCCAAGCCAAGTGCTGACTTCATTTACAGGTAAGGAGAAAGGCGAGTCACACCTTCATAAAAGTCTCTATTTCCTCATTTCTTTCTCCAAAGAAAAATGCTATCACTTACTAATCTTTGAGAGAGATTACTAGATGAGATTTGTAAATCCCTTTTAAAATTGAGCGCATATATGTATATATATATAGTACTATATTATGTTTTAAAACATTATTGCTAATGATTTTTCATTCCACTGTGGAAGAGCCACAGTCACTTACTGTGAGAGACTGGATTTTAAAGGGTTGTAATCTCCATGTGATCCTTCTTTCCATTTCCATCTCTTTGCAACTTGTTGGGAAGGGATAGAAACTCTGGGATGGCTGCAATCTACCTCATAATCTGCCAGGCCCCATAAAATTGTTCAGGGAGCGAAAATACTAACTCCTGAGTGCACAACGTTACCAAAGTATCGATGTGTACTTTTCATATGCGCTTCATTAGCCGATGGCATTTTACTTGACTACCGGCCGTCATTGTTTCCCACAGAAAGGAGCAGCGATGGATAATTTCACCCCCTGCTTTCCTTTTGGTTTCGCAGTGTCCAGAAACAGGAATTAGAGACCCCCAAATCAAGCGGAGGCCAGCGCTCTGAAAGGAGCAGCTCTGTCTGAATCTCATGCTAATGAGATGGGGAAGGGAGGAAACGCTGAACTCCAACCCGGGGCTGCCAAGCAGCTCGCCTGCACCTTGGCGGAGGGCAGACCTAGCTGGGGGCAGGGAGGCCCAAGAGGTGCAGGAGGATAAGGATGCTACTCAGCTGGCAGGAAAGGGAGCAAGACTTTGACTTATCTTAATAGGCCCTTTTGTTCAGGAATCACAGTAGCAGCCCTTATTTGCACACTGGAATACGTATAATGCACTTTGAGCTATTGCACAGGTGCGAGGCACTGGTGTTTTCTTCTTGTCTGTACAATGACTGCTTTTTTTTTCCAGGCTGCAGGAAGGAACTGGAAAGGATCGTTCAGCCAAAAGTGCTGGCTGCACATTTGGGCAGAGCGCTGACTCGCTTTTGTTGGTGCGTGCGTGGTAGCATCAGTGAGCCTGGCGATGCTGACCTAGAAGGTGATCTGACAATGAATGTTTCTTTTGGAGAATGTGTCAACTCTTGTAGAAACTCACACATTCGTAATGAGCCTAACTGGTTCCAACAGATAATTGCTTGGCAGTGTCTCTGATAGCAGGATAGATAAACAGTGTATTTTCTTTCCTTCCTTCAAGACTTTAACAAGGGAAGTAAAAACAGGGCCTTAAGCATCTGCAGGCATGAAGTAAGAATAAATCACTGAAGTAAGATTAAATCAAGTAAATGAAACAAGACTAAATTGCTGCATAGTAAGATGGAGAATTTAGGAAAAGGAGATGCATTGGTGTTGAGCCAGTATTCTGGGAAGTTATACCCAGCGAGGAACTGTCTTACTGAATTTAAATGGGATTATAGCACCTCAATACAACTTTGCTGACTTCCTTCCTTTGAGAATCTGGCATTGGACTGTTTCAGTCTCCAGTAAATGTTGCATGCCAAATACGTTTTCCATTTTTTTGCTGCAGCCATGGTTTACAGTTTGCCCATATCCACAAAGGGAGGTGATTGATATTGTCATATGGTGGCTATTGGGTGTAATATTGTCCAATATGTGAATAACATCCTTGTCTTCATAAAGCTGTGCTGCCCTCCAAGTTCATTAGATGCTGAAGGACTGTAAAATTTGGTACGCTGAATGTGTGAGAATGAAGAGAGAGTTATGAAATGTCTGTAAAGTACTTACCTCTTCAAATGGGCTAAAATCATATTACCTACTTGAGGATTAACAATCTGAKGAACCTTAGAGCATACAGCTTTTTAACATACTGCTGCTTCTACACAGCCTTTTTCTCTGCTCTATGTTAACCTCTGCTGCAACTTAAAAGAGAGGAACAATCCATCACATGTGATTCAGGAAGAAGTTAATTAATCCATCATTAGAGTACTTGAAACTAACTCTACCCTCATATATGAATACATTCCCTCTTGTCAGGATTTCTGGAAAGCTAAAAAGATGCTTGGGGCAAGAGAAATCCTCGGTGTTAATGAGAACATCTTTTTCCAATCAGTAAGAAAGAAGGATCTGGTATATTCTTACAATTTTTGCTGCCTGCTTTACTGTGATTAGTAACCTTCTTCTGGTGCAAGGTGTTTAGCTCTTTGTGAATCAGGCTGTCATCATAACAATTTTTATACATTTTTATTGTGGTAAACTCAGATAGCCTTGATTAATGCAAGCACCTATTGTGCTAGGTTCTCTACAAACACATATTTGAATGTGTTTGCCCATGCTATCCGGTTATAACCAGTGTGAAGTATACATCTTCTACTTAGCTATTTTAACTAATACCATTATTGTGTGCTTGTAATATACATTATTGAGATTTGAAGATCTGAGCCAACATCTTTCACAAGAATACCTCAGCATGTCAATTTATGAGATATGGGATATCTCTCTCTCTCTCTCCCATTGACCCCCTTATTCATAAATCATTTAAACAAGCCATTAAATAATTACATATGAATTGAGGCAAGACATGGACCCCAGGCAACCTCCTGAACTAGGAGGCACTCTGGACAGTCTCCCTTCCTCCCTCGCACCGCAGCTCTTGAGCTAGAAAAATCCTTAGACAGTCACTGAGCATGAGAGGAAGAGGGACTCTGTGGTGGGAATCTGGGAATCAAAAAGTCAGCGATTTTTACAGCATTAGTTAGGATCCTGTTACAATGACACAACACAGAGAACTGTCTACCAGCAGATTTTATGTTTATCTGACCCTGCAAACGTGGAGACTCCAGCGGAGCTGGATCCTGCCTCTAGTGCCAAACTGAATCCTGGCCTGGAAAAGCATCCTGCCCATCGCCTGGCAGCTGTCTGTATGGGGAGACAGCACTGCAGGCAGCAGTAGCTGCAGGACTCTGTGCACATAGCTGTGGCATATACGGGAATGAATGGTAACTGGAGTTGTTGCTGCTGTTTTTATTTTGGCTAGCTGGCAGACATTTCACTATTCTTTAGCTTTTGAATTAGGGTGATGTAAGAGGCCCAAGTGCTGTGCTAAGCACTGTGCTAGAAGGTTTAACAGAAAAGGCTGTTGGTCTTGAGAAAGTTACCCAGAATCACAGAGGACTAGCAACAAATTTCCTGAGTTGTCAACAAATTCGTGGACTAGGTGGGTTAGTTCCTAATCCTCTGTGACTCTGGATGACTGATTTTCTATAGGCAGGCTACGACATATCTGCAGGAAGGCAACTGGGCATCTACTTTTTGTGCACATGTCCACACCCATGAAGGCCATCTAATGCAAACCCACAGCCACATGCAACCCTCCTCTGGGCTGTCTGCCCCAGGAGTCTCTAACACCCATTGTTAAATCCATATGCTTGAACTGTCAGGCAGATGCATTAGCCCCATATGACCCTGGCTTTTTGTAAAGCAGGAGGAAGCTTGTTTGGGTAAGTGTATCAGAAACAGAGAGGCTCAAGTGCTGGTTGCTATTAACATACCACATTGGAAACATGCGCTGCCTCATCCTTTAGCCCTCCGCCATACCAAGGCTGTCAGGGTGGCTGACAACTCCCTTTCCCCAAGTTCACTCCCTAGGCCTCATGCTGACTTCCTGCATGACTTCAGTTGCTAAGTGTCTGCATCACTTCTTAAAATAATTTTGAGGAGCTTTTGAAAATCTCAATAACTCAAATAGGGACAAACTCAAAGTGCCTTACAGTCAGTGAAAGTCTTCCTCCCCACACTGATAGCTGAGACAGAAATAGTCCTTTCTCAGGCTCAGAGGTCTCCCCTCCTACTTCTGAGCGTGTCTCTAATTAGGTTGTGTCGTATCACATAGTGTCAGACTGAATCCTCTTTAAATCCAGCCTCCTCGGAACAGAAGTCACGCTGCTCAATTTTATTCGACCCAGACTTCCAGCTTCCTGATGTAACAGCACTCGCTATCAGCGCAGCCCTGCTCTTGTTTGCTCCCAGTGTGCGGGGCTGTGCTTCGCAGATGGAGTTTCTCAGGAGATTAATGATGTGTTGAACAATGTGTTGTAGCTGATACCCTCTTGAACTCTGACACCTGACACTGGACACCTTAAACTGTAAAAGTCAAGGGCTGAGCAAGTAAGCAAATTCTGGATGGATACTGATTTCCCGCAAAATAGCTGTAAATATTAATACTTCTTTTAGGTATTTTTCACCTTTGCTTGTGCTGCTTTTTTCACATAAATGCTAGTGTAAGTAGTAATTCTATGATCATGCTATTCTGAGAAAAAGTATTTGAACACTGCCAGTCTGTGTCTCTGGCCCCTCTCCCTTAGAGATCTGAGGAGAACCAGGTAATTAAAATATTTGTATAACAGTTTGTCTCAGAGTAGTTGACAACACCGACAAAAGCGTCAATTCCAGTTTATCTTTTAAGCAAGGGCTCCTGGCGTCAAAGTGTCAACTGTCCCGCCTAAGGACATGCATTAAAGTAGTTATCAATGCCCCAAGACAGAGAGGCTCAAGATGTGAGCCCCACTCAAGTGGCATCGTGTGTTCTCGCTCTCTCCCCCTCCTCGCCCTCCCCGTTCATCAGCCCGCTGCCCTTTCATGACACAAACCCTGCGGTTGGGAAGGCGCAGGGTATTGTTAGTGCTACTCCATACAGTAGATTGGCAGCAAGGAGTACTGGAGAATGACAGGTTGTATAATACACCCTCATCTTGAAGATGGAGAGTGTCACCTCTGTAACATTCCCAGCTTTCATTAGCTTGAATGCAATTGTACTAGGTTTAATTTTTGGAGTGTTTGCAGTTTTTCCAGCAAATAGCTGTTTGAACACAGTGTCCCCATTATATCACCACAGTCAAAGAGAGGAAAGATAAAGGCATTGTGCAAAGTTTCTGTGGCTTTGCAGACAAGGATTTATGTACTGGAGAACTCTCATCTGGCAGTCAATTTGCCTTTGTCTTTCAAAGTAGTGGAAGTATCAAGGGAGTATGCCCAAGAGTTTTATTTGCTATTTACCAGATTACTGAAGTATCGGGCATCTTTAGATCTGTTGTGAACAAAAATGCTTTCAAAATGATTTTGCAAACTTCTGCTGAGGCGAGAGGGGAGTGAAACCCTTGAAATGTCCTTTGAACTGCTAGAGGGATGTGTGAGTGAGGAAAAGACTGGAGACTGTACAGTTTCGTGAGTTTAAAATGAGAGCTGTCCTAAGGGTCTGTCCAGCAGAGAGAAAAAGGAGATATGCGCCTGCTGCTATCTGCTTTAGAGGGGTAACTGTATCAGTCAAAACAGTTCTTACTGGAAAATGATAGGCCCTGGTTAGCATATATAGGGATAAACTGAGCTTAAAAGACACAAACATTTTCTAAAAAGGCAACAATGAGACATTAGTTTATAGCTCCAATTAGTTATGACTCTGCTTACAACAAGCAAGAAGTATTCCAGTTAATGTGGTTGGTCCTGGCTAACATTTTTCCCCTCAGTCTTTCCCTAATGTATGATTCTGACTGACACAGCTAAAACTGTAGTGAAGGCAGAGCTTATAAGAACAAGTTTTATTGTCTGAAAGCAGAACTGAGTGGTATCCATCCAACACTCCTGAAGGTGGGTGAGAACTGGGTGAAAAGCTGCTTACAAAAACATGTCATTTAGCATTAAAATCAACTACTATACTGGAAGGCCTGCACTGTAAATATCTTGGGCACTATAGAACATCCTGGGATTTGTGGAATGTTTAGCTTTGCTAACATGCCAATTAATTGAAATAAATCATAAAATGGATCAATTCACATAATGTTGTAGAAACAAATCAGAACAGAATCTGTCAAGAAAAAAATGTCTTTTTACCAGAATAAAATATGACCCACTGAATTAGGCCAATGGGTTATCAATAGGGACCAGTAAATACACTGGAATGTCTAACTAGCTTGAAACTTTACCAATGCCTGAAGCCAACATTTATGAAGTTCCAAAAAAAATACCTACCTGAATCTGGCATCCATAAAGTTCTTGTAATTTCTCATTCCAGGTAAAATATTATGTGAGTGGCCATTCCTGTAGCTAGTCCTGATAAATCCAAGAGCTGTGAGGTATCTCATTAAACTATGCTTATCTCCCATGGAAGCTGTGAGACTTTCTGCTGTGTTTTCATTATCTCATTTCAGGGAAAGTTTCTGAGCCTGTTTTTTYGCAGGTGTAGGTGGTGTCTGTGCTAGTCTGAAGCGCTGTTTTCTGGCTAGGCTGCTTAGCTAGCCTCAGGCCTCATTCCACAGTGCAGAACATAGATCTTTTTAAAAATACAGTTTTAAAGACCTTTTTTGGCCAACAGGCCTTCCCTTAGTTTAACATGCGAACGTTTCTCCTCCTAGTGCCAGCAGGGAACAGCCCAATGCCCTCCTCTCGAACTAAAGAGCCACAGGGAAGACCAGCTTTTTGATCCACTGCAGGCTCCATGTCAGCCAGACATGAAGCAGTCACCGCAAAGACATATTGAAGCCCAGTATTGCGCCATTGCCACCGTTAGTTCAGTCACACACATGGTGCTGATGGTTGCTACTATGGCTTTAGAGATCCTTTCTTCTGGGGAAGGGATGGACGGGAGGACATGGAGCCCTCCTGCTGCTGTATCCTCTCCCTGGTGTGCTCCACATGGCTGGGGAAGTTCTGCCGCAGCACCTGAAGTATTTTCAACTGGATCGGTGTGGCAGTCACCTAACTGGTCTACAAGCACATGCAAAACAAGAGCAAAAGCTCTATAAAGCAGAAGGAAACAAAGCAAGATTTTCTTTTGTCTGAGGTACTGGTCTGAGACTCAGAAGAGGTGAGGGATACATTCCTGCCTCTGTGACAGATTTTCTGTGCTAGCTTAGCCTGAGTTATGTCATTTCTCTGTAGTTCTTCCTCTACCCTCTGCTCTCGTTGCCCCTTTGTTTTGTCCATTTAGTATATCTATGCCATGGGGCATTGGTTATCTCTCTCTGTGTTTGTACAGGGCTTGGTGCTGTGGCAGATCACTCTGGGTACTACCAGTAATAGCAAATAATAAAAACAACTGTGATAAGTTAAACGTTTTTTGAGGAGAAAGATACCTAATAGATATTCTAAAAATAACTCATCGCTCCCTTTGTAAACTCTGCAATAGCACTGGTAACAACTCTACTCCCAGCACACCCCCTCAGTTCTCCTCAGAATTGCACTCTCAGGACATTCTGATAATAATGACAATAACTTTTTGTTGCTATGAAAGAGGATGCAACCATTGTCTAATTTTTCTATATTTAGGACCAAAATTTTAACTACCCAGCACCAAGTCTGAGCTGCCTCTATGGTAAAATGTAATTAATGTTGTTCAGTGTTGTAGAATTCTCATCTCAACAGCCCGTGGTTATCCAGATTTCTGCCTGGAAAACTTTGGTAAGATTAAACTGAGCAAGGACCATTGAATATACTTCAAAGAGGATTTATAATACTAGACACCTTTACAAAGAGCTAAAGCTCTATATGTTGCTCTAAACCTGTATTTCCAGTTCCAAAACTTCATAATAAAAATGATTAAATTAATCTGCTATAAATAACCATGTTGAAAACTATTTGACTTTGGCTACAAAACAAGGAAAGGTATTTCAGGGAACTTATATATATACATACATATATGCATGCATGCATACATGAATATATAAAAAGCACTTTCTGTGATGGGTTCAGAAATGCAAGGAATATTACACAGATGGAGAGACTGATTTATTCTTTCTGGAGCAACTTTAAGGCAGTCTGGGTTTTCTCTCCTTTCCTATTTAGAAACAATGCCAAACAAGAGGTTCAAGAAGATTTATAATAAGCTTCACCTGTTGATCTGTCTCCTAACTGGACTTGACCCAGGTTGAACATACCTTATGTCAGTTCAGTCCTTTTAAGACCTTACATCCCTTAAATGACTACAGTGAGGCCTCATGGAAGTTCTTTATACCAGGCCCAGAAGTGAACAGAGTACTGGGCTCGCCCTTGACTTTCAATATGTACATAAGTGCTTTGCTGAGTAGGGTGCTCAAGATGTTTTTATGTACATTTCTGAACCAAGGGCTCAATCCCTTCTATTGAGTGGACCTTTGGGTAAAACTTTTATAAACAACAGAGATAGATAGCCCTTGCCCCTCCTCCAAGGCCTCAAAAAAAGCCCCTAATAATAAGGTCCTATTCCTAAGAATAGGATTTTTTTTTTCACCAGGGACAAAAGTGAAGTCTGTGGGAGTGTTTCTGGGCCTGAGCATGGAGGATGCTGAGCCTTCTGGCTCTGACCCAGCAGAGCCCTGAAGCATGCACCCAACACTGGGCATGCAGCAGCTCCAGTGCCCTGGGCAGGGGGCCCCGTCTCAACCCTCACAAGACCAAACCTCTCAAATGTGGAGCTGGGGAGCTATGGAACCAGCATGTTGGTGACCAAACGACCTGCTCTCAAATTACTGTAATTCCTGGCATACAGTTCTCAATCTTCAAAGTTTCTTCAATCTTTTCCTCAAGCCCCCCCCCCTTTTTTTTTTTTTTGATATTACACATTTATTATTTGTTATATGCCTCAGCTATAGCTCTTTGGAACATACGCTGTCCTCCTAACTATTTGGTGTACCATAACCAAACTCTGGGCTATGTTCCCCAACAGAGAGTTTTAGTGTGGCTGCAGTACAAACAACAGATAATTGTGCTATAAATTATTCACTACTGTTAATTGCTCTCCTAGTACATAACAACGAAGGGTCTGATCTCCCAGGTCTGCTACTTCCGTGGGTCCTCAGTGGGTCTGAGGGGAGCCGATGGCACTGGGGATGGGGGGTGAGCCACAGCTTGAGATCTAGGCCTACTTTTTGTCTGAATTGCTGCATCGCTTGCTGCTATAGGCCTGTCTTTTCTTCTTGAGGTTGCAACGGGCTCTGTGCTATTTGCTGGGAGCTCATGAAAAGCAAGGCTGTCCCGTCCCTGGGCTTCTTTGCTCCCTGTGTTTTGGAGACCACATACGGCAAAGGATGGCAAGTCCCTCCAGGCTCTCTTTCCCTGGAAGCCTACCAGCTGGGGGTCCAGCCCTGGGAAGAGCAGCATGCCGGGGAGCTGGCACTCCTTCCCCAGACACCCCTGCCAAAAATCTGCCTCTGGAGGCTCCATTTTGATTGAAAGGAAGAAATCATTTGGCATGCGCTCCTATATAGCCACAGATGTGCGGACACCTCTAACCTGGGAAAGGGCAAGTGGTGGGAACCTCTGCTGTCTCTACAGAGATGAGAAATTTTCGTCRAAACAATTCACAAGGTTTTGCTGGAAGTGGAGTCCTTTCGGGGTTAATTTTGCAAAGATTAGGCCACGGACATACAAACCGTGCACGTAGGACAGAAGACCTTCCGGGGGGGACCCAAAAAGTGACATTCTTTTCCTTTCTCCTCCATGGACCTGGACAGGGAGTGTCAATCGGCTCCTCCGCACAGAGTAGTTTTCTGATCTCATAAAACCAAAAACATGGCTGGCAAGAAGGGAATGAGCCAGACCTCTTCCCATCTGGAAGATCACCATCCTGCTCTCCATGCATGGAAGGAGGTGAGGGGAAGTATCAATCTATCTGCTCCTTGTGATGGCTCACTGTGATAAATATGCAATATGGAGGCCTGACCTACAAACTTCTCAGGGCCTTTTGTAGTAGTCAGCAAACAGGAAAAGACAAATGTACTGCTGCTGAGATGCTTAAGAGCTTTGTCTTGGGAGAGAAGGAGGATGAACATGCTACATCTTGGGCTTGCTTTCCTCGAAAGGAAAAATATGTAGTGCTAGTTGGGGGAGCAGCCAGATCTGGAAGGCCATATGCTAGTTTTGGCTCTCTGAAGAAAGCCAGCATCTGGTTCAGCTCTGTTTCAAAGTTAAAATTTCTAAAAGGGAGCCAAATATTTAAATAATGTTAATAATTTTATTTCCTGAATATTAACTATAGTATATGGTGAAATGACTGCTGTACCTGCAATAAAGAGCTTTTAGGGCTGGTGAACTGCTCAGTCTCTCCGTCAGCATTTATCCAATCATACAAGCCAACCATTCACTGTATGGCACACTATTTCAGCCATGCTTTGACTTCTCAATTAAAAGTACTTCTTTTAAAAGAGTGATAGGTTTGGGTTTTTTTAGTAACTGCCGTAATAATCTCTGTACTAAAATGCAGACTACTGAGAAGTAATAAAAATTTATTACACACATTCAAACTCAATAAAATATTAGTTTTCATTATTCATTACACAGCATGTCATTTTGTGTCAGGATGTGCACAAACACCGCTCAGAGCTATTTTTGGGGGGGAAAGAAAAAACTCTAACATACTTCGTGGAGCCAATATTCAATGCCAGTTTCAACTAATTATCTGGCATTCTCCTCTTCAAGTGGGTGGGAGCTTTGTGAAACCTCTTCAGGTTGCTCTGGAGTTGGCGAACACCCTAAGTTTCAAGCTACCTGAATTTCTCCAGAGGGCGTGGTATGTGTGTAATATTTGGAAGGTGAATAGAAGATCCAGTGGGATTCTCATGTTTATCTCACAGAGGGCATCTCAGGCAATCTCTTCCAGAAAGTCTTCAAGAACCCCTTTCATTTTGAAATGACAGAACTGTGTGGTTAGCCTAAGTGATCGTAATAATGAAAATAGATCTCAAAGCAGTTTAACCCAGAATAGGGAAGTTTCATAATTTTGCCACTTACAAGTGAGAAATTGAGATGCATATAGGTTAAGGCAGGGATGTTTAAATCTGTATTTATAAAGTAAAAATTCAGTGGTTAGGTTTACTGCTTTCACAGAATCACAGAATCACACAGAATGGTTGAGGTTGGAAGGGACCTCTGGAGATCATCTAGTCCAACCCCCCTGCTCAAGCAGGGTCACCTAGAGCACGTTGCACAGGATCGCGTCCAGGCAGCTTTTGAATATCTCCAGAGAAGGAGACTCCACAACCTCTCTGGGCAACCTGTGCCAGTGCTCTGTCACCCTCACAGTCAAAAAGTTTTTCCTCATGTTCAGATGGAACTTCCYGTGTTTCAGTTTGTGCCCATTGCCTCACGTCCTGTCGCTGGGCACCACTGAAAAGAGTCTGGTCCCATCCTCTCGACACCCTCCCTTCAGATACTTGTACACRTTGATAAGATCTCCTCTCAGCCTTCTCTTCTCCAGGCTAAACAGGCCCAGCTCTCTCAGCCTTTCCTCATAAGAGAGATGCTCCAGTCCCCTAATCATCTCTGTAGCCCTTCGCTGGACTTGCTCCAGTAGTGCCACATCCCTCTTGTACTGGGSAGCCCAGAACTGGACGCAGTACTCCAGATGTGGCCTCASCAGGGCTGAGTAGAGGGGGAGAATCACCTCCCTCGACCTGCTGGCAACACTCTTCCTGATGCACCCCAGCATACCATTGGCCTTCTTGGCCACAAGGGCACATTGCTGCCTCAKGCTTAACTTGGTGTCCACCAGCACTCCCAGGTCCTTCTCCGCAGAGCTGCTTTCCAGAAGCTCAACCCCCATTTCAGGCCTATCTAGATCAGAGAGTCTGAAGGCAGGCCTTTCACCTCCCAAAAGGTTATTCAAACCACAGTGCAATTGATAGCAGCAATGGAGAAGAAGGAGGGAACTTTCTGCCAGGTTTCCCTTCAGAGAGGATTGACTAGAGTGAAACCCCTAGCTTCAGAAGTGACGTCCCTTGTGAGAAGCTCCAGGGTAGGCCGGCATCTCTCATTAGCTGGGAAGAAGTGCCCTTGCAGAGTGGAGGCTCAGCCACACCTTCCTCCCCAAAATTTCCCGCTGACTAGCTTAGGCAAGGCTCTCCTCAGTTTTCTGCCTTCTCTGATTCGTGTTCATAGGTTCCTCATTCTCCCCGTGTATTACACAGTCAACTCTCAATTACTTGTGGGTGGTTTATCCAGGAGGTTGATAAACTGTGGATGTACGGATGCAGAGCCAGTTCAGATCTAACCAAGCTTGTTAACTCTTATGTAGTGCTGTCATGCCGCTTCTAGGGCCAACATGGATTCAGGAGAGGAACAGACACTTTTGTATCAGGAAGAGCCCAACCTAAGATACCTGGCTACATACCGAGCCAGCTGGGCTCACCTTGCCTTGGATGTCCAGCCCTGGGGCCAGTGAGTGCACAGGCCCAGAGATACACAAGCTATTCTGCATGGAGCCGGTGTCGCGCCCAAGCCAAGCCGCTGAGGCTGGCTGGTCCTGAGCTAATTCTTGAAGAGTTACTCAAACATCTTGATGCTGGGCCCCCAGCATTTTTGGTGCAGCTGGACTAGTCGGTGGGGTTGCTGTATGCTGCTAGCTCACAGGCCAGGCACCCAAACTGCCGCAGCCTCCTGGATCCTGCAATGCTGGGAAGCAGGGTGAAGTGACGTCCAAGCGACCCCAGGCAGACCTGGACATGGCCATAACAGAGCTGGAAATAGTAAGGCCTGCCAGATGTGCTTTTGCTCCCTAGCATGTGTCTTATCCAGGTTTTCCTATTATTTCAAATATCTCGGCCCACACTGCCCCAGAAATAATGACTCTATTGGATATTTACTTTAGGGTTAAAGATTTCAGGAGAAGGCAGAGCATGAAAAGGGTTAATTGCTGCAATCTTGAGCTTTGCCTGAATGTTTGTGCTGATTTTGCTCACAGTGCCTCACTTTAGACTCCTGTGTCTGCAAGCGCTGTTCTAAGTGACTTGCCCAAGGTTGCAGAGCAAATCAGTGGCACTGCTCATAACAGAATTGCAAGCTCCTGGCCTAGAGCCCATGTAATACATGTGAAAATCTCCCGCACGGGCTGTTGGCTCTATGGGGCTCCCTATAGTGTGGCTGGTGTGGAATTCAGCTGAAAGGGGCATGGATATCGAAGGATGTCTGCAGCTGTTGCTGTAGTGTAAATACAGCTTGAAAATTTTAGAAATAAATGTATTTTTTAACTCTGATTTACTCTCTGTTTTCCCATTTCCTATTTTTCACTTCCCGTTGAAGGACAGGAAACATGCACTGATCCTAAAGCAAAATACCAATTTAAAATATCAGACTCAGACATGCAGGCCAGAGCAGATGCTGACTACTCATGGAGCAATTGCATCTGAATGCATTTAATATCATGTCCTCACATTTTTACACTCAGTTTTACGCTTGTCAGCAGATTACTTATTTCCCAGACATGGTATTTCTGGGTTGGACCTGACAGTCATGGCACAGTATGTGAAATCTACTTTGGGAGCACGGGATGCTCAAGGCATGTGACCCACAAGCTGGCCTCACCAGGTAATATAGGAAAAAATATGCACAAAATGCAGGTTGCTCGCATTACATAGCTGGGGAAAGCATAGGTGTGTTTTTATCAATGAGTSTCTTGGCTGCCTTCTGCCTGGATGGTTTAGACATTTTCTATTTCATCTCAGTGCCCAACGGTGACCTCAGTGTTTTCAAGAAGAACAGAACAAATAGCTGATAGAAAAAGGAGTTAAAGTAGCTTTACTGAACAAATAAATTGGCAAGTGTATCTAATAATTGCATGGGTTCAGCATTTTTCCACGATAAATGAGTAAACTTTAAATGTATCTCTGAGATGTACTATCACAGGCATTGCCATGGGCAAGTTTTATCCAATGATGAAACAGCAAGGCCTTGTGAGATAAAGATGATAGAAGGGGTACTATCAGGTGGCAGCTGGGTAATTACAACTCTCTATTTGGGCTCTGTAGTGATGCTGCATGTGATAAGTGGAGAATAATGAAGAAAAAGGAGTAGTGATAATACAGAAGCTAAATGGTAGAAAATAGCCTATCATAGCCCACAGCCCTCTGAGTGCCTATAGGGACTTTGAACTATCTTCTTCAGTTTTCAGCCACAGAAAAAATACTCTCTCTTTCTTCTTTCTTTGCTAAATTTATGTCTGGTGGGACAAAAGGGAAAACTGAAAGGAAATCAAGGGTATGTGAAGAGAATATGACCTTTGCAAATAACACTGAAGGTCACTGTGTAATTATTCTAAAATAAAAGTATCCTGAAATCTTGTCTGTACCCACAAAAGATGTAAGACCATTTTTTAATGTGATTCTGAACAATTTTGTTGGGGATCATGGTTTATGAAAGGTCAACTAAAGTATTTCTAATTATATCTTGTCAAACTCTGTGCTCAGAAGAACACAAATGTCATTTATTATGATAGAGTCAAACTCTGATTAAAGCAAAAGACTGTCAAAAGACAAACTCATTACATGTAAACAAAAATACTATTTTAAAAGTGARGATAGCATTTTTAGCTTTTAAACAAAACATAGGAGGGGAAAATATCCTGGAGCTGGTCACTGAAATTTTAGCCCCCATTTGATTCTTTTTTTCCCTACAGATAGTAATATTGTGGTATAAAGCTCCTGGTGAGCTTGGCACTGTTTGCTCAGCTGTCTGGGTGATTGTCCCAGTATTTTTTTCAACTCACCCTGAGTAAGAGAGTAGTTCCACTGTGCTCCTTTTACTTGGGAGCTCTGGTATCTAGATRCTAGTTACACTGGATGTGACTATAACGTGGGTGCATGCATGCATGGGTTCTTATGTGAACAAGGTAAGTGCACATAAAATACCTGTTATTCAAAGATGAGCCACAAATTGTTTTGACAAATTTCTTTAATACTTAGCTAAACAGCTAAAGCAAGAAGTATACTGTGCATTATTCATTTATATTAATTTTATTTTTCTCCTTAGGACACCTACTTTGCATTACTATGCACCTGATGGAATGGGGCACCGCACTTAACAGAATGTGAGGTTACATCAATACATTGCTGGGATGTGGAACTAGCCTCTTAGGAATAGAAAGACTCAAAATGAGACTTTTCTTGGTATAGCAGATGGTGATGTACAATGACCTAGACATTAGTGAACCCAGTAGTGAAAGCAGGGAATTTTATATAATCCCTAGATTTGGGAGGCTTGTAGCTTATGTTAGTAAAACTGAGAAAATCCTGATCAATTTTGGAGGAAAAAAAATGAACTCTGTATTCTCATCATGACAGAACCTGTTTGGAAGTACGACAAAAGCATTTATCCATGAAAAAGAAATGAATGGCATGTAATAAAAGATTTACAGCGAGCAGAGAGGCTGTTTATAGGCTGAAACTCCACAACCAAATAAACAAGGAAATTCACACCAAAAAAGGCTTTTAAATGTATCTTCCTGATTGTGATGACTGTTATTATAAAGCTACTTTGTAATGTCCTTTCAAAATTTCTAAAAATTAAAATCATTGCTGTGTTTTGTGAGGTATAGAATGAATCACACCAAGTTCAAGTGTTCACCTGATTTAAGATAAAGGTCCCAGCAAAAATAAATATATATCACAAATCAGAAGTTCCTGGTGAAAAAGAATTATTAGGTGATCTCAGTCAGCAAGTGTAGTTTTTCATTATTGACTAGCTCCTACTCCACTGAAGTAATGGGGTTTTGTCATTGACCCAAGGCCTTATTTATGTAAAGGCCACTCTAGTCATGTAAGTGAAATACAACTTTGATTATACGACTCTGTAGTGGTACGCAAATAGTGAGATTCCTTAGGACAGGATTCATCTCACCTACCTTTGCGCATCCAAAAGTTAGACACCTAAGCCTGAGGTAGCCACCTTTAGATTCTCTTTTTAGTCAACGGGGAGAAATTAACACCTCCAGAGAGCAAATTATCTGGCCTGTGTCAGACATCCACCTTAAGGACAGATCAGCTACCGTCTAGAGATGCCTATTTCTCCTGACTGACTACAGAGGGATCCTAGGGTGACTGTCTTAGACATCTAACATCTAACTTTTAGATGACTGAAGACAGATAAAAGGAATTGCATCCTGACTTTAAAGGAGATTTGTGTCCAGTGAGATCAAGATGGGTCCCTATATTTGGACGTTTCTCCCATTTTAAATCACATTAAGTGCTTTCCCATGCCACAGTGATGAATAACCCTACTGACATTCATCTCAATCAGTCTGGCTTGCATTTCACTCATCTTTGGCTATACAATGATTACAGAGAGCCTTTTTTAGGTGGCAGCAGTGACTTAGGCAGCCCTCTGCTGCTTCTCCTAAACTGCATCCTCTGCTGGTCATTTGGGTGGGCACACAATGAAGCAGACCTGGAAACTGATCTGGCTGAAAAATAACAAGGGGAGAAAAAGTCATTCTCTGTTCTGGCTCCAACAACCATACAAACAGCTATGCTGGAGAAATGGAAGAGCAGAATCAGGGCTAGAGACTATTTAAACTGAGTTGTCCTGGCTTAAGGAGTACTGCCAATGAATACTGAACTACAGCTATGTCTCATTGCAGCACATGGTTCTCAGAGGGGGAGAGAGTGTGTCATGACTTTCTACGATTCCCTAGGCCTCAACAAAGATGCCCAAATTCAGCATAAGAAAGTGCTTGGTAGAAAGCTAGGATGCAGGTCTGTATACAGGAACACCGAAATAGTCCAGGATAAAGGCAACTTTCCCCATGCACAAGAAGTAAGTTTAATACAGATTATCTGGAAATTATCTTTGATTCCTCTTTCCCCCGTATTTCACACTTCCAGGAAACCTCTATTATATGTCTTTTCTTTCTATGAACCATTTTTCTGAACTCAACACTAAAACCCGTATAAGGCTTCACTGCCTTGTCTTGACCCCGTAGTCTTCTCCTCATCACCCACATTGCTCCTCCCTCTCTTGTCTACCCAACAAACGCAGTCCCTTAGTGTTGTACTCCTGAATCCAGTCTCCTTTTAAAGGTCCTGCTTATTCTCAGGGGCAGGCAAAAACACCTATGAAAGGACCAAGGGCTATCTGGCAGTTCTATGACTGGGAGAGTGTCTCATTTTTCCAAGGATCGTGGTGCCACAGCCATTTTCCTCACTTGTGATGGCAGTGTAAAGAGTTCCTGCCCCTCCACTCATGCTGTCCATTTAGGTCTGCCCCTGTATTGCCCTTTGGTGGTCAAAGCAAGTTCACACTTCATAAACAAATGTGTCAGCAAAACTGAGGGAGCGAGCAGTGGCTGAGAGGGGAGAGGGGAGTGGAAACTCCTTAGACTAACATGCTGGGTGAAGAAGACAAACCATACAGCTCTGAAAATCCAAGGGTCTAAAGGGAGAACTTCTATAGGGATTGAAGCTTGCATTGGTTAGGGAAATTGTTTTGTGTAACTGGTTTCTAGGTTTAATTGAAAATTTGCCCCCAAAATTGCATGCCTGAAATGCTGTACAGAACAAAACTTGGCACTTTCCTGGGCTGGCAAGAAATTAGCATTTAGTCCAGATCAAGACTGCACTTTCAAAGTGCATTTCCTGGTTGTCCTCACTTGTGCTTTGGTTCACATCACATCTTGGCATGCACCAGCTAGATTCCTGTTTGGTGAACCTAACCTGGAAGACGTGCTCTGGAAGCACACGTACGGTGCTCTGACCCCTACTAGGCACAGAGTCCCTGGGCCTGTACTAGAGCGAGTCCAAAGTAACCCTCTCTGCATAGCCTGTGGATATTGGGTCCCCAGCACCAACAGTTTTACTCTATTGATCTGCTTCTGCTGATCCCCATGACTTGCTAATAGGGACAGATCCAGAGCCTACCAACCACTCTCTCTTCCCTACTGCGTCCTCGAGTCTCCCTGCGGCACTGACCACTTCTCTACCTGGAGTCCTGCCCAGAGCCAGGCACAAGCTTCTGTGCTCCTCAGAAGAAATCACGCCTCCCAGGCAGCTGCATGGTTTACGTACCAATACACTGATACCTGTGGCCTCATGGCAAGCACTCCCAAATGAACTACCTACTGGCTGCATGAGCAGTGGGGCAGAGTATGTGGAGTCAGGAATTGGCGTGATACAAAGGATAGAGGGCTGAACGGGGTAAAGTGAGGCACTGAAAGAGAAAACATCCCTTTTTTTTATAAAATATTGCACACAACAGCACAGGTTCAGAGGGCATATGTGTCTGGCTCATCATCTTTCTTCTTCAGGATTCTGTAAATGGACTGCTTCTTCCTCGTCATGGTTTTCCTGAACCTATATATTACCCAGTGTGACCAGAATAATTTCTCTTTATTTCATATTTGCCCTCTCCACAAAGCCTTGAAACAAAGTCAGAAATCAACTGTCACTTTTGCAAACTGAAACCCAAATCAAAACTAACCTCTGACCAAGATCCACTAACAACAGTTTTAGCATTGCAGACCTGATATGATCCCTGTCAAAAATCAGAAGGAGTTTTTCCCTGGCTGTTTGCAGTCTTAGACTGTACCCTTATTCATTGATTTCTAGTGCCTTAGTCCCTAAAATGTACATCCATTATAAATCAATTTTTACACCTGCATATAGCAGTTTATAGATATGAAATCCTAGGCCTATACACTTGCTCTGTACTGCTTCCTGATTTCTTCTTTTCTTACCAGTCTTCTTTTACCTCCTCAAATTATAAGGCCTATACCAGGGAAATTAAGTCAGAAATTTTCTTAATTTTTAAGTGTATTCATAGAGGCAGGGAATAATCTATTCTCCATGTCCCTGGTAGATAGGACAAGAATTGATGAGCTTAAATTTCAGCAAAGGGGGTTTAGGATAGACATTAGGAAAAACTTTCTAGTTAAGCTTGGAATAGATTGCCTAGGGAGGCTGTGGGATGACTATCACTGTTTTTTTTTAAGAACAGGTTAGACAAGTTTCTGTCAGGAATGTCATAGGTATAGTTTATCCTGCCTTGAGGGGGTGGAGGGAGTAGATGACCTCTTAAAGTTCATTTCAACCTTATTTTCCTATGATACTATGTTCCTCTTCCAAGGTTTTCCAAATGCCATATTTATCTCTATCTGTACATCTCAGTATTTATAATGCAGTGTTTATCCAGGGCTGAACTAAACACAAATTCATAAACCTGTGAGATCACAGATTACTCTGACATATGTGTCTTGTTTATCAGTTGACACTTGACATTAGCACAAACACTACTGATCGACTATTGACTCAGATTAGAATGCTTTCTATCATATTTTGCCCTATTCTCAATACTCCTGACAAAATATCATGCACATTTGTAAAGCTGATATGCCATTGAACCTGGAATCTAGTTTTCATCTAGTTGAGATGAAAAACCTATTGATAATACCAYGAAGAGCAACTAGCTTAATAACACCACCCATTTTTGAAACCTTCATTTTAGCTGACAGAAATATTTAAGAAAATTTAGTGTGTTTTCCCCCCTTACTAGACAGTAGTTCTCTAAAACTGAATGACATAAAATATCAACGTGTTTTCCTATTAAATGCTTAAGTATACTGGGCAACATGATGATTTTACACCCAAGAAAATCATACTAACATAGCACTACAGAAAAAACAATTCTCATTTAGGGCACAAAACCATGAAACATGTTAAAAAACAGGAAGTGATTGTTTTTGAATGCTGACATGCTATGCTATGATACTGTGGTCTCCTCTTACTACTTCTGGTTGCAGATGTAATAGATTATTTCTGTCCTATCTCTCACTCCTTTCTAATTCCTTTCTGTCTACCATTTCTTGCCTGATTATTCAGTCTTACCTTCCGTAGCACATGAGTTCATAGCCACGAACTTGACAGCAGTCTGGTTTGGGAGACAGGGAAAGATTCCCAAAGCCATGTGTGGAGAATACAGCCCCACACTGGAAATATGGAGATATGTGACAGTAACGAGCTTCTGTCCCGCACAGCACTAATTTGTCAGTTAACCAAAAGCCACCATCCTCAGATTGTGTTCAGCTCTTGATGCCTGACTGAATTCAAGGGTTTCTCCTGAGTGAAAACTTCTGGTTATACTATGCTATACAATAGTCTAAGACTCAATGAGGAGAGCTGCTCTTCACATCTCTGAGAGATATCTCCTATCTTGTTTGAGAGCTGATATACCCTCCAACTCTGCTGAAGCTATTTTAGTTAAGCTACAACAACTCAATTGGCTAAATCCTTACTAGTGATATGTAGTTAGAGATCACCCAGAGCTGATACTGGGACTATGGATCTTGTCCTTAAGAAACTTTAAGATCTTTATTATTTTCTCAGAAATGTCAGTGGAAAACATAATAATAGCAAAGGATGGGCAGGGACTGATTTGTCAGGAATGACTTCAATTCAAATGTGCATCAAAACATAGTGGCCTGACAGAGATGAATGACAAAAAACCCCAGCGCTCTCACAAACATTCTCATTTTTGCTGTACAACAGGCAATTATTTCACTTAATCAAATTTTCAATTAAGCTACCTACAGTGTCAGGAACCCACAAAGTCATTTAATGGACAGCAGTTAGAATGGGCTGGGAGATGAAATATTTAAGCTGAACTGATCCTGATGGGATTCCCCAAGTTCAGAAATTTCTCACATAAAGGACATTCTAAAAAGGAAATGATTTAGCTTTAAAAGGACCAAATTTGTATTTTTTTTCTTTAGATTTGAAATCTTGAACTGAAATCAGAATGTTATTTGTTGCTTTCAGAATGCAGATATGTTTGTAAGGAAAAGGGTTTTAAAGGTTTACTGGAGAGCTGCACTAATATCTAAATATCTAGAAATGGATTCCCTTTTTTATACTAGGATATGAATCTGAGGAAGCCATGTTTCTTCTCAGAAAGGTTTCTCTGTTCTGGACAGAAAAGAATAGAAGTATCCATGCCATTAAATGGTAACTGCTGCCTGAATATTTTTGAAGACTAGATGTGAAAACAAACGGACCACTCTTCAAGACACTTGCTTTCAAATTCCTGCCCTGTGGTGGCTATTCAGCCCATGAATGACTATTCAGAGAATAATTCAGGTGTCTCAATATAAGGCCATTTTAGGTGCCCCATTTGGTGTGTTGCCCAGCCTACAGCTCCACTCCTGCACTGTGTCGCCTGTAGGCCCTGTCTGTATCTGCCAGTCCCATGCAGATGTTTTAGATACCTTCAGATGTTTACAATGGCAGTTGATGCTTATATTTATGCTCATGAATTGCACCCTCAGTTTATATATGCTCCAATTTCCTATCTATAAAATGATGAAAATAAGCCTTGCTTTCTCCCAGCTTCAGTCTATGCCAGCTTTTCCAGAGATGACACAAACATTCAGAGTTCTGAAAATACTAGACATTGCTGAAGTAAATGCCACATGGATTAGGTTGAAGTCTGTGCACGGAAGTTGCCATGAGATCCTTACAGAAAGCAGCCGTTCCCCTGTCTGCTTTTTTAGAGGCTTCCTCTGAAGCCTCCTTTATAGCATGACTCAGGGTTAGATGGTCTGTTACCACGCTTGGCAATTTGTGCTGATATCTTGTCTAAGGAGGTTGCAAACTCTGCAGAACGAGGGCTCTTCCCCATTGCATATAAGGACAGGGAGCCTGCAATGAGCCATGACCTCAGCTGAAGCCCCTCAGCAGTCTGTAACGCAACTAAATTGTACCTGTTTCTTCTGCTCATTAATTACAGATCTGAGGACATTCGTGTAGGATAGCAGTATTCGGCAATAATATAAGCTAGTCTCTGCTTGACATCCAAACAAATATGAATTTCCACTAAGACTGCATGTTCCTGTTCTGAAAAGAACTTCAGTAAGGTATCTTTCATTTAAAAAAATCACTTTTTATTATTTAGAGGTATTGGCCAGTCCTTCATTCTTGTGTCTGCTTTTCAGCCCATCTAGCTGTGTTTCAGACTATCTGATCATCGGAGATTGAGAACATCCCCCATTTCCCTTATGTGTAACTGGGATTTGTCACTGGCAAGAGCCCACRGTAAATGCCCTGAAATTGGAGGATATTCCACAGATAACTTAATTGCACTAAATTATTTCCAAAGGTATTTGCTTAAGAGAGCTCTGCACTTCAATGATACATTTATTGTTTTGATATGGAAAGAAAGTATTCATTTTCTGGTTCTATTATTGTAACATATTAGATTTCTATTGAATTTTACCTTTTGTTGCACAAGGAATTTGTTCTTAAAACAAGTTTATTAGGTACTCAATTTGAAATGGCTTTGCTCAATTTCTGATTGTGTTTTTCCCTCCAACAGACTTCCATTTAATACACCTATCGTTCCAATTTAAATATTTCCCTGTGTAGGAACTGAGTGATAGGAAGAACTACAGCACTGGGATACCTCCTGCTCTACCTATTTTTAAACATTACCCCTCGAATAATTAGTTCAGCCTAAAGTCAGAAAGCTCATGTGCCTCCAGACTGTGTTCTCAGAAATATGGGTATTCACCACTTCCTAGGATAGCTGGGGTCAAGTGAGCCAAAAGCAAACCTAAATATTATGAAATAGAGAACCTACTCCCAATTTTCATATTGACTAGTCCAGTGACCTCAATCTGGTGACCTCAATCTAGTGACCTCCCGTCAATGGCAGTCCCGTCCAAAAAGAGCATCAAACCCTCTGTGTCCCACTTACTAATAAAATAAGTAAAATTTACTCCGTGTCTACAAAACACCATACCCATTTTGGTGGGGGCAGTAGGGGCYGCTGAGAAGAATCCCCTGTTCTGACTAGCACCACAGGGGCCTTGGGAACAGAACTGAGAATTAAGGAGTTCTGGATGACTGTATGCTAAGAAGAAGCAAAGCCACAAATAGCTGTGAGAAGTATGATGGATTAGACATGTGAATTGAAGAACCTGTATTGTACAAAGTTACTGCTATGTTGTATTGCCACAGCTGTTTTCCTTCTGAAATTGAAAGATCAAGCACTGAAATAGCAAGGAATTTCTAAATGGTTTCATTTCTTTTAATATTTATCTTTTGAGGGATCCCTGAGCTCAAAGTATGTGGAACCTGAGGTACTACAGCATATGGTGTTAGCCTGACGGTAGGCACTGTGGTAACTGGGCCTCATCTGAAGTTCRCTGATGTCAAGAGTATGACTCAGCTATACCTACACGTTTCAGTCACTTCATAATTGCAGGGCAGATGATCTCTAACTGTTAGTATTCTCAGAGGGAATGTTAATTTACCTGCCAATCAGTTTGTAGATTTGCTTCCAGCTTTGTTATGAACTTATCCTGAGGAATACCTCCACTACATCATGACATAAAAATGTTTTATGTTCACAATGTCATTGTCAAGTGAACCTCTCCACTCTGCCATGAAAGCATTGCATTAGGCTCGTATGACATGTTTAATAATCTTTATGAATGTACACATTTTCAGGTGTCCATCACTGTAGTGGTGGTATGCATACTCTGTTTACAGAGTAGCCCAGGTTACATCTTTTCCTCCCACAGACATAGTCATAATAGCTGAGCTGTGAGCAGACTCCAGCTGAGGTCATTAAGGGTGAGATAATCTCCAGGACTTTCTCACGGGCAGGCCTGGACAGAGAAAGAAGTCTTGAATCATGGGTTATATATGGTCAACTTGGATGTGGCTTGGTATTCATCCTGCTTTTTGCTCAAGAAAGATACCTCTGCAATCCCGCRATACATTACCTGGGCTTGTAAATAGGTTTGTAGATGTTCCCAAGCAAAATCTCCCTGTTAATAAAACATAAGCCATCAAAATATAACTTGGAATTACTTTATGAGGGGTCTCCAGGCCCTGAACATCTAAATGCATCTATTTAGCTAACTGCTAAGAGTTTTTAAAAGATCGTTAGTGCCAACACTGCATTCAGCTGAGCTGCGCTGAGTGCAAGATGGGGCAGGCTAGCTAAGCAGCTGAAATACCAAGTGAATTCACACTGATAAACAGAAGCAAAATTTCTTATTCACCTTCAACACTGACAAGGAGTGAGCAAGCAGCGAGCAAGCAGCACTGAACGTGAAATTTGTTTGAAATCAGAACATCTTAGTGCCTCAGCATCCTTCCGCTTTTATTGAATGGGAATAAGATCTGCCTAAAGGGGGAAGGGATATTTTGAGGAGTGATTGGTCAATATTTATAGCCTGCTACAAAATATACAATGTTTACAGAATCAATGGTGTTTACGGCCTACAGTGTTTTGGGGGATTTTAGGTGTTCTTGTGCAGCTAATTAGAAGGATACTAAGGGAAGAACTCACACAGACTTGACCCAGTGTAGGAGATGGGATTTCAGAGATGATGGAGAACCCTAAAATGAAATACAGCAAACTCTGTGATCCTAAGAAATACAGTCTCACAGGAAACGACCAGAATTGACAAGCATGGGTCCTTAAATTCAGACATTTAAATCCACACATATGCATTTGGATTCAACTGCCAAGAAGGACTATTAGATCATATAATTTGATCTACAGTATATTAGAGCTATTACTTCATCACCCAATTACTTCTGTATGGAGCCCAATAACTTGTGTTGGATGAAAGGATAATTTGTGTTTGACTAACACATAACTTCTCGTAGAGTATCCGGTTTTGATCTGACAATATCTGGAGACAGAAAATCTATTGCATGTTAATTAATTTGAATGGTTAATCCCACTCACTGCTATTAAAAAAAAAATTTTGACTTCTGTCCTGAATTGACTTAGCTTCAGATTCCATCCACAGTTTCTTTCTCCGCTAAAATCAAGATCACTTCAATGCTCAGTGTTTTCTCCCAAGGAAGGGATTTACATACTATAATCAAGTCCCTTCTCAATTTTCTTTGTGATAAGATGAAAAAATGGAGATCTTTTTTCCAGTCGTCAAATCATTTTCTGTATTTTTTCAGTACTTTGTTTCTGTTTTTTTTTTTTAAAAAACACCAGAACTGAACCCAATATCCTAGCTGTGGTCTTGCCAAAGCGATATATGAAAGTACTATCACCTCTGTACTCCCGTTGATTACTTCCATGACTGTACAGCCAGGATGTGTCCTTGGCGGCACAGCATTACATTGGAAGTCCTTGTTGAATCCCTTGTCCACTAAGACCATACTTCATAGGATACTATCCCCTGTTCTTTTTGCTTGGTTTATATTTGGCAAACCAAAAGAAACACCCCCTTTTCGTGAGGTGCTTGCTTTCTTGTTCTAGACCTGACTATTTCATTTCCTCAGTCTTCCAGCAATTTGCAGTGTGCCTTGGGGCTTCCTAGACCCAGTCTCTTCTGCATTTCTACTCAATCCTTTAGTTCTCATTTCCCTCATTAATGCCATTCCTAGGTACCCTGGAGCTCTCTGTGCCTGAAACTTTTGTGTTTTACCCAGGAAGACTTCCCACTTGGGAGCTGGCTTGGGAGTTCCTCCTGAATGCAACCTGACTCTACATTATGTGAGCCTATATGCAGATTGCCACTCTTCTACTGCCATCCCTCTGGTTTCTACACTAAGAGCTGTCTCCATGCTGGAGCCACACTGAAGTCCAGCATGTGCCTAAAATGGAGGCATGCAAGACCATGATCCCAAAGAGTATGCAGTGTACATCAGAAGACAAGGACAGGTGTGGTCTATCTCAGTTGCCCCAGCATATACAGTTAGAAAGCAACACAAGGAAGCACTCAAAAGAAGAAGTCAACAACATAAATCCTTTTTTAAGAACAATCTTGGAAGCTGGGGTGGAAGGGGAGGGGGAGGATATAAGGTTAAGAGGGAGGAGTGAGTATGGCATTGAATTATCTGAAGTTCACAAAGAGAAAATGTCTGACGTAGAAGGTGGCAGCTGAAATCAGTAGTAGGAATAACAAACTATTGATAAGCTATAGATAAGAACTATAAAAGGAATAAAGATCACTGTAAGCCAATAGGAGATGTGAAAGTTGCTAAGGGAGAACTAATTTATTTTGAGGACAGGGAACATGCTCAATCAAATTCACTAAGACTGCAGACAGTAGGGGCTGGGAATAGAGATGACAGTCTGATCGTAAGGACTATCCTCACAAAATTTGCATAAGTAAATAACTAGGGAGAGATTGTTTATACCTCCTACAATTCAGAAAATGCTGGGAGCCATCTGGGAGCCTTATGGCTCAGATAGTAACTGCTCTAATATCAGGCAGACAATCTACTGAGCGGAAGATAGCAGTCATCTCTGGGTATTTTTCATTGAGGAAAAATTACATTGATAGCTAATGCCAGTCAGACCCATGCTAGCCCCTTATAAACTTCTAAACTCAGTGTAAAGGGATAATCTAAGGGAAAAAGGAAGGCTGCACCAAGGAATTTATTTTGACAATGAAATTTATTTTTCTCAAATAATCTCTGGGATTGCTTAGAAGAATGTGTACTATATTGCTTCCTTTAACCAGGGAAGCATATCAATATTTGATTCTTACACTGCTCAGTGTAGGCAAGCAATGCAGTTACACCACTGAGAGAAGATGGCAAAAGCCAAATATCATTGTCAATGACGTAGATCCCTGTGATGAGAGAGAGAGAATCTCATTCAGGAAAGTGGCAACATTTTATATGCTCTTGAAAACTTGCAATACCAGTCAAATGCCAGAAATCATATGTTAAGCAGTTTAAAGAATGGACCGGCTCATTAGCTACAAGTTCAATGAATGTAAAAGGTTTCATTTTGTATTTGAGAGCTCCAAAATAGTCTAAGGACTGCTGATGAAAGAGCCCCAATACACCGGCTTGTGTTTCTAGTGCCTGGAAGGTATCCTTAGCCTGTGATGCTCAGTTCCAGCAAAAAGAAAGAAAGGTATCTTTGGCTGCATGAGGAACAAAACTTTTCTTTCTTTTCTTTCTTTTTTTTTTCCCCCTGAGAACACACTGTGTAACAGTATCCCCAAACTATTAGGTGATTATCGAAAGTTTAAAATATGTGCAATTTGTCTCCTTGGAGTACTTCACAATATTAGCTTTAAGTTTCAGAGTGTTGATTTTTTAAATTACTCATTGCAAACAAAAGAACTACTGCAGGATAGGTGTTGATAATAATGCCTGATAGCTGTGCATAATGTTTTGATTGGCAGAGGATAGTCTTACTACTACAGGAAGTAATTGGCCAAAGGATCTTGTTGAGGCATAAATAATCATAAAACAAAAATTGTGCATGAGTGAGGCTGTCAGGAGAATTTGCACAAAGAAATGTGGAGTTTTGCTAATTTCCTACTAAATAAAAGAGCTTTCCCCGTACTGGTGAGTTTGTCTTCTACACAATGCAAAGAGAAATATGAGACTCTTAAGGAAGAGACAGATATTTGCATGCAGAACAGCGGTGGTGGTTTAAGAAGTTTTTGCCCTACAGTCAGCAGAAGGTAAATGGGAATGTGTGAACAATTTCTCAATAGGGGAAAGCGTGAAATAAAGCATGAGTACAGGACAGTGTAGAACAGATATAAATTGTAATAAAACTTAAGGAAACATACTCATTCCTAAGCTAAAAAAAAATTATGTTCTTTGTCTGATCATGAAAGCACACTCACTGGCATGATTAGTGGGACAGTGGACCAAGACAGTTGATACTGGATGGAGAATATTTTCCAGGAGACTGGGAAGTTCCCATCAGAGGACACTATAAGGAGGAAAAAGCCGCTTCTCCCATCTCCCCTCAGTTCCCAGTCTGAAGTAAGTTCCCTTTCCTTAAAACAAGGACTAAAAGAAGAGCTGCATATTCTGATTGCTTTGGGAATCATGGAAGGAATAGAAGAACTAACATTCAGTGGTTATAAAAGAAAACAGATAAAACATTTTACTGTGCAGAGAGCCAAACGAATTAAAGAAATATGCATAACATGGCTGTTTCCTGCTATCAACAAGGGGAGAAATTCTGTGAGAGACGGCTGATGCCAAACATTTTTCAATGCTTGATATGTTAGCAAGGTTCTGGCAGGTGTCCTTAGGAAAACAGAGCACTCGTTATAGCATGTTCAATATCCCCTTGGGAAACACTATTTCTCAGACTGTGTTAAGTACCCAGTATATTTTCACCAGAAAATACAACTTTTTTTCATAGTAGAGAAAACCCTCAGATTTACTCATTAGAGGTTCTGATGTAAAGAAATCCTGTGAGAGAGCATAGCAGATACTCTGAGAAGCTTTGGGAAAAAACAGCGCTTCTGGGCTAAATTTAAGCAAAATGTAAACTGTGTGGAAAGGAAATTACCTGCTGGAGCTGGATCAGAGTACAGCACGGGGTACTCCAAAGTGTGGAGAAGGCTGTCACACCTCCCCCAGCAGAGGAGAGAGGGACACAAAAACTGAACTATGAAGGGAACACATATGTGGTGTGGCTGCAGAACCAGCACCCTGGGAGCACTTGCATGCAAAGACGGGCAATGGACATGGTATACAAATCATAGCAAAAAGAAATGGAAAGGGTTAAATGAATCCATGTCCTGGAGTAAGGACATCTGAGAGTAAACTCAAAACTAAGTGGTTCCCAGACGCTTTCAAGAAGGATCTGGGCACAGTTCTCCTGCACCATCATAGCCAAGACTGGGGTTTGTGCATCCCACTTGCTAATGAGTGGGGTGTTAATACACTCAAGAAGAGCAGGAGGAGCATCAGATTTAGAGTGTGGGTGTAAAAAATTTCATGTCTTTATTTATCAGAGTCCAGGGTTAGCCTAAATTACCATAAACCACTTTTTGCCACTGCCAAAAGGGACTTGTCAACTTTCCCACATCTGCCCCTAAAAACAGAGAGATTATTTTTCCAGCTATAAGTGTATCATTTGCAAATTAAATATAAATGGGGAAAGATTTGATGGTTCAGCCACAATCTTGATGGCATCTGACAAAAAGGCAAAGGAGGAAAGTCCAGATTAGATCATATATTTGACAGATTGAATTTACACAGAAGAAAACAAATGTCCTGATTTTAGGTGAAGGCTAATTAATTAATTCTTATTAATCTTAATTAATTGCATAAATTAATTAAGACTAGCATCACAGGATATTCAGGAAGAGTCCCAGCCCTCATTATCAATTTAAGAAAGATCTCACAAAACTAAAACTGCCAAAATGTAGTGGTCATGAGTAAAGCACTTCGCAGGGAAGTTCAGRTTTAGACATCCAACAGCTTGTCACAACTATCCCTACTCTAACAAATATCTAATCATAGAAAATATTATTAAAGAAATAAAATCCTGGAATCAGACTCTGATACGTACTTTGGACTGTTAACACCAGCACAGCACCAAAAAACACTGAGGCTATCATCTGGGAATACCTGAGGCAGCAGAAAAAGTAAAACAAAAATGTGGGCATGGCTAGAAAATAACACCAGGGCACATATCTGATTGTTTATATAGAAAGAGAAAAATGAAGCAAAACAAAGTCAATATAATTCATGGTTTTAAAAGCTCTTACCACTCCTTCATGAAAATGACAGTGGAAGTACTTATGCCCAAACACATTATGCTGAACGATGAGGTCAAAACAGGTATCTCCATGCTGACGCAAGGGAGACATATCCTAGGATACTGAACTGCCCATTTTACCCAAAGAAGTCCCAAACTGGAAACAGCTGCAATATATTGAGACATATGAGCCCTAAAAACAAAATATTCAGAGCAAATGGATATTCCACTGTCCAATAACACAAGGAAGCCTATTTACTAGGATGTAGGATTTACTAGGATTTACTCAGAGACTCACGTTACCAGCTATTTAATGGATTTGTCATAAGTATTTTTAATTCTGATCACAGAATCACAGAATCACAGAATGGCTGAGGTTGGAAGGGACCTCTGGAGATCATCTAGTCCAACCCCCTGCTCAAGCAGGGTGACCCAGAGCAGGTTGCCCAGGGATATGTCCAGTCGGGTTTTGAATTTCTCCAAGGATGGAGACTCCACAACCTCTCTGGGCAACCTGTTCCAGTGCTCAGTCACCCTCACAGTAAAAAAAGATTTCTCTCATGTACAGATGGAATTTTATGTGTTTTAATTTGTGCCTGTTGCCACTTGTAGTCTCACTGGGCCCCACTGAGAAGAGTCTGGTGCCATTTTCTTTACTTACCCCCATCAGACATTTATACATATTCATAAGATCCTCCCAAGCCTTCTCTTCTCCAAGCTAAACAGTCCCAGCTATCTCAGCTTCTCCTTGTATGAGAGATGCTCCAGTCCCTTATTCATCTTTGTGGCTCTTTGCTGGACTTGCTCCAGTATGTCCATGTCTTTCTTGTACTGGGGAGCCCTGAACTAGACCCAGCTCTCCAGGTGTGGCCTCACCAGTGCTAGGTAGAGAGAAAGGATCRCCTCCTTTCACGTGCCACCAATGCTCCTGAAGTAGCCCAGGATACCATTGACCGTCTTTGCCACAGGGGCACATTGCTGGCTCATGTTCAGCTTGTTGCCAGCAGGACCCCCAGGCCCTTTCCTGCAAAGCTGCTCTCCAGCTAGTCAGCCCCCAGCCTGACGGGGGGTTGTTCCTCCACAGGAAGAACTTTGCATTTCCCTTTGTTGAACTTCATGAGGTTCCTCTCTGCCCATTTCTCCAGCCTGTTGCGTTCCCTCTGAATGGCAGTGTAACCACCTGCTTTATCAACCTCTCCTCACAGTTTTGTATTGTCTGCAAACTTGCTGAAGGTGCATTCTGTCCCATTATYCAGGTCATTAATAAAGATATTAAAAAGTATTGGAGCCAGTATCAACCCCTGGGGTACACTAGTAGGGACTGGCCTCCACCTGGACTTTGTGTTGCTGACCACAACCCTCTGAGCCTGGCAATTCAGCCAGTTTTCAGTCCACCACTGTCCACTCTCCAGACCCTCCACCAGCACACACCTCCTGCAGCCGAGGAGCCCACGTCCCACTGCCCCAGCCTCAGTGAGGGGTCCCAGGCACCCCTGCAGCCCCAGACCTGGAGACCTACATCCTCCCTCAGGAGCTTGGCCTGAATCAAGACCTCCGATGTGTCAAGGTAGCTGCTCCAGCTGTGTCTGGGGACAGTGCCCTGCAGTGTGTCACCACCATTGCTGAGCACAGTTTCTGGTGCCCTTCTCCTCACCCTTCTGTGCAAACAGACAGACAGACTGCTGGTCTGTTGGCTGCCTCCATTAGCTGTGTTCTCAAGCAGGGAGATTAAAGATGTCTTGAAGATGCTGAAGCTCTCTGGAGCTGTCTATAGGGCCAGAGCTGGTGGCACAGCAGAAAAAAAATCTTCACACAGTAGAATCATAAGCAAAGTAGCCACACTGAGGTGGCTATGAGGCTTCTGAATTTGCAGCCAGCTGGGAGGAAGCTCATCAAAGCAAGAGACTGAAGAAACAGGAAGAATGGAAATGACAAGCAATAGGCCAAGGAGAAACAATTTGGAGCTGAGGTTTGGAAAGGGATAACCAATATGGTTCAAAAAGACAACAAGGCAGCTTCAAGCCACAGTGTTAGTAGAGAACAAAGCTCCTGCACAAATAAACAAGTGCTAACATTAGTGAATGAAGAGAATGATTGTTAAAAAAAAAAACAGACAAACCCTGACAGTGTCATTCTGAGCAGGAAAATGGCAAGAATTCCCCTTTCTCTCTTAAGGCACTTCTGTATAACATCTGGGCAAGCAATTGCATATGTCCTTAATGACAATACAAAGACTGGCACAAAAACAACAAGAAAGGAGGAGCCGTAAATGGCAGATCTGAAAGATGTTTTCAGCATCCAACAGAGTAGTTTTTTCCCACAAGCCACTTGCCAACATCCTGACACACAAACACCTCTATATTTATATAGTATGTGATTTATATCTTGCCAATTGCAATATACGTCTCTTTAGGGATGGCTTCTCTCCATACTGGCACCAGCAAAGAGCTCACAATATTTCTGCTCTTCAGAGATTTAGAAGAAAATAACTACGTGATATGTCAAAGAGAGTTAACAGAATGCTGGATACATGTCAACAAAAGTCTTTTAGCACTAAATGCAGACAAGGTACCTGATATGCAGATCATTATGAAATTCATCACTTGTGAAGATAGAGCATGCAATTAGAAGGTTTTTCTTCTCTTTATAGGATGATTTATAACACAGCTTTCCTTATTAAGAAATTGTACAAACCCTTTTCCTTCTTATGGGATTTTACAATTGAAACACTGTGCAGTTAATGCACATTCACCATTTTTCTCTTTCCTTCATGAAATTAGTGACCCAAATGCAATATGACATATACAATGTGACAATATAGGAAAAGAGGCAGCTTTTTGCCCACCGGAATGCGTCATCCTGTTGGACAGAGCCTCACAAAAGTGTGTGAAAAAGAAAATATTCTCCCCATTTTATGGAGAATGAACTAAGAGATAGTCAGGAATTTTCTGCTTGAACCTTTGTTTGTTGGAAAATGCCAGCTCATCAAAATCAAACCTATTTTTAGGAAGTGTCTTCATGAGTGTCCTGATTTGGGGCAGATGTTTGAAAATGCTGGAACAATTTATTTTTATTGATTAAATTAAATTTCTCCATATTTTTGTGGACTATATTTAAAAGGAAAAGAAATACAGAAAGTTATGTTATCCAGTAACACGTTCTGTGCTTGACTCCAACGCTATTTAGAGTAATGTGCCCCACATTATTTAAATGTAGCCCTTTCTTTTGAAGCTAGGCCACTTTCCAGCATGAATACAAGAGTAGTGGGAGTGGGTGAGGATACTAGCAAGAAGACTAACAGCTCTCACTCAGAGTGCTCTGGATATGTACCCTGCTTTCTAAAGATACTTGCTAAAGAAACGGTTTCTTCTGCTGGTTTGCAAAAACTGTGGGCTAGTTTCACACATTCATTTTCCTGTGTAGAAAACAACCAGCACTGAGAACATTACAAGATTCATGTAGAGAAACCTCACATCACACTGTGACTTAATGGTTATGAGCCTTAGTATGGACGGATTGATGGGGGGGAGCCTGGGCTTTTGTTCCTAYCCATGAGACCATTTATGTACTGTACATTAAACTGTTATTGGATAAAATACACAGAATGGGAAGGGTACGAGGACTAAAATCACTACTTTCCTCCCTACCAGAGCCAGGTTCAAGTCCTAACCACAGATTTGCATAGTATGTAGAACTCTTTGCCTTTCTAGCTCAGTGAATCCTGGCCTGTTTCCTGCACAGCCTCAAAACTTCCTGCCAAGAAGATGCTGCCCCCTTTTTGCCCACCCTGCTACCTCTTGCCTCAGGGGGAATCCAAGAAAAGGGAAAAAGGGTCTTAACACCACATTGTCAAAGTGCACATACTTACTAGTAACTAATCGAGTGTATAGGCAATGGGTTAGTTGCAGCATACTCTGTGACTTCGGTTCACTTCATTGTCCCCTTTCTTCCAGTAACCCCCCTTGTCCTTGCTCCCCCTACAGTCAACTTCTTCTGCCTCTCCTCTTTTTGTTATGAGAGGTTATGTGAGGGCAGGTTTATCTGAAACTTCTTTTAAAGCACTAACATTTTTAGGGGTTCAGGCTATCTGAGGTGAGAGCTGTACAAATGAAAATGCAGTAATACAGCTGGGAGAATAACTAATCTTTCATTGTGCTGGTAGCTGGTTCTGAAAACCTGGAGAAAAAGTCATTGGATTCAAAAAAGATGGTTCATGCAGTATTCAGCTCTTATTTACATTAAGAATATAACTAAAATACAGATTGGAAAACATCTTTTTCAAAAATGCTTAATGAAACAGTCTAATTTTAACAAATGTATTTAATCTTTTTAACTGAAAAAGATTTGCTGAAAAAGCTATAATTTTGCAAAGAATGTCAGTGGACTCAAAACTGCATTTTTGGTGAAAGTTGCAGTTAGATTTTTGCCTGTGTTTATTAATTAATGCTTACATGAACTAAATTAATAAGTTTAATCATCACAGTTTATACAGGGGAAACTAAGCAGAAAGCTCCAAGCAGCATCTCTTGCTGAGGAGAGAACAGACTTAGAGCTAGGACTGGATTCAAAAAACCTTAGGACTCTGACAGAGGAGCTCTGTGGTATTTAGCAATGGTGGTTTAGGGCACCAGCAGTGCCAGCCATCTGCTCATACCTCTGCTTGTGGTTATCATCCACCACACAGGCATTGGAAGCAACTCAACTTCAGCCAGCTTCATACAGTGGGATGAACATCCATCAGTTTGAGTTTACAATACATCAGTCTTGAAACTCCCAAAAGTGAGGAGCTAACACATTTTTGCTTCTACCATGCCTGCTCCATATGTAGCAACTTCTAGCAGAGGAAAAGGGCAGGACTGGAAGAATGTTACTGTTTTAAAAGCTCCAGTGAGAATTTTTCTCCCAGTGCCCTTATCTTTCAAACCACACTTTTTTATCTCCATGTGATCAAGGACTCCATGTGATCAAGGACTCTTCCAGGACTGAGCATCACTGAGCCTGAAAAATAAAATGCAAACCTAATTTTACCACTTATGAAAGTGAATTATGCAAATCAAAAAGAAGAAATGCCCCTTTGAAGTTTCCTGATACTTGTAAGTAAATTTTGGAAYCAGATACCCTGAGCAGAGTAGAAGCACTAGGAAGCAATAAGAACCAAGATAGTCAAGAACTTTGCCAAATACAGGAGAATTTTTGCTTGGTGTAAACTTTGCTTAGTTGGTCCCAGATCCACACATTTTTTGTGGCATGGGTAGCCTATGGAGCAGAACAGAGCCAGAGCTTTCACTCCAGGTATGCTCAACCAGCAGTCCCTCAGGGGCTGTAGCTAAATGGTATAAACTAGAGCAGCCTCTGGGCTGTTCCAGCTTGTTCTGGCGGCCAAGGGATGCAACTCAGACCTGGGAAGCAGAACGCCCATAATCACCCTCTCCAGACAACCCCTTCCTTCCCTGCTCCCCGTCTTTGCTGGCACAACAAAGAATCTCAGCCTCCTGGTTTTACAGGCTATCAGAAGCCAAAGGCATTTAACCATATGTTGCATACAAGTGTGTGTGTAAATAGTTTTTACTGGGCATTATTATTAGATTATTATTAAATGTACCTGCTAAGGTATATTACTCAAGACCTCTCTGAAGGTCTTCTGGAGAACACACATCATGAAGGCCTGTAGTACTTCTCTAGTGTCTATACTAATCTAACCTACTGACTGTCATCAGGAGAAAGTATACTCTGCAGTCACTATGTCTACATCAAAATTAATGCAAAGCACTTTCCCCCCATCTATTAGCAGATACTTTTCAGTGACACCCTGTGATTTGAACCAAATATCTTCTGCACCTGTGTTCTATCAGGTTTGTAATTTGAGGCCTTTGGATTTGAATGGGAAAATTATGCAAGATGCTTATATGTCCTAGTGAAATATAATTATGGATATGAACTTTTGTATAATGTAAATTACAGATCTGTTATGCCCCCTTGACCAATTAATATCATTGCTAGTATCTGAAGAAGTAAAGAACACACATGTAAAGATAATCTGTATACCATAGTCAGATGGAAGAGCAGCAGAAGAATATTTAGCAGGAGATGAAAAAAATAAAAATAAGATGTATTATAATATTTTGCTTATAAATTAATAGCAACTGATTATGCACAGGCTGAGAACCTACTCCCCTGGTCTCATGACTTATGCATCTTAAAGTAAATATTGTATTTATATAGTCCTTTAGATATATGACTCTATATAGTATATATAGTTCATATATATAGTTCACATATATAGTATATATAGTTCATATATACATTTACATGTGTAAATCCTGTTTGTATGTTTGTGTAAGTGTATACATGTGTGTGCATGTACATGTGCATATGTGTGTCACAAATTCTATTACAATATTGTTATCCAGTATAAATCCATCTGTTTGATATAGCTCTGACAGAGTGAAGAAACAAACACTCCATATAAAAAGAGTGTGTATATTCTGTTCTTATTCCTCTCTCCCGTTGAACTTGTCTAGACCCTCACACTGCAGTGCTGATCTACACTATTCATATCTACAAAGAAACTGCTGATGCCTTATGCATACAGCAGTATTTTTCTAGGTCTTAACTCTAAATATTTGGGTTTRGGACTGTAGCATCATGTACGCTTGCACTGTGTAAAATATAATAATTGAGCACTTTATCAAAGATCATATGCAGTGTGCTGAGGACAGCTTGACTCATTCTATACTCAAAATATCAACTCTCCCACTGCAGCAACACTAGAGGAAAAAAATGGTGAAAGATTCCTAACTATTCCTAACTATTTAGAGCGGAGTTAACTAACTTCTTTTAGGATTTCATTTCAAAGCCCTGCACACACACAAGTCCATTGCCGTTTTGCACATAGAGTAGCTGCCAAATTTAGAACTCCTCTAAGTTGCAGAACAAGAACATCTTCTTCCTATTTCTACATTTCTGGCCTGGTTAAAGTAGAAAGATTTCACATTCAAGTCATACTGTGTTCACACCCCAACCTGTAATCAAAAGTCTGAATGTTGAAAAAAGGCACAGAACAAAAATATGCTGCCATTGCCAAATGTTTAAACATAAGAGCAGTTCCAACAATGTATTTTTTAAATGTTTCATAAAAGTGAAATAAAAAAAAAAAAGTTATTCATTACTGCCCGGAGTAAGATTTCATGGCATGTTATTATATTCTGAAGTAGTTACCACTTTGTTACTGATATGGGTTGGTGAAACAGCACTCCAGCCTTGATTCACTCTGCTTATGTAACCGATCAGTGAGTGGAAACCTGCAAATCCTCTATTCAGTTTGGTAAACACGGGCTTGTCTGTCACTTCACATTGTTCCTCTTCAAAGTRCAGTCACCACCTTATCTGGCAACAGCTTTCTCTAGGAGTGCTGCTCCTGTGAAATAATCTTTCGCCACGGAGGCCGGCTTTTCCCTAACACAAGAAGAAACATTTATCTTGCTGTTAATGGTTAATTAATTTTGAAAATGTATATTACAACACAATAATAATAATAAAAAAAAGCTAGGCTGGACAATGGAGCAAAATGTCCCTTCCTCAAATCGACTCCTATTTAGTTCTTCCAATGTCATCCAAAACACAGATAACTTTTCTTTCATGAATTGTTCTCCTGAATGATTTATACATGTTGTGTTATCTGAGGCCCTTTCCAGATCCCCTTGTGGTTTCAGCCAGCCATCAGCTGCATAATTGTTAATTTTAACAGTATAAAAGGTTCTGATGCCGAGGAGATAAAGCGTTGGAGGAAGAATTAATTGAAATGTATCTTCCAATCACACTGGCTCCCTACTTCCAGTTTCTCAAAAATTATACATTGGATTTGAGGTTAAAATAAATTTACATTTGCGCTACCCATAAAGCTTTTGGACTAGTAGAAAATAGATAAGTTAATTGTTTCTAAAACCCATAAAGGGTTTACCCTGAGAATAATTCAGGGCAGGCTGCTGTTCATAGTCCACAGCACAGTGAGCAGCCACATAGAGGATTCTTCCCAAGCTACAGCAGACATAATTGGTCAGGAGATATGTGACAGGAGTCTTTTACAACAGCAGGTGATAGACTGACAGAAGAAGAACTCAAGCTCCACCAATATTTAATCTGGATATTAAACACTCTATGCTTCCTAGAGCTACTAATACTTTTTTTCAAATGTTTACTCTCTGCCTGTATGCTTCAAGTGAAGTATTATGAGGTAAAGCTACCAGGCTTTGATTCTTTAATTTACATTTTTATTATAAGTATATAAATGCATACAGAACACACAAAATTAGTTTTAAAGGCTATTTGGAGGAACGCAGTTGGGGTAAATGAATTCAGAGATCATTGAATTCGTATTTAATTTACGGGTAGATGAATGTAAAAGGCCATCCTAGTTTAACTGACTGCCCCAAAATAGCCTCAGAAATATTTCTGTTAAGCCTTTGTTTGAATGCTATTGCTCTTGACCAAACATCTTTTGCCACATTCATACAGGGGTTTTACTGCATACTGTACGTTTACTGGGTGGAGAGGAGAGTAAAAAGAGGCAACAGAGTTTAACACTTACTTCTTCATTCTCTGGTCACATAGGGTGGGAAGATGTATCAGTGCACTGAATTTTCACCTCTAAAAACCCTGAGTTCAAATCCCGCATAGTGAAAAAATTAAGGAGGGTTCATTGCAGAGCTCAGCAGATGTTTGTCCACACAATAAAGACATCACATTTCTGCCATAAGGAGATACAGTATAAAAACAGCAACAAACTGAGATGAAGTGCGACTGGTAGAAGCTGGGAGGAAAAGCTTGCACAGCACCTGCCCACACTGTGCTTGGATTTAGCCCATTTCATGAGTCCTATTTTCATGAATACCAAATTCAACAAATACAGTGCAAGAAAAGAACTGTATTAGAATTTGCTTTATGCTAAGATGCATTATCACTTGAATAACATTTTATTGCTTAGTAAGATACTCAGTATTTTGCCTCACCATTAGGTCTCTCACGGAAAATAATAGCATGTTAGTTGTTTCAAGTCACATAGCAAACGCAAGGATTATAGGCCTATAATTTTAGGACACAAAGACACAGAGCCCAAAAGCAAACAAAGATGCCAACTGAGCTGAGAGCATACTTAGATATTACACAGCATATTGTATTAAGTACATAAGAGCATCATGAAAAGCTCTCCTCAGCAAAGCTCGAGTATGGCATATGGGGCCAGAAATGCTCAAAGTTTGGTCATCATGATTTGTAGAAAATAATTCCCATTTCTCAACAATCCATGTCTTTAACTGCATTTTCTGTATAAGCTGAATGTTGGTCTGTAGAACTGTAGGCAGAATTACAATGCAGCAACAGAGCACCAATGATTTTCTAAGACTGGGATATTGGGTATTTAATTTTGCTTTTAAATCCATACTCTGGTGGGCACTTATACACACAATAGTAAAGGAGATACATCCCAATAAGTTTATAAGATAGTATGAAAAAATGCATAATAGAGCAACCAGATGTATAAATAGAATAATACAAAGAAACCTAATCTACTGCAAAGCTATAATTCAATCCTTCTGCAACACAAGTGCAAAGCTAAACTGGCTTATGAATAGCATAAGAATCCATATAGCCAGAACTATATAGCCTATGTCAAATCAAAAACCTTGAATTACTGTTTATCATTATTAGTTCATTTTAAGAAAAAAAAGAAGGAAAAATCTAATGACTATATCAAGAAGTAAGCATTATTAAATTTTAATTTTGTATTGACCACATATGAGAAATGATAAGGTTTATATTGTCTCTCTTTTCACCCTCCTTTTCTCCCCCCCCTTTATCCCTTTCTTTTTTTCTCTGTGTGTTTATATGTTCATGTTAGAGGAAGGAAGAAATGCATATTGAACATGGGATGCAAATACCACCCTGGCTTACATCTTGTGTAATTCTACTGATTTCAGGGCAGTATGAATGGAGGATGCATCTCTTACACCTTTTGACCTGAACGCTTAATTGAAGTTCAAGGTCTTGAGAATTTTTTTCATTTGAAAGAGAAATTTCAAATATAATCAGATATCTCTAATAAGACCTTTATTTACAGTTAAGTAGAAAGATTTATTTACAAAGGGTTTATGAAGTCCTGTTTCCCTGAACACAGGAAGATTCAAGCATTCAGCTCAAAGACTTCCTCTCTAAGTTTTCTTGATGGCCACAGTCTTCATATTTTGTTCAGGCTGTATCTGATTTCTCTGCATTTATTCTTGCAGGGCTTTTCTTTCTCTCTTACACACACATGCATGCACATCCTACTCCATTAGAAACAATGTTCAGCCAAACCCCTCTCCTACACCATTCAGCCTGTATGGCCCTTGTATGTACTGTACTTTGGTTTTGAATAGTAACATATGCTTTTGTTTGGGATGGAGGTCATTATTATTTCATAAAGAAGCTTAGCTGTTTCTTACAGCTGCCTTAAAAGAAGGTAGTGGTTACACCCATAGCTTCAATGACATTTCACCCAACCCACAACACAAGGAGTGTAACTCAGAATAGAGTATAGTCTAAGATATGAAAGACAAATGAGTACAGTGAAAGATGTAGAACTAGTATTTTTACATAATTGGCATAGTATATGACAATTAGTTTGCAGAACTAAACATTATTCAATATAAATAAAGACCATTGTTAGCAAACTAATAGCTTTGGAGTTTTGGAGATTATTGATAGAAATGTTACTTGATTGTATACTCTCTCTTGAGTAGTTGACCGAGTACTCTATCTCAATCACTGGCCATTGCTCCACAGCTTGTGCAAGAAACAGACACTAAGACAATTAATGCATTGAGCCACACCTAAAAGACCTAGGCAAGATGGCTATAACTTCAACCAAGAATAAATACATGTGTTTACTCTAAGTGGGGACACTCAAGAAAAGTGTTATGAATGATCTGAGGCTGTAAAATTAATGCACATAGAGTGCATTAAACCCTCATGTGGATGTTCTCATTCAGTAGTGAAATGGCCTTTATTCTCCTCAAGAGTTTCACACTGAAGTTTAAGGATTAAGCAACAGTGAAGTCAAGTCATTTCACTTATGAATAAGGACATCTATGTACAGGTTTAACAAACTTCAACTTCACATCTTTACACTATCTTAATGACCTATATGAACACTTAGAACTTCTTTTTTTTTCTAATTTGTTGAAAGGTTGCATTCAGGATCAAAGTGATTTCTTCATGGACACAAATATGTATTATGGATAGGTTTATCTTGTTGAGGTGGAGAACCTATTTTAACAGTCTGTCCTTGAAGGCTAATGGTTCCAGTTCAGTTTTGGGTGCTGCTGATAAAGATTGTAATACAGCTCATATATCTGTGCTTCTTAAATTTGTTACCATTTTTATCAAGGCAAAGGATCTTGGAGCACTATTTGTGGTTTCATGAATGTTAGAAACAATGAGACAAGTCGTCGGCTAAGATAAACAAATGTGGTGCCAGGGATTTCTCCACAGAAATTTGCCAACTCTGTGGGCATCTGGTCCAACGTTTGGACATGTAGGCTATTAATGAAATAATCATTAAGGTAGACGAAGCTATAGTATATTTCCTGTAACAAGTTTCAGTGCTGTGTAGAAGTGTGTTCTTCTCTGTTGGGCCTATTTAGTTCTGGATAGGTGTGTAGTAGAGTTAGGAGGAGCTGAAAGCTTGGATATCCCAATGCACCAGAGGACATGGAAGAGCCTGAGGAGCTGATGGGGAGAAAGGGAGAAGCTGAGTATCATGAGATGGGATGTGATTACAATGCCACCAGGAGCTTGGAGATTTGGAGACCTGTTTGTGGGGAAGGTGAGGGATGATATTAGGAGAGCTTTACCCCCTCTCTCCCATCTGTTCCTGCATATCTACTCTCCAAACCCACCAGCCACCAAAGACTGCTGCACTAGCACAGCTGGAGCATGGAGTGAAGGGAAGGAAAATCCCTTCGAAGCTCTTACCTGGGCCACCACTGCCCCTGCTGGCTAGGTGTACTATCGCAGCGGAAACCTTTCTCCCTGTCAATCTGTTGGGTGAGAGAAACTCTAGTTAGGGCTGAAATGGACATAGAAGTAATACACAGATTTGCCTTTTTCCATTTCCAGAGGTAAAACACAAGTTTCAGGCTCCATTCATGTATTGGTCATACTCCAGGCCAGATCCCATTGACTGAAGAAGCCTGTTATAGGTTGCTCTGTAATGGCCTGACACATTGCTACACATTACTGATATCATCACATTACTGATAAATCCTCTTCAAACATCTTTTTCCAATGCTTCATTGTCATAAGTAAACATAGTACACAAACAAGCTGCCAGTGGAGAAAGACCTATGCCAAATCTAACTAATTTTGAAATACTATGTGTTGGCTGCTGAGCAAAAAAAGAAAGGCTTCATTCCTCCCACCACAGCTTCTGTGAAATCGTGATCAGCAGAACTGCTGAGAATGGTGAGCATTTTTGTGAACTGTTGATGGTGATGCTTCTATCTCAAAGGAGATTTTAACTTTATTGTAACTTTGATTCCATCCCAGCTTTATGTGAAGAACTGTCTCTAAGAGGGTAAATGTGTTGCCTCCCTTGCTTGAATTTCAGTAACTGTCACACAGGACAAGGTTTCATGAACAGCTAACACTGCTCTCAGACTATGCAGCTGCTGAAATGGAAGGCCCCATCTTTCTCCTTGCCTTCATCTTTCCCCTACCTCTTTTAAACTGGCATTAGCGCTCAGAAGGGTATTTGTGTGATTAGTGAAAACTAGGGGTTTTTTTTGTTATTATGTTCTGTCAGAAACCTCAATGACGCAGAGTATGGCTGTCCAGTTAAATGAGGGGCTTGTACATGTGGAGTGCTTGTATGTTCAGACCAGAACTGGATTCAGCTCTAGGCTTTAACAGGTAGTACTCATTTTAACAGGTGTGTTAAATGGAATTGTTCCTGGTTAACTCAGGGACAGCTGCTCTCTTTGTATCCAAGAGCTCTGATAAGATACTGTCTAAAAATACTATGGGTAGGTTGGAGGCAGGTATATTCAGTGAGACAGCCTCACTGATACTGCTTTGATATTCACTTTGATATGTACTTCCCCTCCTACCTGCCAGAATCAAGATTTGTTGGTCCTTGCGTAACACTGCAAGGCTTGTTTTTTCAGACTTCTTCTGGATGAAAAGCATGAATGAATAAAAGAGCACAGTGGAAAAGTCCAATGTGGGGGGAAGGAGGGAGAGGTTAGATGGGGAAAGTGAGAGAATTCCAGCTCTAATGTTTTACCCAATTTGTCAAGTTTGTCCAGTCAGCTGTAGGCTAGGACTGGCACGCTATTTGAATTAAGCCAATTTAAATTAAAAAATAAATAAATAGTCATTAAAGAACAACAATCACCGGAGCCCTGAGTACCAATATAAGAATGAGTTTGTTATCTACACAGAACTATCTGGTCAGGTTGTTTGTGTCAGCTGAATAGAATGCCTGGCAAGTTCACACCCAGCTATTTACATCTGTATGTTCAGATTCAGCAGCATGCAAACTACAAACAAAGAAATCATACTTAAGTTAGCAGTGCTTAGTTTCTTTATCCGAGAAAACAGGAAAAGGAAATGCAAAGAGAAGCAGAATGTTCTTCTATGTTTTAGCTGTAGAGCCCCCACAGATAAAGTACTCACTGAATTGATTTCTGATATTGGGTTAGGATAATTGTATGCACACAAATACACAAAGAATAAAGTTTCAGTGCATTTTGTATTGTTAGATTCCCCATATCCCAGATTCCCCATCGTGTTCAGTCCTGTGTAGATAGTTATAGTAATGATCTTTTATTAACTTGGCTGCAGTAACAGCCATGACTCTCGATAATGACATTAGTGTTTAGGTATTTGTATGTCTAAGCACTTACATAAGTAATCATATCACAATGTCAACTTATTGTACTTATTATTTTGCAAATGTTACAACCGCCACCTCCTGTTAAACACAAAAAGAAAAAGGAAAAAGGAAAAGAAAAACGTCAGAGTGCCTGAAGGAATCCTGCCGGTTTTAATTTATTGTTTTGTCTTAAACTCTATGTGCTGTGAGCCAAAATAAACTAATTGCATCTACACTTTGAGGTAAAACTCTCATGTAAAACTCATCTCTGCCTCTAAGAAAATCAAAACATCTATAAACATATTAGTGTTTGAAGGGACTAACACATATGGGAGACAAGGAGAAAGGGATACATTCTTCTGAAGGAAAAGGATCATGTACTTTCAGTCTTTCCAGCAATAGTGGGAACAGAAAGTTCAACAGACCATTTATCTTTAAGATAACCAGTCATGCCATTAAACAGAGAGAGAGATAAGCAAAGAATAGGTGACTGGCAACAAAGTGGTTTAATGAACTACCTTTTACCTAAGAAGACCTGAGCTCAAGAGTGAAGTCACAGAAGAGTTAGTTTAACCATTTTAATTTACTACCTGCATCTGATGAACCTAGGAGTCCACTTGAGAGAGCCCATGTATTTCAATGGACCTTGAAGGAGATCCTTAGAGAATAAAGCATACTTTCTGTATTTTTTTATGTCTAAGATCACTGTTAACTGTTTTTTTATTCGCAGTCTGGCTATTTTGTTACACTGGTAAGTTTGAGCATGTTGCTTTTGCTCTCCTGCCTGTGCTCTCATGCCACACACATAAAAACTGGAAAAAAAAAAACATAATCATCCTATTGCAGACTATCCCAACAATAGTGTGGATGTGAATCTTATGGGAAGCATGAAGGCACTTTACATTCTACCTTTCTGTGTAATGACCAGGAGAGCAAAAGGACACCAGTTTCACATTTCCATGAGTCAACAAGAACATTTTCATTTACTTTAGTAACCTGCAATGGTACCCTGTATTCATGTTTCCATGAACCACGTTTTAAAAGTGTGGCTCCACTGAAGGATGGGAGTTGTACTGCTGTTTTCAACAGGGGCAGGATTTAAGTTCATGTGAGTGAACATACCTGATGCTGTCTGGGTCAGAGTTACTGCTGTTGCATTATTGTACAACAGCATTAGCGCATCTAATAGCTACATTTGCAGCATTTTTTGGTAGTAGGATTATAACAATACATATAGAAAATTGATCACTAATTCCAGCTTTTCTAGCATTTAACAACTTTAATTGTTAATCTTCTTTTCAAAAAAGGGGCATTTAACTTATGTTAAGGAAAAAGAAGGGGTTTTTGGTAAAAGGCAGAGGTAGTATACCTTGTGTTTAAGATGTGCTTCTTTTCCCTCTGCGTACTACAAAAACCATATTGCAGTCCAGACAACTCAACTAAAGGCCATGGCTAAGCCATCCACAAGTTTCAATTTTAGCATTGTTTCCAGCTGCTCTCTGTTACACTTAAGTTATATGCACAGGTACAAGTCACTGGGAGGTAAACTAGACCATAAATTCATAGTACATCATCTACTCCATTGTAATTGCATATCACCCCTCATTCTTAACTTACAGTGCATGTGAGGTGCCTTGTACTTTTTTTCCTCTGGAGGATAATTTCCAGTTATGTTCCTTGCTTTATCCTGTGTTTACCAGAGGGTAAGAGCATGCATGTAAGCACTCAGAGGCACATGGAGGAGCTACGTGGGTGTGTTCACATACTAGCTTACTTCTTGGAAGCTTATTCAGGTACTCCTAGCCCAGCAGGACTGGGCTCTATTTGCAAATTGGGGCAAAGGCCCAGATAAATCTAAATAAAAGTAAACTGAACTTTATATAGTCTTTGTTATAACCATTGTTTGACAATCCTACTTGGAAAACAGTTGAAGCATTAAAAAACTGGAGGGGGTGAACGAGAAACAATGCAACAATCTGTTTCTATCATAATGCATAAATGTGCTTTGGGCCTGTTCCATTCAAAGTATACAGATATTTTCAAGGAAGTTAGGACATAAAATCCCACTGAAAATCCCTGAGGGAAGTAAAATCAATGGGAATTAGGCACCCTCATACTTTAAAAAATCTGTGCGGTCTCTTAGAATATTCAAGTCTGCATTATTTACTTCCGGGCAAATAAGTTTTTTTGCCATGACCTTCTTCATAAATGACTTCTCATAAAATGTAAGAAAAAGATGACAGAGAAATGAAAAGCAGAAGAACTGCTTCTAGAAAATTTGATTTTATTTTTCCCACTGAACTGAAAAGGTATCTCTAACAACACTGCAAAAATAATTGCAGATTTCAAGATCCATTGCTTGATGTGTGTTCTGCTCACTTATTCTTTTTACAGCACCAGTAACAGAAGTCAGATTTTCAATGCCAAACACTAATGAAAAATGCCTTTATCTTTTACACCACTGCTAATAAGCATTCCCACATGGGAGAATATTATGGAAGAAAATAGAACATCTGTAAAAGGTTACAGCCTTCCTTGTACAACACAGCCAAAAATACCCTAAACAAATTAACACATTAAGGGCCAAATTCATCACTGATTTGTTACACCCTTGTTACACTCTGAGCACAGAGCCCTATGGCTTTCAGTAGTCACCAAAGCCGGACTTTCACCTGCTGTATTAAGAGAAGATGGTGGCGTACAGGAGAATTTCAGCTAATGAGGCAGTGTTATGGCAGTGGCGCTGGTCACACATGTGGGTACAAGAAGACGCCAAAGATGCAAGCTGTGACCTGGCAGGACATCTGGGCTCTGAAGAGCAAAAGGAATCACATGGAGAACTCTGAAGTTAAAGTTAAATTTGATTCTTCCCCTATCATACACWCATACAAAGCAGGGTAGATGAGAACTCCTGTCTAAGGCATTGTCATTCTTGCCGAATTAGTCTAACCTGTTCTTAAAATCCCGCAGTGTTCCCACAGCCTCCCCAGGCAAGGAGAGGCTCTAAGACTTACCTATCCTCAGTATTTGCAGTTTTATTCCAGCATTTCACTTAAAGTAACAGCTTAAGCTCATTATCTCTTGTCTATCCCCATGGACACAAGGGACAATTTAATCCCTTCATCTTTGCAGTTCTTCTACACTTTAAAGACCCTTTTGCTTCCTAAGTCTTTTCCTCTCCAGATCAAGTAATAACAATACTTTCAAACTTGTCTTGTAAATGAAATTTTTCAGACCTCTGATCATTCTTGCTGCCTTCTGTCCAAAGACTCCACATCTTTCTTGAATCCAGTACTAGACAAAAATACTCCAGCAGAAGCCTTACCAGTGATGAAGGCACTACCCTTTCCTTTTTTCAGTGTTCTGTAGATATTATTATTATTATTATTATTATTATTATTATGTTTTCTTATTATGAAATGATTGCATATTCCTGTCAAGCACTCACAGGGACAAGTTCATCAAAATAATAGAGTGCTAATAGAAAAGAGAGAAAATTCTAGTTCCAGATATGAAAAATGATCTAATGATTATTATTACTGAAACCATTATAAATACACTTGAGTGACAAGGTACAATTCGAGCCAATGTTTATCACAGTAAGAGTTAACTATTCAACTGACATGAGAAAGCTACAATAGTTTCAGTCCAGGGTCTATGCCAGCAGAAGCCATTACATATCCTACTGTGGACAATGAAGTCTTTTGTGAGGATAATCCAAGACCTAGCAGGATCCCAAAAGCCAGAGTGAGGCCAGGGCCAGGCAACCATGAACTACTGGTCCCTGGACTACTTGTGTCAAAAGCTGCTCACAGAACTATGAGGAAATGGAGGGACTCCTTTCACAGCAGAAGACTCATGTGGAAGCAACAGTGTTCTAGCACTTGCCTTCAAGTAGAAAAGCTCTTCCTGAAGCACCTAAAATATGTGGGGAAAAAAATGGTAATTGTTAATTGTGTGAATCAGGAACACTGAATGTTGTCCATTTTATGCTATCAGGATCTAATTTATCTAGGGTGAGATAGACTCTTCTCAGACCACACTCTCATGAGCTGTTGATGTGCATCCTCCAGTTTAGTTTTATTTGAAATTATTTCTCAACGGAAACCAAGCATGGTCAAGCGAAGAGATTTGCTTGGAAAACTGTGGCACTGTAGATCTGAACTAAAACGCTAGCATAGCTGCATCCTCATCTGGAACTAGGGTTAGATCATGGCCATTACCTTCAACCTTTCCTGAGTGACTTGGTGTTAAAGAATAGACGTTTTGATTCCTCCTAACTGAATAGAACACAGAAATTGGCCAAACGGATAAACAAGGCACTGTCCATAAAGAAGAAAAGGCCATGCTTTCTCAGACTCAGGTAACTTCCTTCTATTAAGGGTCTCCATTCCTAATTTGTTTGTAGTCAATTAAAAAGTTGTTCAAATCAAATGCCACACATCAAGGATGGCAATGAATACTTAGGCTTAGCTTTTCATCAGAGGGAAAGGCCCAACTATTTAACTCTGATCTTCATTTTAGCTTCCTTGTGTGCACTTACAAATCCTGAAGTGCTTGCCAAAAGTTTCCAAAAGACAGTCTCATATGATGAAATCGAAGACCTTGTCTTTGAAATTGTATGGATTTTTTGTGACCTCTCTAGCACCTATGACTAACAAAACAACCTTCTGTGGTTTATGGTTATGAATCACCCCTGAGTAAAACTAAACTGGTCATTAAAATGTATTTATTCCAGGAAAAGCTCTCTATGCCTGCTGGACAGCCCTAAGAAGTGAAACAAGTTGGTCATTGTCAGTTTAAAATTTAAAATGAATTGAAATGTTAAAATCTTCAGCGATCTCTTTCCATCTGAAAAGCTCTCCTGGTTTAAAAGCTTTACAATCTATTCTAAGAACATAAGATCTAATTTGCCATTCCACGATGAGGCTCCTTTCACGGAAATTCTCCTAACCACTAGATTGGAGGGCACTCAGTCCTCACTTTGTGGCTGTTCACTGAGCAACAAAAAAGGTGAATGAATGGGTCAGAAGGTAAGCAAGCAAGGGCAGGACTCTTGCAGCCTCGAAGATGGGGATGTCAGTTAAGGATTCCTAACCATTTTCCAGCAACATCTTATTTTTAAGGGCTTTTGAATATAAAGCAATAAGAAGCCTGTAAGGGTAAGAGACCAGAAAACAAGATCCTTCCTTCCTAAACGGTAAACTATGGAATCACACTACAGAGTCTGTACAAGATAGATGGTGATGTTAAGGTCTAATTCCTTTAAAAAGTAACCATGAACATTGCTCAGTTCCTTTGAAGAGAAGCCATAGACAACCGATCAAATGGGAAAACTTGGACCCTGGGCAGCCAGCAGCCTCCATCCATGCCAGCTCTGACTCCAGCACTCAAGAGAGTGGAAGCTTAGACACCCTCTTTTCTTGACAAGCTTTAGGTTAGGTAGCTGCTTGTGCTGGAGAAATATTTATCTGCCCTTTCTGGACCATCCAGGTCTGCCCAGGAATTTTGCAGTGAGCCATATTCTTGCCTTTGGATCCCAAGGTGGGGATGAGTCATCTAGAAGTCAGGTACTAGCTCCTTTTTTTCAGCCTGATACTTCCTTGTCTACTCTTCTGATAGCAAAGTAGCCAGAGTGGAATCTGTCTTCCTCTCCCCAGGCTGTGTAACCACTGCAGGGCTAACAAGATTAAAAAGTAGCAAAAAAATTGAGCCACTAAAATACATGAAAATAACTTGTATTACAAATAGAGTGCAGGTATGTTAACTAAGTTTTATCTAGTCTCTTAGCAAATTAGAATAGGCTGCATTTTAAAATTTTCTTTATGAGTGAAAGTGGTAAGGACCCCATCACCACTCTCTGCCAGGAACTGCCACCGATTGTTGTGTGAGATCTAGGGCTGGTGCTCCAGCAAGAGCAATCCCAGTGTCCTAGAGTACAGAGACAAAGACTGGTTTTGCCTTGAAAATAACAACACATTAAACCACAAAAAATAGAACATAGTGTAGCCTTACCAAAATCATTACATTTAATTTCTTGAAAAGTTATAGGACCTCTCCAAGCTTCCAAAACTAGTAAAAACTTTGTTAATTCTCTTTTAACTTAAAATAGCAAACCCAATAAACCAATGGTTTTATTACAAAAAGTTTACTCTCCAGCTGAGCATGTGTGTGCCAAGTTCCATCCAGAATCACACTTTCACAGCCAAATTAGAAACTATAAACTTAGAAACCAGTGTTTTATGATAGAACCCTTGCCAGGCACTTCACTAGAGCTTGGGATACCAGCTGCTCTGATAATAAGTGAACGTTATTGAAAAATAATAATGCCGAGCATTTGGAAGCAGTCTTTATAAGCAAATGAATGAATTTAGCATATTATGCATAATAAAGAGATCACAGGATAAAATTTCCTCTCTCACTACAGGTGTACTCGATTTGCTAAGAAGGAAAGTACTTAGTAACACTCACAAATCTGACAGTCTCCATAAAAGCAAGGAAGTTAGCTGCAAGCATGTGTAAGATACCGGAGTGCCTGGCAACTTTTGACAGCTGAAAGTGATGTGTAATCGGTGACTGATACCTGCACAAAGAAAAATGTCAGCTTCGAAGTTAGCGTGTGGAAACGCTTAAGTGCACAAACAAAGCCGCGAAAACGCAATGTGGCTCTACAAATACAGTTTAGCGATWGGTCTATTGAGTCTGTGAGTCAGCTTTTCAGGCAGCCGGAATGATTAGGTGGAGATCGCTATCGGGCTAACCACTATTCTTCGCTTACTTTTTATCTCTTTGATTTGCCACCGTATTATTAAATTCAGATAAAAATTAGGAAGAACAGAGCTTGCTTCCTCGAAACTCACTTTAACCTCGGCTTTAAAATGCAAGCAGCTTCTTAAGGCTACGTGTAACTGCACGGGGAGCAAAGAGGAGATGCTATTTATTCAGAACAGCCGGAAATGGACACTATTTGGAGCGGACTGTAATTGCTTAAAGCACGTGTAAGCAACCTTATAAAAATAACATACGGGTAGCGAGAAGATACTGTAAATCCCCTGCTAACATTTTTTAAAGCACTTTGATTTCTCTTGGTGGAATAGAGCACTGTATTCAGTGCTATCCTCCGCGTGATAGTAATGTATCTGCTCTTTTTCTTCCGATAATAGAAGGAAAGATCGCGCCCTTGAATTTGTAGGCATCATAACTGACAGGTCACAGGCAAGGAAATCACATTATACACGACGGCATTGTTATTGCATCGATAACAACGCATTGGAAGAACAATTAACACACTCGCGCCCACGCGCTGAGAGCACAGCCGCGCTTTAACCAAAAGCCAGACAAGTGGCTAAACTCCGATGAACCCTTCGCTCCCTGCCCGGGGATCTCCCGGCTGCTCCCCGCGGGCTCTGCCCCGGGAGCGGCGGCGCCCCCCGAGCGGGAGGCGCAACGGCGCCGGGACGGGGCTCGCCGCTCGCGCCGCGCCCGGGTCCAGCCTCGCTCCAAGCGCCGCTGGTAAGAGCTGCCATCGCTTCGCTCTTGCAAGCGGGTCACTGCAGACGTGCAGCCCTCCTTTAACCGCGGGCATGGCGGGAATATCCGCGGGTGCACGCTCTAGTAGCCAGCGGTTACTACAGGCATAAGGTGGGGCGAAAAGCACTTTGGAAACGAGACCTTGTAATATAGTATTTCATCTGTAACTAGAAAAATATACCTAAGCCAGTATATAGCCATTTATAAGTTTCAGTCCGTGAAAGAAACGTATAGAATAATTTATGACCAATAAACTCTATTACCGTTTTTCACTATTTGGAGCACTAAATGTAATCAGAAACATGCCTAGATGAAGTCATGCGTTTGCAAATGGCGACTCTTTTTCAAGACAGCAGTCCATGAGTTGAGGCATCTTTTCTGCTAGAAGTAATGCACACGCGTGTTTTTAAGATCAGTTCCCATGTGCACGGCTCGGTCGGGACCTGCGAGCTTGTGGTTCTGCCGTCTGGAGAACTGCAGGACAAAAGGTGAACACGCACCTTAGAAACCTCCCAGGAGCCCTGAACCCTGTGCCGACGACCACGGCCGGAGCGTGTAGCCCTTCTACACGCAGTTTTTGTTAAACAGCCGACCTGTTTGCATGCTGTTTCTCCCCGTGGGTGCGTGCAGATCCAGAGCACTGCGAGCTGCAAAAGACGGGCTGCAAAGAGCAGAGTTCACGCCGTGGTACCCACGAGCTGGCCCACGGACAGAAAGCTGGTGGTGAGGGTATTGGTTTTGGCAGGAACTGGCAGCCCGGGACTTGCCCATGTGCCCATGCTGAGCATGTCCCTAGAGTGCTTCGTGCAGCTCTGTCTCGACCCGGATAGTCACGGTCTGCGCTACCCTCCACCTTGCTCTGAGACCTAGGGGTACAGCGTTTCCTATGGCATAAATAAGCGGGCTGGGGCCACGCGTGGAGCAACAGGGCTGGGGTAAAGAGCGGGGGAAAGCGCCTAGCTAACGCCGTGCAGCGGAGGCTGAGCCCTCGCCCTCGCCCTCGCCCTCGCCCTCGCCCTCGCCCTCGCCCTCGCCCTCGCCCTCGCCCCGCGCCGCTGCCCTCCCCGCGCTGCGGGCGCGGCGGCGGGACGCGGCGCGGGGAGCCGAGCCCGCTCCCCCGGCCCGGCTGGGGCGGCAGCAGCGAAGCGACATGTCTCCTTCTCCCTCTGAACTCCCGCTAATAGATTTTATTGGTCCTCGCCCTGTTTATCACGGCGGCCCGGGGGGGGGGGAAGGACATATAAATTGAGCTCCGGCTTTGCCTCGAGTTGAATGAGTCCCTGCGCTTTCCCACTGGCACACAAAGCGAGGGGAAGCTGATTATGCCGGTATCTGATCTGTGCAAAGGGAGCCACGGGATTAGTAGTCTCCCCTTAGAAGTAAAACACAATGCTGATACATCTGAATGAGCGAAATATGAAATCGCTTCCCCGATCAAACGAGAGGATTTTATACACTCGAAAATACTGGCTTCTCATCTCAGAGTGGGAAATTACTGGCCGATGGGTTGATAACCTGACCTCCAGGGCAGAGATACCTACCCCGGTTCCGGCCCCTCTTAGTATTTCTAGAAGGTGGAAGCTCTACCGTTTCCCCACCAAGCCTAAACGCCAGCCAACGCTTGTAGATATCTTAATCTCCCTGCTTTTGACAACCGACTGGAACTTTTTTCACGGCTAAATGGATTGTAGGAGGTCAAACGTTGGCAAGGTGGATTTGGAGATTGAGAGAATTACGTATAAGTAGTAGAAAAGGCATCGTAAAATCCGAGGCGGGAGAAGGTGCATTTTGTATCGGCGGTATTTCCTAGCAGGCGAGCACTTGCGGCAGCGCCGCTGAGGCGCTACCGGCACATGCGGGCGTGTGACCCGGCTCTCCGGACCGACCCCAGGCGGGGAGGGAGGGAGGGGGTGGGAAGGCACCCACGGTTTTGATTTCAGAGTCAGGTTTCTTTCAAACACAGGAGCCATGGGAATTACAGATGTTCGTAAGGTCCGTCAGGACAAGAAGCGCTTTTAAAGCCCGGTGGCTTTAGCCGCAGCAGGAGCCCCGGGGGTCCCTGAGCAGCCCGCGGTCTGGCAGGAGGCGGGGGGCGAAGCGGGCTATGCGGAGCACCGCGGTCGCCGGTGACACGGGACATAAGTTTTCCCGCAGTCTCTGCGGCAGCCGAGCAAATTCCCCTCGACATTTCCCTGCCGAGACAGCTCCCGCCAAGGGCTCCGTGGCGCCGGCCACAGCCCGCCCGGCTGCCGCGGCACCTCGTTTTTCCTTAAAAGCGTGTCGGCAGAAGAGATTTTCTGGGGTGCAGCCCAGCCTGCTGCTGGCACGTGAAAGAGTTAATGGTTTATTCGAGTTGGTACTTCCACATACCACGAAGGTAAGTCGAAACCAACCCGCCGAAGTACGAACGAGGCAAGCAAGTTCACCCTGACTGACAGGCCGGCGTGTTAGTAACACATGCAGACAGCGCGGGCTGTTGTAAGTGTGAAGCTGCGTTATCAAAGAGTCACGGAAGTATGCATAGAAAGGTGTCATTTGATTTACCCTCCTGTCAGCGCCAGAAGCAAGGGGACGCTTCCGAAGGCGACAAAGCCTCGCTTCAGACGGGGCAAAGCCGAGCGCCGGCAGCCGCGACGCCTGCCCGCTGCCGGGGAGAGGTGTCACCGAGGGGGCTGCGACCGAGGACCCGCGTTGCCACCCGCTGTCACCGTGTAGTGAGTGCAGCCGGCATCCGCACATTAAGGGCAATGACCCCCAGCCCGCTCCGTGTTTAAAGCGAAAACCCCGACGGGAACGAGTTTTTCCAGACACCGGAGCCGCCAGGACCGCCGAGGTCCGGCGGGGGGCGAGGGGAGGGGGGCGCGGAGGGGCTCGGCGGGGCGGCGCGGCCGGTGCCGGCGGCCGCCCCGGGGGAGGCGCCGGTGCTCCCCCGGTCCGCCCGGTCACCCCCCGCAGCTGGGTACACTTCCTCCGGGAGTGTCTTGCTGAAGGCGCTCTCTCGTCGGGACAACGACCCTGCTTTACACCCCAGCAGAAACAACAAGCGGGGGCGGGCGGATCAAAAATAAAAAATAAATAAATAAAAAAGCAACCATGCGCCGGCTCCTCCGCTGTCTCTCTGGGGAGCGAGGAGCGGCCGCGGAGGCAGGTGGGCGCCGGCGGCGGCGGCGCGGCCGTTGGGCAACTCTCTGAG